>NW_027361731.1:22432500-22997500 GCF_039654945.1 Dendrobates tinctorius | reverse complement strand
GTCCTGCGCCCCGAGAGTCGGCGGGTGGTCGTCCTGCGCCCCGGGAGCCGGGATCCAGGTTAATGACTCTAAGTGCCTTAGCAGTGGGTTTCTGCTGTAGACTGTCAGGTTTAGGTTTGGCTCTTCTGTTTGTAGGGTCAGCCTTTGTCCACCTGTCACCATAGATAGTGGCTGCTGTATGTGACTCTTGTAATGCCTGCTGTTATCCGTAAGACCTGAGAGCAGTGGCTGATAGTCCCCTCTCATCCCCTCCACCTAATGTTCCTGCTTCTCTGAGCCATGTGAACACACACTTATCGCCTATTGGTGGATGTATCTCCCAATAGTGAGAGCATACTGGTATCATCCAGAACTTTTCTTACTGACCTCTCTTTCACATTTGTTATATGGCTTTTTCTTTTCCATCACCCGGCAACTAATCATCTAATGACAACCATTTTATAGTTCCACCTCACCTAGCACCCCGCTGTACATTGTCGCTTCCATTGTAGCTTCTGAACGCACAGTTTGGCCACTAAATTGATCATTCCTGCCTCCAAACCTTTCTTGGTCACCACACACTTGTTACCTTCTGTCACCAGTTCCTTGGTATTCTTGTAAGAAATAGGGTTGACTCTTCAGATACGTTACAGTGGCCATGCACACGTTCAACAAAAGATAGCCAAACTTATAAGATAGACGTAGATTATCCAAGCGTTGATCAAACGATCGTCTGGTGAACAATAATTTTGCAGACTCAAACTTCAGCCTTGCCCACACTCCTTTGGTGCCACTGGGCGGAGGATGGAAGATCATCTTGAGAACATTCTTTCAAGAATAGATTGGTGTAAGAGTTTTTGTGTAAAAATGCCCCATACGTGTGAGTGAAGAGTCAGGCAGTCCCATTGACCTGAGATCCTGAGAAGGATCGGGCATGTTGAGTTTCATCACTCGATCAGTTCCTCCCCTCTCCCTATGGAAAACCTCCCATTTTCATCAACTTATGTCTGATATTTTTGGGCCTTATATTGTTGATAAAAATGGACAACTTTGACCAAGATTGTTTGGAATCTAGCAACCATCATTTCAACCAACCAGTGACACTCCAGCATCGTCTTGAAAAGTCGGAAATGTTCGACAGTTGGAGGAAAGATTTTTTTTTTTGTCCTTGAACTGTCTGAACATTTTCTGAAATATCGGTCGTCCATAGCCATTGTAGATGTATGACAATAATAATAATCTTTATATAGCGCCAACATATTCCGCAGCGCTTTACAATTTAACAGTTTCAAACACAGCAGTCATAAGTAACAACGTTAACAATACAATAATGAAAACAAAATAAGACGACCCTGCTGGTGAGAGCTTACAATCTACAATGAGGTGAGGGAGATACAGAGTACAGGTGTGTATTTACAATGGTGTATTTACAATGATGGTCCGGCCATCTTGAGGGAGTGAGGGATGGATGGAGATAGTGAATGGGCTACACACGCACACTTACACATAGAATGACTTTGATTAGTGAACGTGATAGGCCGCTCTGAACAAATGTGTTTTGAGGGAGCGCCTGTAACTATGCAAATTGTGGATAGTCCTAATTTCTTGGGGTAGAGCATTCCAGAGGATTGGCGCAGTGCGGGAGAAGTCTTGGAGTCGGGAGTGGGAGGTGCAGAGTGTTGCAGAGGTTAGTTGAAAGTATTTTGCAGAGCGCAGCGGTCGGCTAGGCCGATAGACAGAAATGAGGGAGGAGATGTAGGGGGGTGCCGCACTGTGGATAGCTTTGTGGGTGATAACAAGTACTTTGAATTGGATCCTGTAATGAATGGGCAGCCAGTGTAACGATTGGCGAAGAGCGGACGTGTCCGAGTACCGATTAGCCAGATGGACGATCCTGGCCGCTGCATTAAGTACGGACTGTAGAGGAAATAGTCGAGTAACGGGGAGGCCAATTAATAGAGCGTTGCAGTAGTCCAGGCGAGAGTGGATCAGTGCTACAGTGAGGGTTTTTGTTGTTTCCATGGTGAGAAAAGGCGGATTCTAGAGATGTTCTTTAGGTGTAAGCAGCAAGAGCGGGCAAGAGATTGTATATGGGAGGTGAAGGAGATATTGGTGTCAAACGTAACAACCAGACAGCGCGTCTGCTGCCGGGGTGTTGTTATGGTGACACCCACAGAGACGAAAATGTCAGATTTAGGGAGGTTAGTAGACGGCAGGAGCAGAAGAAGTTCAGTTTTGGAGAGGTTGAGTTTCAGATAGAGAGCGGACATGATGTTGGAGACTGCGGACAGACAGTCACTGGCGTTCTGTAGTACAGCGGGGGTAAGGTCGGGGGAAGACGTGTATAGTTGTGTCATCAGTATAAAGATGATACTGAAAGCCAAATCTGCTGATGGTCTGTCCAATTGGGGCCGTGTAGAGAGAGAAGAGAAGGGGGCCAAGAACTGAGCCCTGAGGTACCCCGGCAGCGAGAGGAAGAGGAGATGACGTGGAGCCAGAGAACAAAACTTTGAAGGAGCGGTCAACTGTCAAAGGAAAGATTTTTAGTCTATGAACAGTCAGAACATTCTCAAAAAGATTGATTATGGAGCGTTTGTCCAATGATTAGAGCCAACTGATGATACACCACTGCCATCGTCTGGAAAGAAGTCGGCCAGGTTTCAAACAGTTGGAGAAAAGATCTTCCGTCCTTGAACAATCTGTATATTTCCAGAAAGATCAATCGTCCGTAGTCTTTGAATATTTAAGACGAGTGGAACGTCCACTATGGGCTACAAAGTGTACAGTTGTACTTACGAATAGATAATCTGATCGACCGTTCAACCGTTGACCTACAGTACAGACCAAAAGTTTGGACACACCTTCTCATTCAAAGAGTTTTCTTTATTTTCATGACTATGAAAATTGTAGATTCACTCTGAAGGCATCAAAACTATGAATTACCACATGTGGAATTATATAATTAACAAAAAAGTGTGAAACAACTGAAAATATGTCTTATATTCTAGGTTCTTCAAAGTAACCACCTTTTGCTTTGATTACGGCTTTGCACACTCTTGGCATTCTCTTGATGAGCTTCAAGAGGTAGTCACCGGAAATGGTTTTCACTTCACAGGTGTGCCCTGTCAGGTTTAATAAGTGGGATTTCTTCCCTTATAAATGGGGTTGGGACCATCAGTTGTGTTGTGCAGAAGTCTGGTGGATACACAGCTGATAGTCCTACTGAATAGACTGTTAGAATTTGTATTATGGCAAGAAAAAAGCAGCTAAGTAAAGAAAAACGAGTGGCCATCATTACTTTAAGAAATGAAGGTCAGTCAGTCCGAAAAATTGGGAAAACTTTGAAAGTGTCCCCAAGTGCAGTGGCAAAAACCATCAAGTGCTACAAAGAAACTGGCTCACATGAGGGCCGCCCCAGGAAAGGAAGACCAAGAGTCACCTCTGCTGCGGAGGATAAGTTCATCCAAGTCACCAGCCTCAGAAATCGCAGGTTAACAGCAGCTCAGATTAGAGACCAGGTCAATGCCACACAGAGTTCTAGCAGCAGACACATCTCTACAACAACTGTTAAGAGGAGACTTTGTGCAGCAGGCCTTCATGGTAAAATAGCTGCTAAGAAACCACTGCTAAGGACAGGCAACAAGCAGAAGAGACTTGTTTGGGCTAAAGAACACAAGGAATGGACATTAGACCAGTGGAAATCTGTGCTTTGGTCTGATGAGTCCAAATTTGAGATCTTTGGTTCTAACCACCGTGTCTTTGTGCGATGCAGAAAAGGTAAACGGATGGACTCTACATGCCTGGTGCCCACCGTGAAGCATGGAGGAGGAGGTGTGATGGTGTGGTGGTGCTTTGCTGGTGACACTGTTGGGGATTTATTCAAAATTGAAGGCATACTGAACCAGCATGGCTACCACAGCATCTTGCAGCGGCATGCTATTCCATCCGGTTTGCGGTTAGTTGGACCATCATTTATTTTTCAACAGGACAATGACCCCAAACACACCTCCAGGCTGTGTAAGGGCTATTTGACCAAGAAAGAGAGTGATGGGGTGCTACAACAGATGACCTGGCCTCCACAGTCACCAGACCTGAACCCAATCGAGATGGTTTGGGGTGAGCTGGACCGCAGAGTGAAGGCAAAAGGGCCAACAAGTGCTAAGCATCTCTGGGAACTCCTTCAAGACTGTTTCGAAGACCATTTCCGGTGACTACCTCTTGAAGCTCATTAAGAGAATGCCAAGAGGGTGCAAAGCAGTAATCAAAGCAAAAGGTGGCTACTTTGAAGAACCTAGACTATAAGACATATTTTCATTTGTTTCACACTTTTTTGTTAATTATATAATTCCACATGTAGCAATTCATAGTTTTGATGCCTTCAGAGTGAATCTACAATTTTCATAGTCATGAAAATAAAGAAAACTCTTTGAATGAGAAGGTGTGTCCAAACTTTTGGTCTGTACTGTACATCTGTCTAATTTGGCCATTGAATTGGATACTCTTCTTTGGTCACCCCACACTAGCCACCTTCCATCACCAGTTGCTTGGTGTCTTGTTCTTAGAACGATTGTTGACTTTCCGTCTATGTACAATGGTTGTACCAGCAAGTCAAAAGCAAGTAGATGGTTGACCGACTATTGATCATCTTGCCATGCGCAATTTAGGCCATATTGGCTGAACATGTTAGGTGACTCCAGGTGAATAATGGAAGATCTTTTTGGGAACATTCTTTCCAAGAAAGATGGGTCAAAAGATCTTTCTTACAAGAAGAGTTGGACGATTCCATCGACCATCCTCTCAAAAAGCGTTAGGGATGTTGAGTTTCATCACTCGATCGCTATCTTCCCTCTCCCTATGGAAAATCATCCATATTTATGATGTTTGGGCTCATTTTATGGGGTGAAAATGGACGATTTCATTTAAGGGTTTATGAAATCTTGTAGCGATCACATCGCCATAGTCTGGAAAGAAGTTGGTCACGTTTGAAACATTGCTCGAAATTCAGAAGAAAAAGCTTCCATCCTTTAAAAGTCTGAAAATTCCCAGAAAGATTGGTCGCCCGGTCGTCTGTAGTCCTTGAAGATGTAGGGCAACGAGTGTAACATCCAATGTGGACTAAAATGTGTGCGAAACTTTCGATGCGATACCATCGATCATCGGGATCATTCGACCAACTATTCATCAACCATGGACCCACTTCATCCTAATGTATATAGTCAGACTGGACACCCACCATGACTCCTTGGGACCATGTAGATCTCTACTTTTTTGAAGTTTTGAGATCTTTCCCTTGACCCTGATCATTCATAATTGTCCCCCCCCGCCCACCCGGTGAAATCCCATCAGTGAGATCCCAGGCATTAGTGGCCGGCACCAGTCTGCAGGCCGTACCCCTGTCCCTGATGGAGACTTACTGAGAAGCTATGTTCTCCTGATCCCATTTCTCGGTGGAAAGTAGGAATTTAGATAAATCTCCACTGATCGAGATCGCTTGGAACATTAATTTTTTTTATTCCTTTTGTAATTGTTGTTTCCAGTATCTCGCTTATCTTTTACTATTGGGATCGGAGGAACATTTTACATTTTCTGTATCTCGAAGACAAATATTTATTTCTACAAGAGACAGGTGTTTTGTCTTACACCTCCTGGACCAATGCCAGAGGAACACGATGCATGGGAACAAGGTGTCTCCTCGGATGACCCCCTTTTTTTTTCTGTTTATTTTACTTTTTTTCTTTCTTTTTTACATTTTGTATTTTGTTTACATTGTATTTGTTTTTCTTTTTTTACTGTTTTCTATTCCTTTCATTTTTTTTTTAATTTTTTTTAATTTTAAAACTGTTTCTTTTATATATATATATATATATATATATATATATATATATATATATATATATATATATATAATTTCTTTCAGTATGTCTTTTACTTCTGTTTTTCTCGGTTCTCATTTTCCTTTGGTTTTTATTCTTACTATTTTTCTAGTGTTCATACTGGGTTTTTCTCTATTTTATTTTTTACTTTTTTTTTGTTACTATTCCATTCATTTTTCTACTTTTTTTTTTTTTTTTTTTTCTTGTGTGTTTTCTATTTTCCCTTTTATGCTTTCTTTTTTAAAATTGTTTTTATTTTGTTCATGTTTTTTCAGTGTCTTTTACTTACATTTTTGTTGACTTTTTATTTTTGTGTTATGTTTATACAGTTTATTTCTACATTTTTCCTTTTTTTTGCTACGATTTTCTATCTATTTTTTTTACTATGTTTTTTTACTTTGTGTTTTCTATTTTTTATCTTTTTACTTTTTATTAGTTCAGCAAATTGTGCCGCGTTGCCATTTCTTTTGCTGAAGCTACCAGGCTGTGATAAAGGGGCACCACAGCAAAGATCAAGCTAGGGCCCTCCTTTGGTGTGTGTTTTTGTTTTTTTTTTGCTGCTTTTTGTTTTTGTTGGTTTTAACCCATGAGGGAAGGGCCCGGTGTAAAATCTATTTATAATGGGATCCGTCTGTTTAATTGATTAATTTCGTTCTATATTTAAGTCGGCGCAGCTCAGCGATTACTCCCAAGAACAAACCCAGCCGATGTAATGTGTCCGGGCATGTTCCACCCCGGTCTATAGGAACCGGTAGCCGTCGCCTCCTCGTCTTGCATCGGCCGTCTCTTGTAACGGGGTAGCATTTTGTGGTAGCTAAAAAGGGGCCACCACAGCACAGAGTATTTAAGAAGGAAATTCGGGTGGGTAACAGGGTGAGGTCAAGGCCGTGTTAAACCAACAAAAACCATCCGGTCTTGTATTTCAGGTTTGTCATACACCTACGACAAAAAGAAAAATGCAGGAAAAATCATCAGACCCTCAGACCCCTACTAGAAATTTCTGCTTCTGATTTATGGAGGTTTTTCTTTCCCCCTCTATGGTTGACTACTGGGTGAGATTCCTTTATACCGCAGCTCGGCAGTGGGACATCTGTGTAATGGGAAGCTGCGGCGCGCTCGCCTGCCGAGGTCTCCGTGTTACAACCTGTCGCGCTGTGCACGGTGTGGGCGGGAGGCAGCAGGTGCGTTTTAATACCTGTAGGCTACAGCTAATACCAGAGGATCCATTCCTGCACATGAAGCTTGGCAGGTGGAAGGCGCTGACACAGGGAGAAATAACTCCACACTAGCACTGTTCGGCCATGCAGTCCCTTATAGCGTAGAAGAAATGCACGACCGAAACGCGTCGGTGGACTCTTTTGTTGGCCTCAACTTGCAACAGGGAAATTGCTCCTGGACCCCAGTTAGATCTGTATATGTCCATGTAGTAAGTAGAGAGAGTGGCACTCACCGTCCTTAAAATTCACTTTATTTCAGCAATTTTAAAACCTCCAGGTCAGGAGAGTAGTTGGTGGAACAGAGAACTAGACGACGACTAGAAGACCTGTTGAAGCGCGTGAGCGCAAAACGATCGTCTTGTTTTCTGTTCCACCAACTACTCTCCTGACCTGGAGGTTTTAAAATTGCCGAAGTAAAGTGAATTTTAAAGACTGTGAGTGCAACTCTCTCTCTGCTTACTACATGGACTGCGGTTATGTTTTTTCTATGAGTGAGCACCCAGGAGTCTGTCTTGGGCAGCCATAAAGCGGGTTGGATATGCATAATTAGTCCAGCACATGTGCTGCAGTGGTGCGGATTATTTTGCCTTGTTGGGAAGATCTGTATGTGTCCTTGGTAGCTAAAGGAGACTTAAATGGCAGTGGGGGGGGGGCCATTTGAGTCCCCTGAAATGTCAGGGGGTTGAAGGACACTGCTTTTTGGTCATATATTCTGGGCTGATACATGTTAGCTGCACTTGCAGTCACATAAATGCAGGACTGATACGGGTTAGCTGCACTTGCAGTCACATAAATGCAGGACTGATATAGGTTAGCTGCACTTGCAGTCACAGATGCAGGACTGATACGGGTTAGCTGTACTTGCAGTCACATAAACGCTGGACTGATACGGGTTACCTGCACTTTCAGTCACAGATGCAGGACTGATACGAGTTAGCTGCACTTGCAGTCACAGATGCAGGACTGTTACGGGTTAGCTGTACGCTGTACTTGCAGTCACAGATGCAGGACTGATACGAGTTAGCTGCACTTGCAGTCACATAAGTGCAGGACTGATATGGGTTACCTGCACTTCCAGTCACAGATGCGGGACTGGTACGAGTTAGCTACACTTGCAATCACATAAGTGCAGAACTGGTACGAGTTAGCTACACTTGCAGTCACAGATGCAGGACTGGTACGAGTTAGCTACACTTGCAGTCACAGATGCAGGACTGATACGGGTTAGCTGTCCTTGCAGTCACATAAGTGCAGGACTGATACGGGTTACCTGCACTTTCAGTCACAGATGCAGGACTGATACGAGTTAGCTGCACTTGCAGTCACAGATGCAGGACTGTTACGGGTTAGCTGTACGCTGTACTTGCAGTCACAGATGCAGGACTGATACGAGTTAGCTGCACTTGCAGTCACATAAGTGCAGGACTGATATGGGTTACCTGCACTTCCAGTCACAGATGCGGGACTGGTACGAGTTAGCTACACTTGCAATCACATAAGTGCAGAACTGGTACGAGTTAGCTACACTTGCAGTCACAGATGCAGGACTGGTACGAGTTAGCTACACTTGCAGTCACAGATGCAGGACTGATACGGGTTAGCTGTACTTGCAGTCACATAAGTGCAGGACTGATATGGGTTACCTGCACTTTTAGTCACAGATGCAGGACTGATACGAGTTAGCTGTACTTGCAGTCACATAAGTGCAGGACTGATATGGGTTACATAAGTGCAGGACTGATATGGGTTACCTGCACTTTCAGTCACAGATGCAGGACTGGTACGAGTTAGCTACACTTGCAATCACATAAGTGCAGAACTGATATGGGTTACCTGCACTTTCAGTCACAGATGCAGGACTGATACGGGTTAGCTGTACTTGCAGTCACATAAGTGCAGGACTGATATGGGTTACCTGCACTTTCAGTCACAGATGCAGGACTGGTATGAGTTAGCTACACTTGCAGTCACAGATGCAGGACTGATATGGGTTACCTGCACTTTCAGTCACAGATGCACGAGTTAGCTGTACTTGCAGTTACATAAGTGCAGGACTGATATGGGTTAGCTGCATTTGCAGTCACATAAATGCAGGACTGATACGAGTTAGCTGCACTTGCAGTCACAGATGCAGGACTGTTACGGGTTAGCTGTACTTGCAGTCACAGATGCAGGACTGATACGAGTTAGCTGCACTTGCAGTCACATAAGTGCAGGACTGATATGGGTTACCTGCACTTCCAGTCACAGATGCGGGACTGGTACGAGTTAGCTACACTTGCAATCACATAAGTGCAGGACTGGTACGAGTAAGCTACACTTGCAGTCACAGATGCAGGACTGGTACGAGTTAGCTACACTTGCAGTCACAGATGCAGGACTGATATGGGTTACCTGCACTTTCAGTCACAGATGCAGGACTGTTACGGGTTAGCTGTACTTGCAGTCACATAAGTGCAGGACTGATATGGGTTACCTGCACTTTCAGTCACAGATGCAGGACTGGTATGAGTTAGCTACACTTGCAGTCACAGATGCAGGACTGATATGGGTTACCTGCACTTTCAGTCACAGATGCAGGACTGATACGGGTTAGCTGTACTTGCAGTCACATAAGTGCAGGACTGATATGGGTTAGCTGCATTTGCAGTCACATAAATGCAGGACTGATACGAGTTAGCTGCACTTGCAATCACAGATGCAGGACTGATATGGGTTACCGGCACTTTCAGTCACAGATGCAGGACTGATACGGGTTAGCTGTACTTGCAGTCACATAAGTGCAGGACTGATATGGGTTAGTAGCATTTGCAGTCACATAAATGCAGAACTGGTACGAGTTAGCTGCACTTGCAATCACATAAGTGCAGGACTGATATGGGTTACCTGCACTTTCAGTCACAGATGCAGGACTGGTACGAGTTAGCTACACTTGCAGTCACAGATGCAGGACTGGTACGAATTAGCTACACTTGCAGTCACAGATGCAGGACTGATACGGGTTAGCTGTACTTGCAGTCACATAAATGCAGGACTGATACGAGTTAGCTGCACTTGCAGTCATATATTTTAGTTTTTCTCATAACAAATTTTGGATATGAAACTCTTCTACATGCTTATATAAACGCGATTTGAAGCTTTGAATAAAAAATGAATTTCCGAAACGCGCTGTCGAAAGTCTTCCCTTGTTTTGGTAGATTTTTATTTTTTTATGGATGTATGGATCTGAGTTTCCTCCCACCCTATCCGGTTTGGCAGTGTTACTGTCCGCCTGCAGAGTGCGGCGATGATAAACTGTCTGATTGAGGAGGTTTTAGCTGTGTACCCGAAGCCTGGGCGGGCCGTGCTGGGCGTGTGACTGATTATTATTGTTATTATTATCATTAGACTGGTTTTGATCCTGCTGCTTTTCCGCCTAGCCTTATTAGGTGTTCCCCATGTATGTCAAGAAACGCGTTTCCGGTGCTAAGCCATGTGATGAATCTGTGCCGTCCTCGCCCTCTGCAGTCATTTATTGCCCCATTAATCCCAATATATATGTCCTGTCTGTAAGTTGGAACTTTTTGTTTTTCTTAAAGGGCCCCCTCCAGCCTTCCATCACTAGAGTCACCAGACCCCCCTCCTCGCTTTCGGCTCAGTGACTGATTAATTCGTTAATAGTTCTCCGGTTGTCATTTTGTTGCTTTTTTTTTCGTCCTGACTCCTCGAGCGATTATTAAGGCCCTAAATTTAGCCGCTTATTAAGTGGGAGTCGCCGTCTGATTGGCCACTTAACCGAGGCGTTAGTGCGGGACCTTTCTGAGATAACGAGACACGGGACCATTAGCTGCAGTGATTCACCCGCGGAGGAAAATAGAAACAGGGCAATCGCTTAAATTGCAATCCCATAATACTGTTTAAAGGAGTAAAGCTGAGACTCAGAAAGGAAGGTGTGCCGGTTCCTATATTCCTTGGCCGTATATTGGGGGCGGCTTTTTTCTCTGGGAAGGAAGCCACAGTCAGGTGGGACGCACCTCTCCCAGGACAGGATCTACTGAGGTTAAAGCAAAACAAAACCTGCCTTCTCGGGCCAGTCAGACAACATTTCACTCGCTAATGAGCGTTTTCCAGTTTCTTGTTTTAAGAATTCTGAGGCTGCAGGGCAGATGTTACCGTTCCTTTAAATGCAGGAGCTTTTCTGGGGGTTGTAGTGCTTGTCCCAGGATCTCTACCATCTTTGGATAATTCCC
Organism: Dendrobates tinctorius; assembly: GCF_039654945.1. Classification (NCBI taxonomy): domain Eukaryota; kingdom Metazoa; phylum Chordata; class Amphibia; order Anura; family Dendrobatidae; genus Dendrobates; species Dendrobates tinctorius. The sequence goes on along the minus strand of NW_027361731.1, from coordinate 22,986,202 downwards.
TGTTTCATTCATTGAAAATAAGAAGATAATAATAAGATCACTGCAGGGGAATCGGTGGGGAAATCTTTCAGTAAGTGTTTAATTTAATAACAGCACTCCCACAGGACAAATGGGGTATTACACAATGTCCCAATAGATAAGTAGCATGTATGTGCAATACAGGGCAGGACAGGTCCTCCAGAGCCAGACTCGCCCCGGCCAAGGGGTTCCCACCCCCCATTTATTAACTTTGCGTTCATACTCACAACTTTGTCAATCTAAAGTGGTAATTGTTACGCACAGCATCGATCATAATTGAAGCACGTTAAGTCTTTTTTTTTTTTTTTTTTTAAACATAAGATGGCTAATACAGCTAGGCTGCCCAGATTTGCCTCTGTGCATCCGAAATGAGTAACAATCCTTGATTTAACTCCAATTTTTTTTTTTTAATTATCTGGCCGTTTTGTGTACGCAGCTCCTATGCAGATCTAGGTGTCTCCATGGTATCGAGCTACAAATAAATCTTGTGTAGCCTGATCCGATCCTTCTTTATTCCGTCACTCAACTAGCTTGATTCAGCCACTGAAGTCAATTCAAGGCCTTGGTGATTGGAACAACCCGGTCACGTGGCTGGACGACGCGCGTCGTGGCGTGAAGTCAATCTGAGGCCTTTAAATGGCATCATTGTGGGCGGCTTGACTTGTGTATTGACTGTACTGACGTCACATGTATCGGACCCCCATGCGACTACGTGGAGCCAAGTTTATTAGGAGGGATCAGATAAATTTTAGGAAACCTGACCAAATTTTGCTGGTGTCCACTTCAGTCTTGTGTGAGGGAGAAGATATTGGCAGAGGAAGAAGAATGGAGAAAGGAGGGAGTTTGAGTGAAAAATAATTAGGGATGCCCACTGAGCTCTGAACCTGCAGCCCTACAGTGGGAGAGGGAAGAAGACATATAGGAACACAAGGTAAAATATTAAGCGAAGGGTAATAGGTTTGAGCAAGCGTTTCCATTGGGGATGCCCACTAAGCTCTGGAGCTGAAGCTCCACAGTGGGATGGGGAGGAACATACAGACAAACATGGTAAAGGAAGGGAGGATAGGTGAGTGAGCAGCTCCACAGGTAAGGCCCACTGAGCTCTGAACCTGCAACCCTACAGTGGGAGAGGGAAGAGGACATATAGGAACACAAGGTAAAATATTAAGCGAAGGGTAATAGGTTTGAGCAAGCGTTTCCATCGGGGATGCCCACTAAGCTCTGGCGCTGAAGCTCCACAGTGGGATGGGGAGGAACATAAAGACAAACATGGTAGAGGAAGGGAGGATAGGTGAGTGAGCAGCTCCACAGGTAAGGCCCACTGAGCTCTGAACCTGCAGCCCTACAGTGGGAGAGGGAAGAGGACATATAGGAACACAAGGTAAAATATTAAGCGAAGGGTAATAGGTTTGAGCAAGCGTTTCCATCGGGATGCCCACTAAGCTCTGGCGCTGAAGCTCCACAGTGGGATGGGGAGGAACATAAAGACAAACATGGTAGAGGAAGGGAGGATAGGTGAGTGAGCAGCTCCACAGGTAAGGCCCACTGAGCTTTGAACCTGCAGCTCTACAGTGGGAGAGAAAAAAGGACATATAGGAACATAAGGTAAAATATTAGGTGAAGGGTAATAGGTTTGACCAAGCGTTTCCATCGGGGATACCCACTAAGCTCTGGAGCTGAATCTCCACAGTGGGATGGGGAGGAACATAAAGAAAAACATGGTAGAGGAAGGGAAGATAGGTGAGTGAGCAGCTCCACAGGTAAGGCCCACTGAGCTCTGAACCTGCAACCCTACAGTGGGAGAGGGAAGAGGACATATAGGAACACAAGGTAAAATATTAAGCGAAGGGTAATAGGTTTGAGCAAGCGTTTCCATCGGGGATGCCCACTAAGCTCTGGCGCTGAAGCTCCACAGTGGGATGGGGAGGAACATAAAGACAAACATGGTAGAGGAAGGGAGGATAGGTGAGTGAGCAGCTCCACAGGTAAGGCCCACTGAGCTCTGAACCTGCAGCCCTACAGTGGGAGAGGGAAGAGGACATATAGGAACACAAGGTAAAATATTAAGCGAAGGGTAATAGGTTTGAGCAAGCGTTTCCATCGGGATGCCCACTAAGCTCTGGCGCTGAAGCTCCACAGTGGGATGGGGAGGAACATAAAGACAAACATGGTAGAGGAAGGGAGGATAGGTGAGTGAGCAGCTCCACAGGTAAGGCCCACTGAGCTTTGAACCTGCAGCTCTACAGTGGGAGAGAAAAAAGGACATATAGGAACATAAGGTAAAATATTAGGTGAAGGGTAATAGGTTTGACCAAGCGTTTCCATCGGGGATACCCACTAAGCTCTGGAGCTGAATCTCCACAGTGGGATGGGGAGGAACATAAAGAAAAACATGGTAGAGGAAGGGAAGATAGGTGAGTGAGCAGCTCCACAGGTAATGCCCACTGAGCTTTGAAACTGCAGCTCTACAGTGGGAGAGAAAAAAGGACATATAGGAACATAAGGTAAAATATTAGGTGAAGGGTAATAGGTTTGAGTGAGCATTTCCATCGGGGATGCCCACTAACTTCTGGAGCTGAAGCTTCACAGTGGGATGGGGAGGAACATAGAGACAAGCATGGTAGAGGAAGGGAGGATAGGTGAGTGAGCAGCTCCACAGATAATGCCCACTGAGCTCTGAGCCTGCAGCTCTACATTGAGAGAGAAAAGGGATGCGAGCAAACTAGAAGAAAAATGCAAGAAGTTAAAGGATTGGAGCAAACAGCTTCTTAGGGAAAACCCACTGAGCCCCGAACCTGCAATTCTCCAGTGGCAGTGGGAACGAAACAAACGTACGGACACACAAGGTAAAATATTAGGAGAAGAGTACTAGGTTTCAACGAGCAGGTCCATTGGGGATGCCCAGTATTCCCTGGAGCTGTATCTCCAGTGTGGAAGAGGGTGAGAAGGACGTATAGACACACAGGGTAGAACATTGGGAGAAAAAGAGGATAGGTGTGCGAGCAGCTCCATAGGTGATGCCCACTGAGCTCTGATCCTGCAGCTCTACTGTGTGAGAGAGGAGGTTCCGGCAGTCAGGGTAGAACAATGCAGGAAGGTAAAGGATTCTAACAAGCAACTTCTTAGGGAAAACCCACTAAGCTCTAAACCTGCAGCTCCACAAGGTAGAAGCAGGTCTTCGAGATTAAAAATGCCCAAATCACCCTGAGACTCGTGAGCAGCCTAGATCATCTCTTCTGACATGACAGTTGGATAAAATATCAGTCTCGATTCCAGGCTGCTCAGCTCACAGACAGGAAAACATTGTAACAAAGCTTCAGCTGTAAGAAGTGTTAGGTCTTTGCAGGGTGTTATGAAATGAGCGACCCCTTTGTAAAGCCTTTTTCTACTCCGAGGTTCCTTGTCTCCCGACTCCGCGGTCCGTACACACAACAGAAGGTATTTGTAGAATGTGCGTACCGCGTTTTCAGGTACTTTCCTGGAGTGTGCAGTATGTGAAGCTCGGGGTGATGGCTGCTCATCTACATTCTTCTAACATCGAAGGCAGAGCCAGCTAAAAACACCCCACATACTGAAAACGATTTAGACTATTACTCTGAAAGTTTGGGGAAGGTAAACCCGCCAAATCTCCAAATACACCCGCTATACTGCGGTTTATAATTATTCGATGTGTATTGTAAAATACATTGATTTTCATTGGTATAGGGGGCAGTAGTATAGTACTTATATTCCTGTACATATGGCAGTATTATAGTAGTTTTATTCCTGTACATAAGTGGGCAGTATTATAGTAGTTATATTCTTGTACATAGGGGCAGTATTATAGTAGTTATATTCTTGTACATAGGAGCAGTATTATAGTAGTTATATTCTTGTACATAGGGGCAGTATTATAGTAGTTATATTCTTGTACATAGGAGCAGTATTATAGTAGTATTCTTGTACATAGGGGGCAGTATTATAGTAGTTATATTCTTGTACATAGAGGGCAGTATTATAGTAGTTATATTCTTGTACATAGGGGGCAGTATTATAGTAGTATTCTTGTACATAGGGGGCAGTAATATAGTAGTTGTATTCTTGTACATAGGGGGCAGTATGATAGTAGTTATATTCTTGTACATAGAGGGCAGTATGATAGTAGTTATATTCTTGTACATAGGGGGCAGTATTATAGTAGTTATATTCTTGTACATAGGGGGCAGTATTATAGTAGTTATATTCTTGTACATAGGGGCAGTATTATAGTAGTTATATTCTTGTACATAGGGGCAGTATTATAGTAGTTATATTCTTGTACATAGAGCGATAGAGGGCAGTATTATATTAGTTATATTCTTGTACATGGGGCAGTATTATAGTAGTTGTATTCTTGTACATAGGGGCAGTATTATAGTAGTTATATTCTTGTACATAGGAGCGGTATTATAGTAGTTATATTCTTGTACATAGGGGCAGTATTATAGTAGTTATATTCTTGTACATAGGAGCAGTATTATAGTAGTATTCTTGTACATAGGGGGCAGTAATATAGTAGTTATATTCTTGTACATAGAGGGCAGTATTATAGTAGTTATATTCTTGTACATAGGGGCAGTATTATAGTAGTTATATTCTTGTACATAGGAGCAGTATTATAGTAGTTATATTCTTGTACATAGGGGCAGTATTATAGTAGTTATATTCTTGTACATAGGAGCAGTATTATAGTAGTATTCTTGTACATAGGGGGCAGTAATATAGTAGTTATATTCTTGTACATAGAGGGCAGTATTATAGTAGTTATATTCTTGTACATAGGGGCAGTATTATAGTAGTTATATTCTTGTACATAGGGGCAGTATTATAGTAGTAATATATTCTTGTACATGGGGGGAGTATTATAGTAGTTATATTCTTGTACATAGAGGGCAGTATTATAGTAGTTATATTCTTGTACATGGGGCAGTATTATAGTAGTTGTAATCTTGTACATGGGGCAGTATTATAGTAGTTATATTCTTGTACATAGGAACTGTATTATAGTAGTTATATTCTTGTACATAGGGGGCAGTATTATAGTAGTTATATTCTTGTACATAGGGGCAGTATTATAGTAGTTATATTCTTGTACATAGGGGCAGTATTATAGTAGTAATATATTCTTGTACATGGGGGGAGTATTATAGTAGTTGTATTCTTGTACCTAGGGGCAGTATTATAGTAGTTATATTCTTGTACATAGGAGCAGTATTATAGTAGTTATATTCTTGTACATAGGGGCAGTATTATAGTAGTTATATTCTTGTACATAGGAGGCAGTATTACAGTAGTTATATTCTGTACATAGGAGCAGTATTATAGTAGTATTCTTGTACATGGGGGCAGTATTATAGTAGTTATATTCTTGTACATAGAGGGCAGTATTATATTAGTTATATTCTTGTACATGGGGCAGTATTATAGTAGTTGTATTCTTGTACATAGGGGCAGTATTATAGTAGTTATATTCTTGTACATAGGAGCAGTATTATAGTAGTTATATTCTTGTACATAGGGGCAGTATTATAGTAGTTATATTCTTGTACATAGGAGCAGTATTATAGTAGTATTCTTGTACATAGGGGGCAGTATTATAGTAGTTATATTCTTGTACATATAGGGCAGTATTATAATAGTTATATTCTTGTACATAGGAGGCAGTATTACAGTAGTTATATTCTGTACATAGGAGCAGTATTATAGTAGTATTCTTGTACATAGGGGGCAGTATTATAGTAGTTATATTCTTGTACATAGGGGGCAGTATTATAGTAGTTATATTCTTGTACATAGAGGGCAGTATTATATTAGTTATATTCTTGTACATGGGGCAGTATTATAGTAGTTGTATTCTTGTACATAGGGGCAGTATTATAGTAGTTATATTCTTGTACATAGGAGCAGTATTATAGTTGTTATATTCTTGTACATAGGGGGCAGTATTATAGTAGTTATATTCTTGTACATAGGGGCAGTATTATAGTAGTTATATTCTCGTACATAGGGGGCAGTATTATAGTAGTTATATTCTAGTACATAGGGGGCAGTATTATAGTAGTTATATTCTTGTACATAGGGGCAGTATTATAGTAGTAATATATTCTTGTACATAGGGGGGAGTATTATAGTAGTTATATTCTTGTACATAGGGGCAGTATTATAGTTGTTATATTCTTGTACATAGGGGGCAGTATTATAGTAGTTATATTCTTGTACATAGGGGCAGTATTATAGTAGTTATATTCTTGTACATAGAGGGCAGTATTATAGTAGTTATATTCTTGTACATAAGAGCAGTATTATAGTAGTATTCTTGTACATAGGGGCAGTATTATAGTAGTTATATTCTCGTACATAGGGGGCAGTATTATAGTAGTTATATTCTTGTACATAGGGGCAGTATTATAGTAGTAATATATTCTTGTACATAGGGGGGAGTATTATAGTAGTTATATTCTTGTACATAGGGGCAGTATTATAGTATAGTTATATTCTTGTACATAGGGAGCAGTATTATAGTAGTTTTATTCTTGTACATATAGGGCATTGTATATTAGTATGGTCTTGTGTATAGGGGCGGTAGATCTGGCACCTGTCATACATCCCCCATGTCTGTGGAGACATTTGCAGTGCCTGCGCTGTTTCTTGGAGCTGGAGGTGATGCTTTGTTGCCCTCCTCCTGGTATTGTTGGTGCAGGTTACTTTGTGATGGCCTCTGGGCTTAAAAAGTGTCAACCGGTTTCTTCATTCAGTCAATAGCTCAAAGCAGTTAACTCTTCCATGTCCGCACTTTTAGAGTTAGTAGTTACAGTTTTGGGGAGTTGCCCTTTAAGCTGAGTTCTGCTCTTGGGGACGAGGATTTCTTCATCCCTCCCATTATTTGCAGTGAGATTTTCTCATGGAGTCGGCTCAAGATCACCTTGGAAATAATTCTCACCTGGCAGAAAGCCTGCACTGGAGAGAAGGGAGCCACATACCGCACTGACAATGAGGGATCAGAGGAGCGGACGAACTGGTTCATCTACCCTGAGCCTGAGGTGTCCTGCTTCGGGGCGAGCACAGCGTGCCTGTGTGTATGGGGTGTACTGGGCACAGTGACTGCACCAGCAGAACAGTGAGTGCAGCTCTGGGGTATAATACAGGATGTAACTCAGGATCAGTAATGTAATGTGTGTACACAGTAACTGCACCAGCAGAATAGTGAGTGCAGCTCTGGAGTATAATACAGGATGTAACTCAGGATCAGTAATGTAATGTATGTACACAGTGACTGCACCGGCAGAATAGTGAGTGCAGCTCTGGGGTGTAATACAGGATGTAACTCAGGATCAGTAATGTAATGTATGTAAACAGTGACTGCACCGGCAGAATAGTGAGTGCAGCTCTGGAGTATAATACAGGATGTAACTCAGGATCAGTAATGTATGCACACAGTGACTGCACCAACAGAAGAGTGAGTGCAGCTCTGGAGTATAATACAGGATGTAACTCAGGATCAGTAATGTAATGTATGTACACAGTGACTGCACCAGCAGAATAGTGAGTGCAGCTCTGGGGTATAACACAGAATGTAACTCAGGATCAGTAATGTATGTACACAGTGACTGCACCAGCAGAATAGTGAGTGCAGCTCTGGAGTATAATACAGGAGGTAACTCAGGATCAGTAATGTAATGTATGTACACAGTGACTGCACCAGCAGAATAGTGAGTGCAGCTCTGGGGTATAATACAGGAGGTAACTCAGGATCAGTAATGTAATGTATGTACACAGTGACTGCACCAGCAGAATAGTGAGTGCAGCTATGGAGTGTAATACAGGATGTAACTCAGGGCCAGTAATGTAATGTATGTACACAGTGACTGCACCAGCAGAATAGTGAGTGCAGCTCTGGGGTATAATACAGGATGTAACTCAGGATCAGTAATGTATGTACACAGTGACTGCACCAGCAGAATAGTGAGTGCAGCTCTGGAGTATAATACATGAGGTAACTCAGGATCAGTAATGTAATGTATGTACACAGTGACTGCACCAGCAGAATAGTGAGTGCAGCTATGGAGTGTAATACAGGATGTAACTCAGGGCCAGTAATGTAATGTATGTACACAGTGACTGCACCAGCAGAATAGTGAGTGCAGCTCTGGAGTATAATACAGGATGTAACTCAGGATCAGTAATGTATGTACACAGTGACTGCACCAGCAGAATAGTGAGTGCAGCTCTGGGGTATAATACAGGATGTAACTCAGGATCAGTAATGTATGTACACAGTGACTGCACCAGCAGAATAGTGAGTGCAGCTCTGGAGTATAATACAGGATGTAACTCAGGATCAGTAATGTATGTACACAGTGACTGTACCAGCAGAATAGTGAGTGCAGCTCTGGAGTATAATACAGGATGTAACTCAGGATCATTAATGTATGTACACAGTGACTGCACCAGCAGAATAGTGAGTGCAGCTCTGGAGTATAATACAGGATGTAACTCAGGATCATTAATGTATGTACACAGTGACTGCACCAGCAGAATAGTGAGTGCAGCTCTGGGGTATAATACAGGATGTAACTCAGGATCAGTAATGTATGTACACAGTGACTGCACCAGCAGAATAGTGAGTGCAGCTCTGGAGTATAATACAGGATGTAACTCAGGATCATTAATGTATGTACACAGTGACTGCACCAGCAGAATAGTGAGTGCAGCTCTGGGGTATAATACAGGATGTAACTCAGGATCAGTAATGTATGTACACAGTGACTGCACCAGCAGAATAGTGAGTGCAGCTCTGGAGTATAATACAGGATGTAACTCAGGATCAGTAATGTATGTACACAGTGACTGCACCAGAAGAATAGTGAGTGCAGCTCTGGGGTATAATACAGGATGTAACTCAGGATCAGTGATGTAATGTATGTACACAGTGACTGCACCAGCAGAATAGTGAGTGCAGCTCTGGAGTATAATACAGGATGTAACTCAGGATCAGTAATGTAATGTATGTACACAGTGACTGCACCAGCAGAATAGTGAGTGCAGCTCTGGAGTATAATACAGGATGTAACTCAGGATCAGTAATGTAATGTATGTACGCAGTGATGGCACCAGCAGAATAGTGAGTACAGCTCTGGAGTTTAATACCGGAGGTAACTCAGGATCAGTAATGTATGTACACAGTCACTGCACCAGCAGAATAGTGAGTGCAGCTCTGGGGTATAATACAGGATGTAACTCAGGATCAGTAATGTATGTACACAATGACTGCACCAGCAGAATAGTGAGTGCAGCTCTGGAGTATAATACAGGATGTAACTCAGGATCAGTAATGTATGTACACAGTGACTGCACCAGCAGAATAGTGAGTGCAGCTCTGGGGTACAATACAGGATGTAACTCAGGATCAGTAATGTAGTGTATGTACACAGTGACTGCACCAGCACAATAGTGAGTGCAGCTCTGGAGTATAATACAGGATGTAACTCACGATCAGTAATGTATGTACACAGTGACTGCACCAGCAGAATAGTGAGTGCAGCTCTGGGGTATAATACAGGATGTAACTCAGGATCAGTAATGTAATGTATGTACACAGGGACTGCACCAGCAGAATAGTGAGTGCAGCTCTGGAGTATAATACAGGATGTAACTCAGGATCAGTAATGTATGTACACAGTGACTGCACCAGCAGAATAGTGAGTGCAGCTCTGGGGTATAATACAGGAGGTAACTCAGGATCAGTAATGTATGTACACAGTGACTGCACCAGCAGAATAGTGAGTGCAGCTCTGGGGTATAATACAGGAGGTAACTCAGGATCAGTAATGTGATGTATGTACACAGTGACCGCACCAGCGGAATAGTGAGTGCAGCTCTGGGGTATAATACAGGATGTAACTCAGGATTAGTAATGTAATGTATGTACACAGTGATTGCACCAGCAGAATAGTGAGTGCGGCTCTGGAGTATAATACAGGTGGTCGTATATGCAGCTGGTGCACCCTCTCCCGGTTGTCGCTGTAGTTCTGTAATGTACTGTATGTGTGGTGGTGCCTCCTTCTGTGAGTACTTGGCCCCTGCATACATATATAACCGGCTGGACGGATGATGAGTGAGTGGCATGACGATCTTCCCATCAGACGCTTTGTCCTCTCTTTATCTATCAGTAAATATCGGTTCTGGTGTCCGCTTCTCCATTAACCCTTGACGTTTATGCTGACTGTGGACACTCAGTGTATTATGGGGCATTTAAGGGCCCTCTTTCCATCCCGTTGCACCTTGGATACTTCACCCCCCTCTGACCCGGAGCTTGTTTTCTTGGGGTCACCTTGATTTTTGATTCGATACAAGTTTTTAAGTCGTATAAAATGTATTGCCTCTCGTTAGTGTGTCTTCTGGTACAGGTCGGAGTTGCCCCTCTTTCTGCACCTTTTCATACTGCTGATGTGCCCCTCCATTATTGGCGCCAGCTTTGGATGCTACCGAACTAGGTCATCATACATTGACTCAGAATTAGACAAAGGTTGGCAGAAAAGCTCTATCATTGGCTTGCAAGCACCTATAAGGTGAAATGAACTCATCATTGGCTCACAAGGGCACAGTTTCAGCTCGCTAGGGCTTAAAGTTGGCTTCAGAACCCATCGATAGCTGACAATCACCCAAGGTTAGCTTAAAAGAATACATTGAGAGCTTGTAAACACACGTTGGCTCAAGAGAACCCATCGTTAGATCTCAAACCCATCGTTTGCTCAAGGGAACCCATCGATCGTTCGCAAGCACCGAACATTAGCCCCCAGAGAACCCATCGTTGGGTCAAAAGCAGCTGTTCTCTCCTAAGACCCCACCATTAGCTCACAAGCATCCAATGTTAGCTAAAGAAAACCAATCTTTAGCTCATAAGCACTCAACATTGGCTCAAGGGAATCCATCGTTGGCTTTCAAACATCCAGTGTTAGCCCTAGAGAACCTATCATTGGCTCTCAAGTCCCCACTGTTATTTCAAAGGAACCCATCTTTAGATCACAAGCAGCCGTTAGCTTGCAAGCACCTAACGTTATCATAACCAGCTATTAACTCAAGGGAACCCATTGTTAACTCACCAGCATCTCTGTTAGCCCCAGAGATCCCATCGCTGTATCACAAGTCGCCGTTGGCTCTAGAGAACCCATTGTTTGTTCAAGGTAACCCATTGTTAACTTGGCAGCACCTATACGTTAACCCCAGAGAACCCTTTGTTAGATTACAAGACCTCATTGGATCTAGACAACCCATCGATAGCTCAAGGGAACCCATTGTTAACTCGCCAGCACCCATACGTTAGACCCACTGAACCCTTTGTTGGATCACAAGCCGCCGTAGGCTCTAGAGAACCCATAGTTGGTTCACAAGCGCCTAACATTATCCGCAGAGAACCCATCGTTGGGTCACAAGCAGCCGTTAGCTTCCAAGGCCCAATCATTAGCTCACAAGCATCCAATGTTAGCTGAAGAAAACCCATCTTTAGCTCGTAAACACTCAACTTTAGCTCAAGGGAACCCATCGTTGGCTATCAAGTATCCAATGGTAGCCCTAGAGAACATATCATTTACTCGCTTGGGCTGATTGTTAGCTTGAGAACCCATCGATAGCTCGCAAGCGACCAACATTGGCTTAAAAGAATAGATTAAGAGCTTGTAAACACAGGTTGGCTAAAGAGAACCCATCATTTACTTGCAAGCACCCAACGTTAGGTCAGGAGAACCCATGGTTATCTCATAAGCACCCAATGTTTCCAAGGAAACCCATTCTTGGCTTTAAAGCACTCGTTAGCCCGGGAAGATCCATTGTTACCTCAGAAGCACCTGTTGGCTCTAGAGAACCCATCATTGTCTCGCAAGCATCTAATATGAGCTGAAGAGAACCCATCATTAGCTCGCAAGCACCCAACATTATCTCAAAGGAACACATCTTTAGATCACAGGCAGTCGTTAGCTCGCAAGCACCTAACGTTATCATAACCAGCTTTTATCTCAAGGAAACCCATTGTTAACTCGCCAGCACCTCTACGTTGCCCCCAGAGAACCCTTCGTTAGATCACAAGCTGCCGTTGGCTCTGGTGAACCCATCGTTGGTTCAAGGGAACCCATTGTTAACTCACCAGTACCCATACATTAGCCCACAGAACCCATCGTTGGATCACAAGCCTCCATTGGCTCTAGAGAACCCATCGTTGGCTCACAAGTACTCAACGTTGGCTCAAGGGAACCCATCGTTAGTTTGCAAGCACCCAGATAACCCATCATTCTGCCACAAGCAGCAGTTAGATTGCAGCCACGCAATGTTAGCTCAAAGAACCCATTGTTGGGATGCAAGTTCCCAACCTAATTTCCAGAGGACCCATCGTTAATTTGCAAGCTCCCAACCTTGCCTCCATAGGCCCCATTGTTAGATTACAAGCCCCTAACCTTATTTCCAGAGGACTCATCGTAAGCTCCCAACTTTATCTCCATCGTTAGTTTTCAAGCACCCATTGGCTCTACAGAACCCATTGTTAGCTAGCCAGCACTTGTTGGCTCGCAAGCTCCCATTAGCTCCAGAGAACCTATTGTTGGCTCGCTAGCTCCTGAGAAGCTATCGCTAGCTTGCAAGCACCATACATTAGCAAGCCAGCACCATACCTTAGTTTGAAAACACCCAACCTTACCTCGAAAGCAAAGCCCAATTTTAGCTCACGAGAACGCTACGTAGTTTTGAAAGCACACGACGCTAGCTTGAATACAAAGACTGGTTGCGGCATCACCCTACATTAATTAGCTAAGGAGCATTCGATTTTCATATTTCCTATTTTCATGTGTTTGTACCATGACTCTCGGTTGCTACTCTCATCTACGACGGGTCCGTGTGGCCGCTCGCTCAGTACGTGTCATCCGTTTTTTTAAAGCCGTGTGAACATCAATACGTATCGGATAGTCGGGCATAACGGAGGCTTTTGCTGTCACACCCGTCGTGTCCTTATCGCCAGACCTTTCCCTGCCGCAGCCGGTGCGGTTGATTTCTGCTGCTGCTGACTGTGCGGCCGTGTTTCTTCTGACACCAGGAACCAGTTGGGCAGCTCGCGGTGTGTGTATAAGGGCATTGTTCTGCTGCCCGCAGTCCGCGCCACTGCAGAACCTCGCCTGGGAACGAGGCTTTCAGTTATGAGGCTTCAGTTGTGCCCACAGGCTACACATTACTGCGGGCCGTGAGCGGCGCGCTGCGAGAACACAGCTCTGTGCTGAGGCTCCGTCATTCATCGCACACACCTGCCAAGAGGAAGCCCCGGGGCGCTGCCTGCAGAGCCCACAAGTGCGCCCATTGTATGCAGCCGCTCAGGACGGCCGTGCTGGAATTTACAAGTTAATCCTGAATAGTCAGTGGAGACAAAAAGCCTCACACCGCTGGCATTGTTCCGCACAATGGCGCACAGCGACGGCCGCCGTGTATGTGCAATCTCCACGCACCCCAGGGAGCGCCGACAGCTGCAGGCACCTGTGTCACCGGCAGGCACCCAGCTCCCGGGACGGGAGCAGAGCTGGGTGACAACTCCATCTGTAATGGCAGCCTTGCAGGTTGTCAGCTCCGACTTAACCGCCGCTTGTTTCCTGACGACCTCATTGGCTGTTTTCTGTGTAGGTGGGGGGTGCCCAACCATCGCAGACGTTAGTGTGCCCCCTGAGATAAGTCAGGGACCCCCAGCTGTTAGCGTTGTGGTTTCATGTCTGTATGCATAAAATGGAGAAGAACTGCGTGCGTGAAACTGAGGGAGGGGAGCCATGTACATAAAACGGAGGGAAGGGAACCGCCTACGTGAGATGGAAGGAGGAGAGCAGCATACGTAAGATGGAGGGAGGGGAGCCGCATACATGAGAAGGAGGGAGGAGGGGAGCCGCGTACGTAAAACTGAGGGAGGGGAGCTGCATACGTGAGATGGAGGGAGGGGAGCCGCGTATGTAAAAATGAGGGAGGGGAGCTGCATACGTGAGACAGAGGGACGGGAGCTGCATACGTGAGACAGATGGAGGGGAGCTGCATACGTGAGATGGAGGGAGGGGAGCCGCGTACGTAAAACTGAGGGAGGGGAGCTGCATACGTGAGATGGAGGGAGGGGAGCCGCGTATGTAAAAATGAGGGAGGGGAGCTGCATACGTGAGACAGAGGGAGGGGAGCTGCATACGTGAGACGGAGAGAGGGGAGCCGTGTATGTAAAAATGAGGGAGGGGAGCTGCATTCATGAGACATAGGGAGGGGAGCTGCATACGTGAGACAGAGGGAGGGGAGCTGCATACGTGAGACGGAGAGAGGGGAGCTGCATACGTGAGATGGAGGGAGGGGAGCTGCGTATGTAAAAATGAGGGAGGGGAGCTGCATACGTGAGACAGAGGGAGGGGAGCTGCATACGTGAGACGGAGAGAGGGGAGCCGCGTATGTAAAAATGAGGGAGGGGAGCTGCATACATGAGACAGAGGGAGGGGAGCTGCATACATGAGACAGAGGGAGGGGAGCTGCATACGTGAGACAGAGGGAGGGGAGCTGCATACGTGAGACGGAGAGAGGGGAGCTGCATACGTGAGATGGAGGGAGGGGAGCTGCGTATGTAAAAATGAGGGAGGGGAGCTGCATACGTGAGACAGAGGGAGGGGAGCTGCATACGTGAGACGGAGAGAGGGGAGCCGCGTATGTAAAAATGAGGGAGGGGAGCTGCATACATGAGACAGAGGGAGGGGAGCTGCATACGTGAGACAGAGGGAGGGGAGCTGCATACGTGAGACAGAGGGAGGGGAGCTGCATACGTGAGACGGAGAGAGGGGAGCCGCGTATGTAAAAATGAGGGAGGGGAGCTGCATACGTGAGACAGAGGGAGGGGAGCTGCATACGTGAGACAGAGGGAGGGGAGCTGCATACGTGAGACGGAGAGAGGGGAGCTGCATACGTGAGATGGAGGGAGGGGAGCTGCGTATGTAAAAATGAGGGAGGGGAGCTGCATACGTGAGACAGAGGGAGGGGAGCTGCATACGTGAGACGGAGAGAGGGGAGCCGCGTATGTAAAAATGAGGGAGGGGAGCTGCATACATGAGACAGAGGGAGGGGAGCTGCATACGTGAGACAGAGGGAGGGGAGCTGCATACGTGAGACAGAGGGAGGGGAGCTGCATACGTGAGACGGAGAGAGGGGAGCTGCATACGTGAGACGGAGAGAGGGGAGCTGCATACGTGAGACGGAGGGAGGGGAGCTGCATACGTGAGACGGAGAGAGGGGAGCTGCATACGTGAGACGGAGAGAGGGGAGCTGCATACGTGAGACGGAGAGAGGGGAGCTGCATACGTGAGACGGAGAGAGGGGAGCTGCATACGTGAGACGGAGAGAGGGGAGCTGCATACGTGAGACGGAGAGAGGGGAGCTGCATACGTGAGACGGAGAGAGGGGAGCTGCATACGTGAGACGGAGAGAGGGGAGCTGCATACGTGAGACGGAGAGAGGGGAGCTGCATACGTGAGACGGAGAGAGGGGAGCTGCATACGTGAGACGGAGAGAGGGGAGCTGCATACGTGAGACGGAGAGAGGGGAGCTGCATACGTGAGACGGAGAGAGGGGAGCTGCATACGTGAGACGGAGAGAGGGGAGCTGCATACGTGAGACGGAGAGAGGGGAGCTGCATACGTGAGACGGAGAGAGGGGAGCTGCATACGTGAGACGGAGGGAGGGGAGCTGCATACGTGAGACGGAGGGAGGGGAGCTGCATACGTGAGACGGAGAGAGGGGAGCTGCATACGTGAGACGGAGAGAGGGGAGCTGCATACGTGAGACGGAGAGAGGGGAGCTGCATACGTGAGACGGAGAGAGGGGAGCTGCATACGTGAGACGGAGGGAGGGGAGCTGCATACGTGAGACGGAGAGAGGGGAGCTGCATACGTGAGACGGAGGGAGGGGAGCTGCATACGTGAGACGGAGAGAGGGGAGCTGCATACGTGAGACGGAGAGAGGGGAGCTGCATACGTGAGACGGAGAGAGGGGAGCTGCATACGTGAGACGGAGAGAGGGGAGCTGCATACGTGAGACGGAGAGAGGGGAGCTGCATACGTGAGACGGAGAGAGGGGAGCTGCATACGTGAGACGGAGAGAGGGGAGCTGCATACGTGAGACGGAGAGAGGGGAGCTGCATACGTGAGACGGAGAGAGGGGAGCTGCATACGTGAGACGGAGAGAGGGGAGCTGCATACGTGAGACGGAGAGAGGGGAGCTGCATACGTGAGACGGAGAGAGGGGAGCTGCATACGTGAGACGGAGAGAGGGGAGCTGCATACGTGAGACGGAGAGAGGGGAGCTGCATACGTGAGACGGAGAGAGGGGAGCTGCATACGTGAGACGGAGAGAGGGGAGCTGCATACGTGAGACGGAGAGAGGGGAGCTGCATACGTGAGACGGAGAGAGGGGAGCTGCATACGTGAGACGGAGAGAGGGGAGCTGCATACGTGAGACGGAGAGATGGGAGCTGCATACGTGAGACGGAGAGAGGGGAGCTGCATACGTGAGACGGAGAGAGGGGAGCTGCATACGTGAGACGGAGGGACGGGAGCTGCATACGTGAGACGGAGGGACGGGAGCTGCATACGTGAGACGGAGGGACGGGGAGCTGCATACGTGAGACGGAGGGACGGGAGCTGCATACGTGAGACGGAGGGACGGGAGCTGCATACGTGAGACGGAGAGAGGGGAGCCGCGTATGTAAAACAGAGGGAGGGTAACTGCATACGTGAGACAGAGGGAGGGGAGCTGTATATGTGAGGCCGGAGGGAGGGGAGCCGCGTACGTGAGACGGAAGGAGGGGAGCCGCGTACGTGAGAAAGAGGGAGGGGAGCCGACTATGAGAGACAGAAGGAGGTAGGGGAGCCGCCTATGTAAAACTGAGGGAGGAGAGCAGCGTTTGTTAAATGGAGGGAGGGGATTCGACACTTGACCCCTCTCCCTTTGTAGCGATTGTTGGGGTCCCGACACTTGACCCCTCTCCCTTTGTAGTGATTGTTGGGGTCCCGGCACTTGACCACTCTCACATTTGTAGTGATTGCTGGGGTTTTTGGACCACTCGCCTATTTGTGTCTCTCCCCTCTGGTTGACCCTGGTTGTTTCCTCCACAGTCGTCCCCGTCATACTGAAGGCCCTGGTGTACGACGAGAAGCGAGGCGCCTGCAGCGTGGGCTCCAACGTCCGGGACGCCGCCTGCTACGTGTGCTGGGCCTTCGCTCGCGCCTACGACCCCCTGGAGATGAAACCGTTTGTTAATCACATTGCAAAGTAAGTGTCCCCACCTTTATTGTCCTCGTTACCTGCTGCGCCTGTGTCCTTATGACAAACCTTCTTGCTCTTTGCTCTGGGTCACAGTTCTTGGTGATTTGAGCCCGTAGGACCTCCGTAACCATAGAGATGCCAGGACCTGTGCATGGATGAAGAGTCGGACGGGTTGTCATGGGCACAGGACACCCTATATCCTTATCGTTTGCTGTAATGTTTGGTATACAAGGGGCACTGCCTGTCGAACCCTCAGCTGAGAACAGGGGTGAATCCCCCATATGCAGTATCTATACTAGGATACATGGGGGGTCCGGACTGATGAGACCCCACTACGAGGTTCCATGATATGGCACTGGCTCCTCGTGTCTGACGTCCTCTTGCTTTATAGCTGGATTAGAGGCCGTGAATCACCGGCGAGGCTTAGGGGACCGCACAGCGTCAGCATTCTCGGGGTGTGCCGCCACTCCCTGCATCGGGCTTTATTGTATGACATGTACGGAGATGGTAGCACGGGAGGAGCCATGTACGGAGATGGCGGCACGGAGGAGCCATGTACGGAGAAGGTGGCATGGAGGAGCCGTGTTCGGAGACAGAGGAGCCACGTACGGAGACGGCGGCACGGAGGAGCCACGTACGGAGACGGCGGCACGGAGGAGCCACGTACGGAGACGGCGGCACGGAGGAGCCACGTACGGAGACGGCGGCACGGAGGAGCCACGTACGGAGACGGCGGCACGGAGGAGCCACGTACGGAGGTGGAGACACGTACGGAGACGGCGGCACGGGAGGAGCCTTGTACGGAGACTGAAGAGGTCGCGGGCACAATACAGGGGCGATCATTGGGCTCTGTGTGGAGGCTTGGAGGCCCCAGCGGTTTTATCGTATAAATGAATATTACACTGGATAATAAGAGGCGATAATGGATCTGATCAGAGGAGGCTGAATCCTCCTCCTGGACGAAACGCTCATGGGAATAGTCTGCACTCAGGGGAGGAGCTAGAGGCAGACAGAGGCTGGGGAGGAGGAGCTAGAGGCAGACAGAGGCTGGGAGGAGGAGCTAGAGGCAGACAGATGCTGGGAAGAGGAGCTAGCTAGCAGACAGACAGGGAGGAGGTGCTAGAGGTTTTAATTTTTAAAATGTAATTTTCATTTTTGGCCAAAAAGAAAAATAACAGTAGGGAAAAGTGTAAAGACATCAGTATTTCTTGCAGTCCACATGTATCACAGAGGTGCAGCACTGATCATAGGGACTTGGTGAGTGGTTAGGGGGCGCTAAGTAATTGTCTTGCCCCCATCGCTGGCTACACCCCTGATCACACATGATGGGGTTTCACACATACTGGGTGGGTGTCCTGTACACAGGTGAGGTGCTGGTGCAGTATCTCTGCTCCCTGGAGCTGTACAGGACGGCCGCACATCCCTCTCCCCCCTGAGCTCTGTCTGTGGCAGGAGAAGGCGGCGGGTGTGGCGGCTTTCCTCGCACTGTGAGATTAGATGCCGCAGGGCTTGTCCTACAGCCGGGAGATGTGGGGCCTGGAGCTATGGCTTATGGCGGCACCTACTGCCATGGCGCTTCAGGCAAGGAAGCTGAGATAGGAGGCGCTGTATGACAGGAGACTACAATCTATTACTCCCCGTTATCAGCCATTACTAGAGGAGGAGACTACAATCTATTACTCCCCGTTATCAGTCATTACTGGGGGAGGAGACTGTAGGACAGGAGACTACAATCTATTACTCCCCGCTCTCCCCAGTAATGGCTGATGAGACTGTAGGACAGGACACTACAATCTATTACTCCCTGTTATCAGCCATTACTGGGGAGGAGACTGTAGAACAGGAGACTACAATCTATTACTCCCTGTTATCAGCCATTACTGGGGGAGGAGACTGTAGGACAGGAGACTACAATCTATTACTCCCTGTTATCAGCTATTACTGGGGAGGAGACTGTAGAACAGGAGACTACAATCTATTACTCCCCGTTATCAGTCATTACTGGGGAGGAGACTGTAGGACAGGAGACTACAATCTATTACTCCCCGTTATCAGCCATTACAGGGGGAGGAGACTGTAGGACGGGAGACTACAATCTATTACTCCCTGTTATCAGTCATTACTGGGGAGGAGACTGTAGGACAGGAGACTACAATCTATTACTCCCCGTTATCAGCCATTACAGGGGGAGGAGACTGTAGGACGGGAGACTACAATCTATTACTCCCTGTTATCAGCCATTACTGGGGAGGAGACTGTAGGACAGGAGACTACAATCTATTACTCCCCGTTATCAGCCATTACTGGGGGAGGAGACTGTAGGACAGGAGACTACAATCTATTACTCCCTGTTATCAGTCATTACTGGGGAGGAGACTGTAGGACAGGAGACTACAATCTATTACTCCCCGTTATCAGCCATTACAGGGGGAGGAGACTGTAGGACGGGAGACTACAATCTATTACTCCCTGTTATCAGCCATTACTGGGGAGGTGACTGTAGGACAGGACACTACAATCTATTACTCACCATTATCAGCCATTACTGGGGGAGGAGACTACAATCTATTACTCCCGGTTATCGCCATTTCTGGGGGAGGAGACTGTAGGACAGGAGACTACAATCTGTTACTCCCCGTTATCAGCCATTACTGAGGGAGGAGACTACAATCTATTACTCCCCGTTATCAGCCATTACTGGGGGAGGAGACTGTAGGACAGGAGACTACAATCTATTACTCCCTGTTATCAGCTATTACTGGGGAGGAGACTGTAGGACAGGAGACTACAATCTATTACTCCCTGTTATCAGCTATTACTGGGGAGGAGACTGTAGGACAGGAGACTACAATCTATTACTCCCCGTTATCAGCCATTACAGGGGGAGGAGACTGTAGGACGGGAGACTACAATCTATTACTCCCCGTTATCAGTCATTACTGGGGAGGAGACTGTAGGACAGGAGACTACAATCTATTACTCCCCGTTATCAGCCACTACAGGGGGAGGAGACTGTAGGACGGGAGACTACAATCTATTACTCCCTGTTATCAGCCATTACTAGAGGAGGAGACTGTAGGACAGGAGACTACAATCTATTACTCCTCGTTATCAGCCATTACTGGGGGAGGAGACTGTAGGACAGGAGACTACAATCTATTACTCCCCATTATCAGCCATTACTGGGGGAGGAGACTACAATCTATTACTCCCCGTTATCAGCCATTACTGGGGGAGGAGACTGTAGGACGGGAGACTACAATCTATTACTCCCTGTTATCAGCCATTACTGGGGAGGAGACTGTAGGACAGGACACTACAATCTATTACTCACCATTATCAGCAATTACAGGGGGAGGAGACTGTAGAACAGGAGACTACAATCTATTACTCCCCGTTATCAGTCATTACTGGGGAGGAGACTGTAGGACAGGAGACTACAATCTATTACTCCCCGTTATCAGCCATTACTGGGGGAGGAGACTGTAGGACAGGAGACTACAATCTATTACTCCCCGTTATCAGCCATTACAGGGGGAGGAGACTGTAGGACGGGAGACTACAATCTATTACTCCCCGTTATCAGCCATTACAGGGGGAGGAGACTGTAGGACAGGAGACTACAATCTATTACTCCCTGTTATCAGCCATTACTAGAGGAGGAGACTGTAGGACAGGAGACTACAATCTATTACTCCCCATTATCAGCCATTACTGGGGGAGGAGACTACAATCTATTACTCCCGGTTATCGCCATTTCTGGGGGAGGAGACTGTAGGACAGGAGACTACAATCTGTTACTCCCCGTTATCAGCCATTACTGAGGGAGGAGACTACAATCTATTACTCCCCGTTATCAGCCATTACTGGGGGAGGAGACTGTAGGACAGGAGACTACAATCTATTACTCCCTGTTATCAGCTATTACTGGGGAGGAGACTGTAGGACAGGAGACTACAATCTATTACTCCCCGTTATCAGCCATTACAGGGGGAGGAGACTGTAGGACGGGAGACTACAATCTATTACTCCCTGTTATCAGCCATTACTGGAGGAGGAGACTACAATCTTTTACTCCCCGTTATCAGCCATTACTGGGGGAGGAGACTGTAGGACAGGAGACTACAATCTATTACTCCCTGTTATCAGCCATTACTGGGGGAGGAGACTGTAGAACAGGAGACTACAATCTATTACTCCCCGTGACCAGCCATTACTGGGGGAGGAGACTACAATCTTTTACTCCCCGTTATCAGCCATTACTGGGGGAGGAGACTGTAGGACAGGAGACTACAATCTATTACTCCCTGTAATCGGCCATTACTGGGGGAGGAGACTGTAGGACAGGAGACTACAATCTATTTCTCCCCGTTATCAGTCATTACTGGGGGAGGAGACAGTAGGACAGGAGACTACAATCTATTTCTCCCCGTTATCAGTCATTACTGGGGAGGAGACTGTAGGACAGGAGACTACAATCTATTACTCCCCGTTATCAGTCATTACTGGGGGAGGAGACAGTAGGACAGGAGACTACAATCTATTACTCCCCGTTATCAGTCATTACTGGGGGAGGAGACTGTAGGACAGGAGACTACAATCTATTACTCCCCGTCATCAGCCATTACTGGGGGAGGAGACTGTAGGACAGGAGACTACAATCTATTACTCCCCGTTATCAGCCATTACTGGGGAGGAGACTGTAGGACAGAAGACTACAATCTATTACTCCCCGTTATCAGCCATTACTGGGGGAGGAGACTGTAGGACAGGAGACTACAATCTATTACTCCCCGTTATCAGCCATTACTGGGGGAGGAGACTGTAGGACAGGAGACTACAATCTAATACTCCCCGTTATCAGCCATTACTGGGGGAGGAGACACTAGAACAGGAGACTACAATCTATTACTCCCCGTCATCAGCCATTACTGGGGGAGGAGACTGTAGGACAGGAGACTACAATCTTATTACTCCCCGTTATCAGCCATTACTGGGGGAGGAGACTGTAGGACAGGAGTCTACAATCTATTACTCCCCGTTATCGGCCATTACTGGGGGAGGAGACTGTAGGACAGGAGACTACAATCTATTCCTCCCTGTTATCAGCCATTACTGGGGGAGGAGACTGTAGGACAGGAGACGACAATCTATTACTCCCCGTTATCAGTCATTACTGGGGGAGGAGACTGTAGGACAGGAGACTACAATCTATTACTCCCTGTTATCAGCCAATTCTAGTGACTGTCAGAGACAGGTCGTAATCTGTGTGCTTTTTAGCAAACTGGATTGTTTGGGGGAGTAGTTGGTGAGTGCCTGGTCTCCTCGGCACAGGACGTGCTGTCAGCCCCGGTGGGTGTTGCTGATCCCGGCAGGTGGGGATGTTCGGGGGAGTAGTCGGTGAGTGCCCGGTCTCCTCAGCACAGGACGTGCTGTCAGCCCCGGGGGGGGGGGGGGTGTTGCTGATCCCAGCAGGTGGGGATGTTGGGGGGAGTAGTCGGTGAGTGCCCGGTCTCCTCGGCACAGGACGTGCTGTCAGCCCCGGTGGGTGTTGCTGATCCCGGCAGGTGGGGATGTTCGGGGGAGTAGTCGGTGAGTGCCCGGTCTCCTCAGCACAGGACGTGCTGTCAGCCCCGGGGGGGGGGGGGGTGTTGCTGATCCCAGCAGGTGGGGATGTTGGGGGGAGTAGTCGGTGAGTGCCCGGTCTCCTCGGCACAGGACGTGCTGTCAGCCCCGGTGGGTGTTGCTGATCCCGGCAGGTGGGGATGTTCGGGGGAGTAGTCGGTGAGTGCCCGGTCTCCTCAGCACAGGACGTGCTGTCAGCCCCGGGGGGGGGGGGGGGGTGTTGCTGATCCCAGCAGGTGGGGATGTTGGGGGGAGTAGTCGGTGAGTGCCCGGTCTCCTCGGCACAGGACGTGCTGTCAGCCCTGGGGGGTGGGGGGTGTTGCTGATCCCGGCAGGCGTGGTGACAGAGGACAAGCCACGACTTGCCATCCTGACTCTCGGAGTATCACAGAAACTGACACAACAAAAGCTCCGAAATTCTGTTTGATGGAGTAGGACCAGCACAGCCCGGCCGCATCTCTCTGCTCCCGGGAAAGCTGGGTGACCAGCATATGGTCACCAGTACTGCACCAGGCACTGATAAATCAATAATACATTAGTGGAATTCCCCTGAGGGTTATTCTGGCAGACACCTTGCTTGTCACTCAGCTTTCCAAGGCTACTGATTAGCAGATCTGCCTTCTCTCGCATTATCCTTATTATTTATTTTTTTTTTTTTTATTTAGGCCAATTTGCCCTTCAGAGGCCTTAGAAAGCTGAGTCCTAATAGCTTTGAGAAATCGTAGCCATATTGGCGATTGCCCAACTTCTCCAGGATCTTGATTGGTTAATCTTCGAGTAATGCATGAAGCTTGGGGGATCCGAGACTTGTCTGCAGGGGTCGGGTAAAGCTGGGTTTTCTGGCTCTGATCTGCAGGCATCTGGGCCTCGTCTGCTGGGGTCTGGGAAAGCTAATTGACGCTTAGTAGTGGTCACTGTACCAATGACTTGGCCAGTTGTGTCATTGGTGATGGGAACATCCGGGGTCTCCTGTCCCTATTCGAAGACAAGTACAACCCCCATCGTATATAGTCACCTTTTCCCCTTTGTCTTGCAGCGCGCTGATCATTGCTGCCATCTTTGATCGGAATGTGAACTGCAGACGAGCCGCATCGGTAAGTGCTCCCCAACACGCAGCCCATCGCTGACCGCACGCAGCCCATCGCTGACCGCACGCAGCCCATCGCTGACCGCACGCAGCCCATCGCTGACCGCACGCAGCCCGTCTCCTCCCTTCACGGCAGCTTCTGGTTACTGGGTTAATGCTCGCAGTGGGGGCCTCTCCCGGCTGAGGTGCCATTATTACACATCTTGGCTGTGTATTTTGGCCAATCTCCGCTGTCGGTTGGGGCAGGTCCTCGGCAGCGCCTCCTGCAAAGCAAACACGACACCGCACTGATATCTCACAGCTGATGGGTCGTCACAGTGTATGGTGATCCCATATAGAGGATTGTCTGCACTGATGTCTCACAGCTGATTTTTTGTCACAGTGTATTGGTGCAGGTAATGCCATACAGAGAATTGTCTGCACTGATGTCTCACAGCTGATAGTTCGTCACAGTGTATTGGTGCAGGTAATGCCATAAAGAGAATTGTCTGCACTGATGTCTCACAGCTGATGGGTTGTCACAGTGTATCAGTGCCGTAATCCCATATAGAGGATTATCTGCACTGATGTCTCACAGATGATGGGTCGTCACAGTGTATTGGTGCAGGTAATGCCATACAGAGAATTGTCTGCACTGATGTCTCACACCTGATGGGTCGTCACAGTGTATCAGTGCCGTGATCCCATATAGAGGATTATCTGCACTGATGTCTCAAGGCTGATGGGTCGTCACAGTGTATCAGTGCAGGTGATCTCATACAGAGAATTGTCCGCACTGATGTCTCACAGCTGAGGGGTCGTCACAGTGTATTGGTGCAGGTGATCCCATACAGAGAATTGTCTGCACTGATGTCTCACACCTGATGGGTCGTCACAGTGTATCAGTGCCGTGATCCCATATAGAGGATTATCTGCACTGATGTCTCAAGGCTGATGGGTCGTCACAGTGTATCAGTGCAGGTGATCTCATACAGAGAATTGTCCGCACTGATGTCTCACAGCTGAGGGGTCGTCACAGTGTATTGGTGCAGGTGATCCCATACAGAGAATTGTCTGCACTGATGTCTCACAGCTGAAGGGTCGTCACAATGTATTGGTGCAGTGGTGCAGGTGATCCCATACAGAGAATAGTCTGCACTCATGTCTCACAGCTAAGGGGTCGTCACAGTGTATTGGTGCAGGTGATCCCATACAGAGAATTGTCCGCACTGATGTCTCACAGCTGAAGGGTCGTAACAGTGTATCAGTGCAGGTGATCCCATACAGAGAATTGTCTGCAATGATGTCTCACAGCTGATGGGTCGTCACAGTGTGTCAGTGCAGGTGATCCCATACAGAGAATTGTCTGCACTGATGTCTCACAGCTGATGGTTCGGTACAGTGTATCAGTGCAGAAATTTGCTCTGGCCCTTTTGCTTTGCTGTCTGCTTCTGTCCGGCCCCGTTGGTAGTTGTTGGTCACCCCCGCGGCGGCCGGTGAGGGTGGTGTCCTCCTCTGTGTCTCACCTCTCTTTTTGTCCTCTGCAGGCCGCCTTCCAGGAGAACGTGGGGCGACAGGTACGGTCACAGACACGGCCTTCACTGTTAACCCCCGGTGTGCCCGATTCTCCCCCACCTTTATGTGCACCTGCTCATCCTGAGCCTCCTGGTTCACCAGCGCCATTCTGGGGGTGTGGAGAGCTGGGTGACAGTGGGGGGGCAGCACCCTGCTCGGTGGGTGGCACCGCTGACTGGTTTCCCCTTGTCTCCCCCCCACAGGGGACATTTCCGCACGGCATCGACATCCTGACAACCGCCGACTACTTTGCCGTTGGAAATCGGGCAAACTGCTTCCTAAACATCAGGTGAATGTGCTGAGGGTGACGGGGTTACCGGATTATCGGACTGTATCCGTGAGCTAAGCTGATATTCCGGATTGTCTCTGGTTGTTCCGAGACTCTGAATTCTGTGGCTCCAATCTTCCGGTCTATCAGATGCCGGACTAATGGACTTTTTGTTCCTGTCGGCAGTGTGTTCGTGGCCGGGTTCCCGCAGTACACCACCTCCATGATCGATCACCTGGTGGAGCTGAAGATCAGTCACTGGGACCAGTAAGTGTTCTGATAACCCGGCATCCACTAGTCCAGAAATTGAAGGCCGTGTGTCAGATCCAGCGCAGTGCTGGATTATTGGAATCATACTGACCTAGATCCCCCATGTGGAGGCAGCGAGGCCCCAGCGTGTGCTGACAGGTCGCCCTGTTTATTGTGACAACTTGCGGGATCCTCCGCTGCTCAGGAGTCCGTTCCCCCCCCCCCCCCCCCCCCCCATGTGCCAGCATGATCTGGCGGCTGCAAGATCCCTGCCCGCGGGCGGCCGCTCTGCCCCGGGCCCCGTGTTATGTGCACACACTGACTGTTTACAGTAACTCGCTGCCTCCTCTGTAGTCAGAGCCGGCGGGGGCACATCCACTCGGGACAGTCAGAGGCGGCCAGCGGGGGCACATCCACCTGCGACAGTCAGAGGCGGCCAGCGGGGGCACATCCACCTGCGACAGTCAGAGGCGGCCAGCGGGGGCACATCCACCTGCGACAGTCAGAGGCGGCCAGCGGGGGCACATCCACCTGCGACAGTCAGAGGCGGCCAGCGGGGGCACATCCACCTGCGACAGTCAGAGGCGGCCAGCGGGGGCATATCCACCTGCGACAGTCAGAGGCGGCCAGCGGGGGCACATCCACCTGCGACAGTCAGAGGCGGCCAGCGGGGGCACATCCACCTGCGACAGTCAGAGGCGGCCAGCGGGGGCACATCCACCTGCGACAGTCAGAGGCGGCCAGCGGGGGCACATCCACCTGCGACAGTCAGAGGCGGCCAGCGGGGGCACATCCACCTGCGACAGTCAGAGGCGGCCAGCGGGGGCACATCCACCTGCGACAGTCAGAGGCGGCCAGCGGGGGCACATCCACCCGGGACAGTCAGAGGCGGCCAGCGGGGGGCACATCCACCTGCGACAGTCAGAGGCGGCCAGCGGGGGCACATCCACCCGGGACAGTCAGAGGCGGCCAGCGGGGGGCACATCCACCTGCGACAGTCAGAGGCGGCCAGCGGGGGGCACATCCACCTGCGACAGTCAGGCGGCCAGCGGGGGGCACATCCACCCGGGACAGTCAGAGGCAGCCAGCGGGGGACACATCCACCCGCGACAGTCAGAGGCGGCCAGCGGGGGGCACATCCACCCGCGACAGTCAGAGGCGGCCAGCGGGGTCACATCCACCCGCGACAGTCAGAGGCGGCCAGCGGGGGGCACATCCACCTGCGACAGTCAGAGGCGGCCAGCGGGGGGCACATCCACCCGCGACAGTCAGAGGCGGCCAGCGGGGGGCACATCCACCCGCGACAGTCAGAGGCGGCCAGCGGGGGTACAGCCACCCGGGACAGTCAGAGGTGGCCGGCGGGGGCACATCCACCTGTGACAGTCAGTCGGCAGAGGTATATCCACATGCAGCTGTCCTGCTCCTGTGCTGACACTTTGTTCCAGTGTGTCAGTGCAGGCAGCCTCTGTGACGATATCCATATACCTGATCGCCCCCTGTTGTAGCTCTCTGGAATGACGCCTATTGTCACCAGAGCTGCAGCCATCCTCCAGGGGCTGCATCACATCCCGCAGCCACTCGCCTGCATATGTGTCAGCACGAACCAGACAAACAGGTGGAGCAGAAAACTGAGTGGTGAAGAATATCACCGCCACCAGCAACACGCTCCACACAATGCACAATATGTGGCCACACAAAGGCGCCCGTGGGGCACGGCCGGGCCACACTGTCAGTCTGCGGGGCACGGCCAGGCCACCCTGTCAGCCTGCGGGGCCCGGCCGGGTCACCCTGTCAGCCTGTGGGGCCCGGCAGGGCCACCCTGTCAGCCTGCGTGAGGTCTGGGACCCCTCCATGGTGGGTCCGGCCCTGAGCTCGGTGTCGCCTGAACCCTGTGTGAGGAGTCACTAAAGGACGATACCCCGTAAAGCCTGCCGCCCGGCGAGTGCTGTTCGTGTCATCCCTCCAGTAATCTGCCGCTTCCCTCTCTCTATTGTCTCCACGTCCAGACGCTTTCTTCACCGTCACCACGTCTGTCATCTTCTAGATCCAACATCAAAGAGACCATTGTGTCCCTGATCTGCAGAAACTGCAGTAAATCCCACATTGTCCTGGTTAGGGGTAGAGCCAGCTGACAACCAGTACGGCCACCGCTGCTGCCGAGGTTGTCACCCGGTTCTCCTCAATGACGTTACATGGACGGTAACGCTCGCTGTGTCTCCTTTCAGAGTGATCCGGGAGCTGTCTACCAAAGCTTTGCACAACCTGACGCCGGTTGCCCCGGAGTACATGACCACGTCTGGTAAGATACACTTGTACCATATTGCTCGGAGCTGAGAGCCTGCCCCCTTGCTCGGAGCCTGCCCGCCGAGGTCAGCGCTTGCTCGGAGCCTGCCCGCCGAGGTCAGCGCTTGCTCGGAGCCTGCCCGCCGAGGTCCGCGCTTGCTCGGAGCCTGCCCGCCGAGGTCCGCGCTTGCTCGGAGCCTGCCCGCCGAGGTCCGCGCTTGCTCGGAGCCTGCCCGCCGAGGTCCGCGCTTGCTCGGAGCCTGCTCCCCGAGGTCCGCGCTTGCTCGGAGCCTGCCCTCTGACACCATCCCAGCTGACGTGATGAGATATGATGTTTTGCAGTCCTACCCAGACTCCTGCCGCTGACCACCGGCACAGACCTGCACACCCGCCATGGGGCCATCTTGGCTTGTGCAGAAATCACCCATGCCCTATACAAGCTGGCCGTCCAGAAAGACAGGTAGGAGAATCTGCAGTAATTATCTTTATTCCATCCGTCCTGGGGGGCGCACTAACGCTTCACAAGCGACATATGCGCCCAACCCCACAACGTGCAGGAGGAGGGATAGTGCAGAATAATGTCAGGTGCCGGCCGGAGTGATGGCGTCCCGATCTCCTGTCACCGACTCTGAGGCCGTCATCAATTCTTGTCCTGGTGACGACAACCGGAGCAGCCTGCACTAGATCCTCAGGGCCGAGCCGAGGAGGACGGATGATTGTATCATCATAAAACCTTCCAGGAAATTTTACTTATGCACCAAGCAGTCCCTTTAGGTCACCATGAAGTACATCCTGTATTATACCACAGAGCTGCGCTCACTATTCTGCTGTCATTGTGCACATATATTACTGTTGCTCTATTACTGTATACTCCAGAGCTGCACTCACGATTCTGCTGTCCCTGTGTACATATATTACTGATCCTGTATTACACTCCTGAGCTGCGCTCACGATTCTGCTGTCCCTGTGTACATATATTACTGATCCTGTATTACACTCCGGAGCTGCACTCACTATTCTGCTGTCTCTGAGTACATATATTACTGTTACTGTATTATACTCCGGAGCTGCGATCACTATTCTGCTGTCACTGTGTACATATATTACTGTTGCTGTATTACACTCCGGAGCTGCGCTCACGATTCTGCTGTCACTGTGTACATACGGCCATTACTCTTGCAGGTTGGTGGCGGATTATCTACGCAGCGATGTGATATCGGGGTTGATGTCCATACATGGATCGGTGAGTAGATACTTGCAGTACACGCAGCCACCACTACGAGGAGCTGATGAGTTACTGCATGCACTCTGCACATATTCCTCCATTATAACTGTATAGTGTGAGCGCCCTCTAGTGGAGACTGAAGGT
Organism: Dendrobates tinctorius; assembly: GCF_039654945.1. NCBI lineage: Eukaryota > Metazoa > Chordata > Amphibia > Anura > Dendrobatidae > Dendrobates > Dendrobates tinctorius. Next base: position 22,956,427 of record NW_027361731.1, on the reverse strand, counting down.
AACGAGGATTCTCACATCTCATGCTGTGTCTGTGCAGAGGGTTTGGAGCTGTGTGTCAGACGCTGGGGTCTTTCTCTGGGAGAAAAGAGATCCATGGCTGCGGCCATTGTCCACTCTGCCCCGATATGTGAGGCATCTCCCACTGATCCCTCGTAGACAGTAACGAGGTGTTGCGTTTGATCGCTGACGTCTATGTCTCCTTGCATTTCAGCTCCAAGAGCGACAGCTGTACAGGTGAGCGCATCAATGCCAACATGGTCACTACTACTACTCCTGCCGTCCACATCGGGGAGGCCGCGGGTCTGAGACTGAGGGATGAAGAAGGGGAACGTGATTGAGGAGGGATGTCTGGTGTATAGAGACTGGCACTGTATGAGGGGGAGGTCCGGTGTGTAGAGACTGGCACTGTATGGGGGGGAGGTCCGGTGTGTAGAGACTGGCACTGTATGGGGGGGAGGTCCGGTGTATAGAGACTGGCACTGTATGGGGGGGAGGTCCGGTGTATAGAGACTGGCACTGTATGGGGGGGAGGTCCGGTGTATAGAGACTGGCACTGTATGAGGGGGAGGTCCGGTGTATAGAGACTGGCACTGTATGGGGGGAGGTTTGGTGTGTAGAGACTGGCATTGTATGGGGGGAGGTTTGGTGTGTAGAGACTGGCACTGTATGGGGGGAGGTCTGGTGTATAGAGACTGGCACTGTATGGGGGGGAGGTCCGGTGTATAGAGACTGGCACTGTATGGGGGGAGGTTCGGTGTGTAGAGACTGGCACTATATGGGGGGGAGGTCCGGTGTATAGAGACTGGCACTGTATGGAGGGGAGGTCCGGTGTATAGAGACTGGCACTATATGGGGGGGAGGTCTGGTGTATAGAGACTGGCACTGTATGGGGGGGAGGTCTGGTGTATAGAGACTGGCACTGTATGGGGGGGAGGTCCGGTGTATAGAGACTGGCACTATATGGGGGGGAGGTCCGGTGTATAGAGACTGGCACTATATGGGGGGGGAGGTCTGGTGTATAGAGACTGGCACTATATGGGGGGGAGGTCCGGTGTATAGAGACTGGCACTGTATGAGGGGGAGGTCCGGTGTGTAGAGACTGGCACTGTATGGGGGGGAGGTCCGGTGTATAGAGACTGGCACTGTATGGGAGGAGGTTTGGTGTGTAGAGACTGGCATTGTATGGGGGGAGGTTTGGTGTGTAGAGACTGGCACTGTATGGGGGGAGGTCTGGTGTATAGAGACTGGCACTGTATGTGGGGGGAGGTCCGGTGTATAGAGACTGGCACTGTATGTGGGGGGAGGTCCGGTGTATAGAGACTGGCACTGTATGGGGGGGAGGTCCGGTGTGTAGAGACTGGCATTGTATGGGGGGAGGTCCGCTGTATAGAGGCTGGCACTGTATGAGGGGCAGGTCCGGTGTATAGAGACTGGCACTGTATGAGGGGCAGGTCCGGTGTATTATTATTATTATTATTTATTGTTATAGCGCCATTTATTCCATGGCGCTTTACAGGTAAGGAGGGGTATGCATAAAAACAAGTACAATAATCTTAAACAATACAAATCATAACTGGTACAGGAGGAGAGAGGACCCTGCCCGGTGTATAGAGACTGGCACTGTATGGGGGGGAGGTCCGGTGTATAGAGACTGACACTATGACGGGGAGGTCCGCTGTATAGAGACTGGCACTGTATGAGGGGGAGGTTCGGTGTATAGAGACTGGCACTGTATGAGGGGGAGGTCCGGTGTATAGAGACTGGCACTATATGGGGGGGAGGTCCGGTGTATAGAGACTGGCACTGTATGGGGGGGAGGTCCGGTGTATAGAGACTGGCACTGTATGGGGGGGAGGTCCGGTGTATAGAGACTGGCACTGTATGGGGGGGAGGTCTGGTGTACAGAGACTGGCACTGTATGGGGGGGAGGTCTGGTGTACAGAGACTGGCACTGTATGGGGGGGAGGTTTGGTGTATAGAGACTGGCACTGTATGAGGGGGAGGTCCGGTGTATAGAGACTGGCATTGTATGGGGGGGAGGTCTGGTGTATAGAGACTGGCACTGTATGAGGGGGAGGTCCGGTGTATAGAGACTGGCACTGTATGGGGGGGAGGTTTGGTGTATAGAGACTGGCACTGTATGAGGGGGAGGTCCGGTGTATAGAGACTGGCACTGTATGAGGGGGAGGTCCGGTGTATAGAGACTGGCATTGTATGGGGGGAGGTCTGGTGTATAGAGACTGGCACTGTATGAGGGGGAGGTCTGGTGTATAGAGACTGGCACTGTATGAGGGGGAGGTCCGCTGTATAGAGACTGGCACTGTATGGGGGGATGTCTGGTGTATAGAGACTGGCACTGTATGAGGGGGGAGGTCTGCTGTATACAGGCTGGAACTGTATGAGGGGGATGTCTGGTGTATAGAGACTGGCACTGTATGGGGGGGAGGTCCGGTGTATAGAGACTGGCATTGTATGGGGGGAGGTCTGGTGTATAGAGACTGGCACTGTATGGGGGGGAGGTCTGGTGTATAGAGACTGGCACTGTATGGGGGGGAGGTCCGGTGTATAGAGACTGGCATTGTATGGGGGGAGGTCCGGTGTATAGAGACTGGCACTATATGGGGGGGAGGTCCAGTGTCTAGAGACTGGCACTGTGTGAGGGGGGAGGTCTGCTGTATACAGGCTGGAACTGTATGAGGGGGATGTCTGGTGTATAGAGACTGGCACTGTATGGGGGGAGGTCCGGTGTATAGAGACTGGCACTATATGGGGGGGGGGAGGTCCGGTGTATAGAGACTGGCACTGTATGGGGGGAGGTCAGGAGTATAGAGACTGGCACTGTATGAGGGGGAGGTCCGGTGTATAGAGGCTGGCACTGTATGAGGGGGGAGGTCTGCTGTATACAGGCTGGAACTGTATGAGGGGGATGTCTGGTGTATAGAGACTGGCACTATATGGGGGGGAGGTCTGGTGTATAGAGATTGGCACTGTATGGGGGGGAGGTCCGGTGTATAGAGACTGGCATTGTATGGGGAGGTCTGGTGTATAGAGACTGGCATTGTATGGGGGGGAGGTCTGGTGTATAGAGACTGGCACTGTATGGGGGGGAGGTCCGGTGTATAGAGACTGGCATTGTATGGGGGGGAGGTCTGGTGTATAGAGACTGGCACTGTATGGGGGGGAGGTTTGGTGTATAGAGACTGGCACTGTATGAGGGGGAGGTCCGGTGTATAGAGACTGGCACTGTATGGGGGGCAGGTCCGGTGTATAGAGACTGGCACTATATGAGGGGGAGGTCCGCTGTATAGAGGCTGGCACTGTATGAGGGGCAGGTCCGGTGTATAGAGACTGGCACTGTATGAGGGGGAGGTCCGGTGTATTATTATTATTATTATTTATTGTTATAGCGCCATTTATTCCATGGCGCTTTACAGGTAAGGAGGGGTATACATAAAAACAAGTACAATAATCTTAAACAATACAAATCATAACTGGTACAGGAGGAGAGAGGACCCTGCCCGGTGTATAGAGACTGGCACTGTATGGGGGGAGGTCCGGTGTATAGAGACTGGCACTGTATGGGGGGAGGTCCGGTGTATAGAGACTGGCACTATATGGGGGGGAGGTCCGGTGTATAGATACTGGCACTGTATGAGGGGGAGGTCCGGTGTATAGAGGCTGGAACTGTATGAGGGGGATGTCTGGTGTATAGAGACTGGCACTATATGGGGGGGAGGTCTGGTGTATAGAGACTGGCACTGTATGGGGGGAGGTCCGGTGTATAGAGACTGGCATTGTATGGGGGGAGGTCTGGTGTATAGAGACTGGCATTGTATGGGGGGAGGTCTGGTGTATAGAGACTGGCACTGTATGGGGGGGAGGTCTGGTGTATAGAGACTGGCACTGTATGGGGGGGGAGGTCCGGTGTATAGAGACTGGCACTGTATGGGGGGAGGTCCGGTGTATAGAGACTGGCACTATATGGGGGGGAGGTCCGGTGTATAGATACTGGCACTGTATGAGGGGGAGGTCTGCTGTATACAGGCTGGAACTGTATGAGGGGGATGTCTGGTGTATAGAGACTGGCACTGTATGGGGGGAGGTCCGGTGTATAGAGACTGGCACTATATGGGGGGGGAGGTCCAGTGTATAGATACTGGCACTGTATGAGTGGGAGGTCCGGTGTATAGAGGCTGGCACTGTATGAGGGGGGAGGTCTGCTGTATACAGGCTGGAACTGTATGAGGGGGATGTCTGGTGTATAGAGACTGGCACTATATGGGGGGGAGGTCTGGTGTATAGAGATTGGCACTGTATGGGGGGGAGGTCCGGTGTATAGAGACTGGCATTGTATGGGGGGAGGTCTGGTGTATAGAGACTGGCATTGTATGGGGGGGAGGTCTGGTGTATAGAGACTGGCACTGTATGGGGGGAGGTCCGGTGTATAGAGACTGGCATTGTATGGGGGGGAGGTCTGGTGTATAGAGACTGGCACAGTATGGGGGGAGGTTTGGTGTATAGAGACTGGCACTGTATGAGGGGGAGGTCCGGTGTATAGAGACTGGCATTGTATGGGGGGGAGGTCTGGTGTATAGAGACTGGCACTATATGAGGGGGAGGTCCGGTGTATAGAGACTGGCACTGTATGGGGGGGAGGTTTGGTGTATAGAGACTGGCACTGTATGAGGGGGAGGTCCGGTGTATAGAGACTGGCACTGTATGAGGGGGAGGTCCGGTGTATAGAGACTGGCACTGTATGGGGGGGAGGTCCGGTGTATAGAGACTGGCACTGTATGGGGGGGAGGTCCGGTGTATAGAGACTGGCACTGTATGGGGGGGAGGTCCGGTGTATAGAGACTGGCACTGTATGAGGGGGAGGTCCGGTGTATAGAGACTGGCACTGTATGAGGGGCAGGTCCGGTGTATTATTATTATTATTATTATTTATTGTTATAGCGCCATTTATTCCATGGCGCTTTACAGGTAAGGAGGGGTATACATAAAAACAAGTACAATAATCTTAAACAATACAAATCATAACTGGTACAGGAGGAGAGAGGACCCTGCCCAGTGTATAGAGACTGGCACTGTATGGGGGGAGGTCCGGTGTATAGAGACTGGCACTGTATGGGGGGAGGTCCGGTGTATAGAGACTGGCACTATATGGGGGGGGAGGTCCGGTGTATAGATACTGGCACTGTATGAGGGGGAGGTCCGGTGTATAGAGGCTGGAACTGTATGAGGGGGGAGGTCTGCTGTATACAGGTTGGAACTGTATGAGGGGGATGTCTGGTGTATAGAGACTGGCACTGTATGGGGGGGAGGTCTGGTGTATAGAGACTGGCACTGTATGGGGGGGAGGTCCGGTGTATAGAGACTGGCACTGTATGGGGGGGAGGTCCGGTGTATAGAGACTGGCACTGTATGGGGGGAGGTCCGGTGTATAGAGACTGGCACTATATGGGGGGGGAGGTCCGGTGTATAGATACTGGCACTGTATGAGGGGGAGGTCCGGTGTATAGAGGCTGGAACTGTATGAGGGGGGAGGTCTGCTGTATACAGGCTGGAACTGTATGAGGGGGATGTCTGGTGTATACAGGCTGGAACTGTATGAGGGGGATGTCTGGTGTATAGAGACTGGCACTATATGGGGGGGAGGTCTGGTGTATAGAGATTGGCACTGTATGGGGGGGAGGTCCGGTGTATAGAGACTGGCATTGTATGGGGGGAGGTCTGGTGTATAGAGACTGGCATTGTATGGGGGGGAGGTCTGGTGTATAGAGACTGGCACTGTATGAGGGGGAGGTCCGGTGTATAGAGACTGGCACTGTATGAGGGGGAGGTCCGGTGTATAGAGACTGGCACTGTATGGGGGGAGGTCCGGTGTATAGAGACTGGCACTGTATGAGGGGGAGGTTTGGTGTATAGAGACTGGCACTGCATGAGGGGGAGGTCCGGTGTATAGAGACTGGCATTGTATGGGGGGGAGGTCTGGTGTATAGAGACTGGCACTATATGAGGGGGAGGTCCGGTGTATAGAGACTGGCACTGTATGGGGGGGAGGTTTGGTGTATAGAGACTGGCACTGTATGAGGGGGAGGTCCGGTGTATAGAGACTGACACTATGACGGGGAGGTCCGCTGTATAGAGGCTGGCACTGTATGAGGGGCAGGTCCGGTGTATAGAGACTGGCACTGTATGAGGGGCAGGTCCGGTGTAGTATTATTATTATTATTATTATTATTTATTGTTATAGCGCCATTTATTCCATGGCGCTTTACAGGTAAGGAGGGGTATACATAAAAACAAGTACAATAATCTTAAACAATACAAATCATAACTGGTACAGGAGGAGAGAGGACCCTGCCCGGTGTATAGAGACTGGCACTGTATGGGGGGAGGTCCGGTGTATAGAGACTGGCACTGTATGGGGGGAGGTCCGGTGTATAGAGACTGGCACTATATGGGGGGGGAGGTCCGGTGTATAGATACTGGCACTGTATGAGGGGGAGGTCCGGTGTATAGAGGCTGGAACTGTATGAGGGGGATGTCTGGTGTATAGAGACTGGCACTGTATGAGGGGGGAGGTCTGCTGTATACAGGTTGGAACTGTATGAGGGGGATGTCTGGTGTATAGAGACTGGCACTGTATGGGGGGGAGGTCTGGTGTATAGAGACTGGCACTGTATGGGGGGGAGGTCCGGTGTATAGAGACTGGCACTGTATGGGGGGGAGGTCCGGTGTATAGAGACTGGCACTGTATGGGGGGAGGTCCGGTGTATAGATACTGGCACTGTATGAGGGGGAGGTCCGGTGTATAGAGGCTGGCACTGTATGAGGGGGGAGGTCTGCTGTATACAGGCTGGAACTGTATGAGGGGGATGTCTGGTGTATAGAGACTGGCACTATATGGGGGGGAGGTCTGGTGTATAGAGATTGGCACTGTATGGGGGGGAGGTCCGTTGTATAGAGACTGGCATTGTATGGGGGGAGGTCTGGTGTATAGAGACTGGCATTGTATGGGGGGGAGGTCTGGTGTATAGAGACTGGCACTGTATGGGGGGGAGGTCCGGTGTATAGAGACTGGCACTGTATGAGGGGAGGTCCGGTGTATAGAGACTGGCACTGTATGGGGGGGAGGTCCGGTGTATAGAGACTGGCACTGTATGGGGGGATGTCTGGTGTATAGAGACTGGCACTGTATGGGGGGAGGTCCGGTGTATAGAGACTGGCATTGTATGGGGGGAGGTCTGGTGTATAGAGACTTGCACTGTATGGGGGGAGGTCCGGTGTACGGTGTATAGAGACTGACACTATGACGGGGAGGTCCGCTGTATAGAGGCTGGCACTGTATTAGGGGCAGGTCCGGTGTATAGAGACTGGCACTGTATGAGGGGGAGGTCCGATGTATAGAGACTGGCACTGTATGGGGGGGAAGCTTCGGTGTATAGAGACTGGCGTTGTATGAGGGGGAGGTCCGGTGTATAGAGACTGGCACTGTATGGGGGGAGGTCCGGTGTATAGAGACTGGCAATGTATGAGGGGGACGTCCGGTGTATAGAGACTGGCACTGTATGAGGGGGAGGTCCGGTGTATAGAGACTGGCACTGTATGAGGGGGAGGTCCGGTGTATAGAGACTGGCACTGTATGGGGGGAGGTCTGGTGTATAGAGATTGGCACTGTATGAGGGGGAGGTCCGGTGTATAGAGACTGGCACTATATGGGGGGGAGGTCCGGTGTATAGAGACTGGCACTGTATGAGGGGGAGGTCCGGTGTATAGAGACTGGAACTGTATGGGGGGAGGTCTGGTGTATAGAGATTGGCACTGTATGAGGGGGAGGTCCGGTGAATAGAGAATGGCACTGTATGAGGGGGAGGTCCGGTGTATAGAGACTGGCACTGTATGAGGGGGAGGTCCGGTGTATAGAGACTGGCACTGTATGGGGGGAGGTCCGGTGTATAGAGACTGGCATTGTATGGGGGGAGGTCCGGTGTATAGAGACTGGCACTGTATGAGGGGGAGGTCCGGTGTATAGAGACTGACACTGTATGAGGGGGAGGTCTGGTGTATAGAGACTGGCATTGTATGGGGGAGGTCCGGTGTATAGAGACTGGCACATATGACTGAACACGATTGGTTTGAGGATGATGCCAGGCAAGGTGCTGCTCTACCACTTCCAGGCTGAGCGGTGCCCCGGGGCGGACCGCCTTCACCATCCACCTGTCAGCTGTGTTATTTCAGCCACGGCTTCTATGAGGAAGTCGCTGTTACCTGCCTGTGGGCTGGGAAATTCTCTGAATGCTCTGCACTCGCTCATAAACATGGCCGCCCCTTCTGGAGGGCACGGATCTAGGGCAGACAACACTTACTATCCGGGGGGAGGGGGGTATTGGCTGTGCCGGAGCCGGCTCCTCACTCTAGACCTGGACCGTGTTTATAAGGCACCAGTGATTGCTCCATGTAATTCCACACTTGTCCATTAGTGGCCGCTGTAGGATAATTGCCTGGCTGGTGGCAGCAACCTGCATCGATCACTGGGATTTCCTATCTTAGACGAGTCGGGATGCGGAGTCGCTCTGCTCCACAACATTGTGGCTTACACTTGTTGTTTTATGTCCTCCCGCCCAGACTAAGCATCAACCGTCATGGCGGCAGCAGACAGTGGTGTTTTCTGTTGCTGAAGGGCTGCTTTTGCCTCCAGTGCCAGCCCTAATCTCCTCTGCCGTCCTCGTTAATGTCAGGGTGGAGTGCAGGCAGTGTCCTCCTCATTGTCCTACGCTCATCCTATTACACACGGAGAATACCTGACTCACAGGGAATGGTTGACATGAGAAACTCAGCCGGTGGTAACCAAGTCGGCAGAACTACATCGCTCCACTAGTCCCTTCTGTGCACATTACCAATCTGAAAAAAGTATTTTGTCATCTGTTTTCTAGGCCGAGATATAAGCGATCGAAGTTACAGGCCCGAAGCCTGAGGCTGCACTACTTAGAGACCTCAATGAAACTGGCACAGTATGTGGGGGGACGTCCAGTTGACATTAGTGCCCACGCACATAACTAAGCTCTAAGCTGTAGATATCGACAAGGGCAAGTCCACACAAGATCCCGGTACCTGAAAAAAATCACAAAGTCTCTCAGTGGTGCAGCCTCAGGCTTCGGGCCTGTAACTTCATTTGATCATATCTCGGCCCCAGAGTTAAATATTAACTAGCGGTTTTCACTTTCTGACTAAGAATTATAGCGACTGATTTGTTTTATTGAGACAGACACCCCCTGGTCAATTCCCCCCCCCCCCATCAGACTGGTCATTAAAGGGTCCATTCAGAGGTCGGGGATCGTGGTAAACAGTTCGTCCTATCAATAATATTGTGTCTCTTCCTAGGGGTCTCGGCGGAGAGCTGATGAGACCTGCAGGTGAGCATGGAGCAGCCCTTGTGACCCCGGGGATGGTTCCCATGTGAGGACCAGGACGGACCCAGAACCTGAGTTCAGACACATCCAGATCCGATCAGTTCTTTGTGGCTCAGCTCCAAAAAATGTGTCCCGAGTAGGGATCAATGCAGCCATCCCACAACAGGGTCTACCCCTATGTTATATTTGGGGTCACTGATAATATAGTCAGCGGTGAAGACTGTAGTGGTGATGTCAGCGGTGAGGACAGTGATAGTGATGTCAGTGGTGAGGACAGTCTTGGTGATGTCAGTGGTGAGCACAGTGGTAATCATGTCAGCGGTGAGGACAGTGGTGGTGGTGATGTCAGTGGTGAGGACAGTGGTGGTGATTTCAGCGGTGAGGACAGTGGTGGTATCGGCGGTGAGGACAGTGATAGTGATGTCAGTTGTGAGAACACTGGAGGTGATTTCAGCAGTGAGGACAGTGGTGAGGACAATGTTATCGGCGGTGAGGACATTGGTGGTGATGTCAGTTGTGAGAACAATGGTGGTGAGGACAGTGGTGGTGAGGATGGTGGTGGTGAAGTCAGCGGTGAGGATGGTGGTGGTGATGTCAGTGGTGAGGATGGTGGTGATGTCAGCGGTGAGGATGGTGGTGGTGATGTCATTGGTGAGGACGGTGGTGGTGATGTCATTGGTGAGGACGGTGGTGGTGAAGTCAGCGGTGAGGATGGTGGTGGTGAGGACAGTGTTGAGGACACAGTGGTGGTGAAGACGGTAGTGTTATCAGCGGTGAGGACAGTAGTGGTGGTGATGTCGGCGGTGAGGACGGTGGTGGTGACGACACGGTGTTGATATCAGTGGTGGTGATATCGGCGGTGAGGACAGTGGTGGTGGTGTCAGCGGTGAGGACAGTGGTGGTGATGTCAGCGGTGAGGGCAGTGGTGGTGATGTCAGCGGTGAGGACAGTGGTGGTGATGTCAGCGGTGAGGACAGTGGTGGTGATGTCAGCGGAGAGGACAGTGGTGGTGATATAAATAAGCTGGAGCAGTGGGCAGCAACTAACAGAATGGGTTTTTAACAGGGAAAAATGCAAAGTACTACATCTGGGCAATAAAAATGAAAAAAGCATATACAGAATGGGAGGAATCGGGCTGAGCAACAGCACATGTGAAAAAGACTTGGGTATACTAATAGATCACAGACTGAATATGAGTCAACAGTGTGATGCAGCAGCAAAAAAGGCAAATGCAACTCTAGGATGTATTAACAGACGCATACAGTCTAGATCACGTGAAGTCATTATTTCCCTCTACTCCTCTTTGGTCAGACCTCATCTGGAATATTGTGTCCAGTTTTGGGCACCACATTTTAGAAAAGACGTCAACAAACTGGAGCAAGTTCAGAAAACAGCGACCAGAATGGTGACCGGTCTGCAAACCCTGTCTTTTCGAGGAAAGGTTGCAGGATTTGGGAATGTTTAGTTTGCAAAAGAGAAGACTGAGAGGAGACTTAATAGCGGTCTACAAATATCTTAAGGGCTGTCACATTGTAGAAGGATCATCTTTATTCTCATTTGCACAAGGAAAGACTAGAAGCAATGGGATGAAACTGAATGGGAGGAGACATAGATTAGAAATTAGAAAAAACTTTTTGACAGAGTGATCAACGAGTGGAACAGTCTGCCGCGAGAGTTCTCCTTCAATGGAAGTCTTCAAACAGAGGCTGGACAGACATCTGATTGGGATGATTTAGCGAATCCTGCTTTGAGCAGGGGGTTGGACCAGATGGCCCAGGAGGTCCCTTCCAACTCTACGATTCTATGTCAGTGGTGAGGGCAGTGGTGGTGATGTCAGTGGTGAGGACAATGGTGGTGTTTTCAATGGGGAGGACAGTTGTGAGGACAGTGGTGTGGTGGTGATGTCAGCGGTGAGGACACAGTGGTGGTGATGTCAGCGGTGAGGACACAGTGGTGGTGATGTCAGCGGTGAGGACACAGTGGTGGTGATGTCAGCGGTGAGGACACAGTGGTGGTGATGTCAGCGGTGAGGACACAGTGGTGGTGATGTCAGCGGTGAGGACACAGTGGTGGTGATGTCAGCGGTGAGGACACAGTGGTGGTGATGTCAGCGGTGAGGACACAGTGGTGGTGATGTCAGCGGTGAGGACACAGTGGTGGTGATGTCAGCGGTGAGGACACAGTGGTGGTGATGTCAGCGGTGAGGACACAGTGGTGGTGATGTCAGTGGTGAGGACACAGTGGTGGTGCTGTCAGCGGGGAGGACAGTGGTGGTGCTGTCAGCGGGGAGGACAGTGGTGGTGCTGTCAGCGGGGAGGACAGTGGTGGTGCTGTCAGCGGGGAGGACAGTGGTGGTGCTGTCAGCGGGGAGGACAGTGGTGGTGCTGTCAGCGGGGAGGACAGTGGTGGTGCTGTCAGCGGGGAGGACAGTGGTGGTGCTGTCAGCGGGGAGGACAGTGGTGGTGCTGTCAGCGGGGAGGACAGTGGTGGGGCTGTCAGCGGGGAGGACAGTGGTGGGGCTGTCAGCGGGGAGGACAGTGGTGGTGATAGCGGGGAGGACCCAGTGGTGGTGATTTCAGCAGTGAGGACAATGGTGTCGGCGGTGAGGACAGAGGTGGTGATATCAGTGGTGAGGACATTGGTGGTGAAGTCAGCGGTGAGGATGGTGGTGATGTCAGCGGTGAGGATGGTGGTTGTGATTTCAGCGGTGAGGACAGTGATAGTGATGTCAGTTGTGAGAACAGTGAATGTGATTTCAGCAGTGAGGACAGTGGTGAGGACAATGGTATCGGCGGTGAGGACATTGGTGGTGATGTCAGTTGTGAGGACAGCGATGGTGATGTCAGTTGTGAGGACAGTTGTGAGGACAGTGGTGGTGAAGTCAGCGGTGAGGATGGTGGTGGTGATGTCAGTGGTGAGGATGGTGGTGATGTCAGCGGTGAGGATGGTGGTGATGTCAGCGGTGAGGATGGTGGTGATGTCAGCGGTGAGGATGGTGGTGATGTCAGCGGTGAGGATGGTGGTGGTGATGTCAGTGGTGAAGTCAGCGGTGAGGATGGTGGTGAGGACAGTGTTGAAGATACAGTGGTGGTGAAGACGGTGGTGATGTCAGCGGTGAGGGCAGTGGTGGTGAGGACAGTGGTGGTGATGTCAGCGGTGAGGACACAGTGGTGGTGAGGGCAGTAGTGGTGATGTCAGCGGTGAGGATGGTGGTGGTGAGGACACGGTGGTGGTGGTGATGTCAGCGGTGGTGAGGGTGGTGGTGATGTCAGTGGTGAGGGCAGTAGTGATGTCAGCGATGAGGATGGTGGTGGTGAGGACACGGTGGTGGTGGTGATGTCAGCGGTGAGGACGGTGGTGGTGATGTCAGCGGTGAGGACAGTGGTGATGTCAGTGGTGAGGACAGTGGTGGTGATGTTATTGGCGATGACAGTGGTGATTCTGATTTTTGCCTTTTTTTTTTTCCCCTAGTTTGCTGTTTAATAGAAAAACTTTCTCTCTCCAAAATCCCCTCCCCGGAGCCGGCCACAGTCGGTGAGTTGTGAGACCTCCATAACCCTTTATTCCGTCTCGTGCCTTATAACAGCTCTGCCTGCTGCACGCTGTCCTCTCTGCCCGCTGCACGCTGTCCTCTCTGCCCGCTGCACGCTGTCCTCTCTGCCCGCTGCACGCTGTCCTCTCTGCCCGCTGCACGCTGTCCTCTCTGCCCGCTGCACGCTGTCCTCTCTGCCCGCTGCACGCTGTGCCCGCTGTATGCTGCCCTCTCTGCCCTCTGTATGCTGCCCTCTCTGCCCTCTGTATGCTGCCCTCTCTGCCCTCTGTATGCTGCCCTCTCTGCCCGCTGTATGCTGCCCTCTCTGCCCTCTGTATGCTGCCCTCTCTGCCCGCTCTATGCTGGCCGCTGTACGTTGCCCCCTCTGCCCGCTGTACACTGTCCTCTCTGCCCACTGTCCTCTCTGCCCTCTGTATGCTGCCCCCTCTGCCTGCTGTACGCTGTCCTCTCTGCCCGCTGTATGCTGCCCTCTCTGCCCACTGTCCTCTCTGCCCGCTGTACACTGTCCTCTCTGCCCTCTATATGCTGCCCCCTCAGCCTGCTGTACGCTGTCCTCTCTGCCAGCTGTATGCTGCCCACTGTCCTCTCTGCCTGCTGTATGCTGCCCACTGTCCTCTCTGCCCGCTGTATGCTGCCCACTGTCCTCTCTGCCTGCTGTATGCTGCCCTCTCTGCCCTCTTTACTCTGTCTTCTCTGCCCGCTGTACACTTCCTCCCTACTAGTGATCGTTCTGGATTTGTATTTTTCAGCCGAATGGCAGCAAATTATTAATGATTCTCTGAAAAGTCTTCACCTGTTCTCCAGAGCGGCCCGACAGAAGATAAAGGTAGCGTCCCCAGTGTATACTGTGTGTGTCTCTATGCTATATACCACTGGCTACTGCCCAGTGCTCATGTAACTGTGATGTCACAAGATAGATTTAGATTCCAGTGATGTCACTTGTAAATTACCTGTAGAATCAGTGTGCAGTGATGACATTGGCTGTGATGGAGGAGCAGTGATGACATTGGCTGTGATGGAGGAGCAGTGATGACATTGGCTGTGATGGAGGAGCAGTGATGACATTGGCTGTGATGGAGGAGCGGTGATGACATTGGCTGTGATGGAGGAGCAGTGATGACATTGGCTGTGATGGAGGAGCAGTGATGACATTGGCTGTGATGGAGGAGCAGTGATGACATTGGCTGTGATGGAGGAGCGGTGATATCAGCTGTGATGGAGGAGCAGTGATGACATTGGCTGTGATGGAGGAGCAGTGATGACATTGGCTGTGATGGAGGAGCGCTGATGACATTGGCTGTGATGGAGGAGCAGTGATGACATTGGCTGTGATGGAGGAGCAGTGATGACATTGGCTGTGATGGAGGAGCAGTGATGACATTGGCTGTGATGGAGGAGCAGTGATGACATTGGCTGTGATGGAGGAGCAGTGATAACATTGGCTGTGATGGAGGAGCAGTGATGACATTGGCTGTGATGGAGGAGCGGTGATATCAGCTGTGATGGAGGAGCAGTGATGACATTGGCTGTGATGGAGGAGCAGTGATGACATTGGCTGTGATGGAGGAGCGGTGATGACATTGGCTGTGATGGAGGAGCAGTGATAACATTGGCTGTGATGGAGGAGCAGTGATGACATTGGCTGTGATGGAGGAGCAGTGATGACATTGGCTGTGATGGAGGAGCAGTGATGACATTGGCTGTGATGGAGGAGCGGTGATGACATTGGCTGTGATGGAGGAGCAGTGATAACATTGGCTGTGATGGAGGAGCAGTGATGACATTGGCTGTGATGGAGGAGCAGTGATGACATTGGCTGTGATGGAGGAGCAGTGATATCAGCTGTGATGGAGGAGCAGTGATGACATTGGCTGTGATGGAGGAGCAGTGATGACATTGGCTGTGATGGAGGAGCGGTGATGACATTGGCTGTGATGGAGGAGCAGTGATAACATTGGCTGTGATGGAGGAGCAGTGATGACATTGGCTGTGATGGAGGAGCGGTGATATCAGCTGTGATGGAGGAGCAGTGATGACATTGGCTGTGATGGAGGAGCAGTGATGACATTGGCTGTGATGGAGGAGCAGTGATGACATTGGCTGTGATGGAGGAGCAGTGATATCAGCTGTGATGGAGGAGCAGTGATGACATTGGCTGTGATGGAGGAGCAGTGATGACATTGGCTGTGATGGAGGAGCAGTGATGTCATCAGTTGCTTCTTTCCTCCATGTCTCGGCCATCTGGTTACTGGGGGTACCACTGCGGGGGGCTCTGTGGGTGTAGCATGGCGGCGTCGTGTTACTGTCGGACGTCGTCCCTTTCTGCCTGTGATGTGATAATCCCATACTTTGCCTGCAGGAAGCCGCAGTATCTGCCCTGTCTGCCTTGTGTAATGAGTTTTACCAAAGACCGGACGGAGAGGTCGATCCGGTCACACAAGGTGAGTGAGTCACCCGCAGCCGTCGTCTTAAAGGGACCACATCAATTACAGCAACAAACACTGAGGCAATTACCATCCACAGTCAGACCCAGCCCTGCAGTCACACCTGTGCTTCTAAACCAGAAACAGCATCATAGGGGACACATTCCCCATATACCACGTGTGTAGTCAGAAGGATGAGCGCCCCCAGGGGACGAAAGAGCCCATGCTGCACCAAATCCTACAGGAACTCCTGGGTTCCCATATTGTGAAAAGCTGTCACCCCCCCTGAAGCAATGTCGTGTCAAGTGTACCAGCCACCAGAGCTACTGCACCTCTCTACTGCCCCCCAGTGTACAGGAATAGAACTGTCCCTTTGTACAAGAATATAACTACTATAATACTGCTCCTATGTACAAGAATATAACTACTATAATACTGCTCTCTATGTTCAATAATATAACTACTATAATACTGCTCCTATGTACAAGAATATAACTACTATAATACTGCCCTTATGTACAAGAATATAGCTACTATAATACTGCTCCGTATGTACAAGAATAGAACAACTAGAATACTACCCCTATGTACAAGAATATAACTACAATAATACTGCTCCTATGTACAAGAATATAACTACTATAATACTGCTCCTATATACAAGAATATAACTACTAATACTGCCCCCTATGTACAAGAATATAACTACTATTATACTGCCCCCTATGTACAAGAATATAACTACTATAATACTGCTCCTATATACAAGAATATAACTATTATAATACTGTCCCCTATATACAAGAATATAACTGCTATAATACTGCCCCTATGTACAAGAATATAACTACTATAATACTGCCTCCTATGTACAAGAATATAACTACTATAATACTGCTCCTATGTACAAGAATATAACTACTATAATACTGCCCCCTCTGTACAAGAATATAACTGCTATAATACTGGCCCCTATGTACAAGAATATATCTCCTATAATACTGCCCCCTATGTACAAGAATATAACTCCTGTAATACTGCCCTCTATATACAAGAATATAACTACTATAATACTGCCCCCTATGTACAAGAATATAACTACTATAATACTGCCCCCTATGTACAAGAACATAACTAATATAATACTGCCCCCTATGTACAAGAATATAACTACTATAATACTGCCCCTATGTACAAGAATATAACTACTATAATACTGCCCCTATGTATAAGAATATAATTACTATAATACTGCCCCCTATGTACAAGAACATAACTACTATAACACTGCCCCCTATGTACAAGAATATAACTACTATAATACTGCCCCCTATGTACAAGAATATTACTACTATAATACTGCTCCTATGTATAAAAATGTAACTAGTATAATACTGCCCCCTATGTACTGGAATATAACTACTATAATACTGCCCCTATGTACAAGAATATAACTACTATAATACTGCCCCCTATGTACAAGAATATAACTACTATAATACTGCTCCTATGTACAAGAATATAACTACTATAATACTGCTCCTATGTACAAGAATATAACTATAATACTGCCCCCTATGTACAAGAATATAACTACTATAATACTGCCCCCTATGTACAAGAACATAACTACTATAATACTGCTCCCTATGTACAAGAATATAACTACTATAATACTGCCCCTATGTACAAGAATATAACCACTATAACACTGCCCCCTATGTACAAGAATATAACTACTAGAAGTCTCCCTACTATGTACAATATAGCAACTAAAATACTGCTCCTATGTACAGTAATATATGTGATATATTACTGCCCTTGTGTGTTATGATCTAAAACTGCCCCTTATGTACAGTAATATAGCTGATATAATACCGTCCCTGTGTAATATGAGATAACGCTGCCCCCTATGTACAGTAATACATCTGTTATAATACCGCCCCTGTGTGATATGATATAATGCCCCTATTCTGTGTCTTTCTCCTGGTGTAGATGACATTATCGGTTATTACACGGCTCAGCTGCACAGTGCGGAGGAGATGACTCGCTGCGGTTTTTCTCTTTCTCTTGGTGCTTTGCCAAAGTTCATGCTGCGGCGCAGGCTCCAACAGGTGCGGCTCTGCTCTGCGCTCTGCTCCGCGCCATTTGCCATGTGACACACATTCTGCGTTCTCACTGTGACACGACATTCCTGATCCCTGAGACGTCTCTAGACCCAGAAACTGTGTCTGCAGAGCTGGGAAATGGAAGGAAAAGCCGATACCTGATGTGTCCTGGTGTCTCACAGGGTATGGAAAGCGGCAGTGCTACAGTTCCCCCATAATAGAGCCACTCACACCAGTGCCCCCATAATAGAGCCAGTCACACTAGTGCCCCCATAATAGAGCCACTCACGCTAGTGCCCCCGTAATAGAGCCACTCACGCTAGTGCTCCCGTAATAGAGCCACTCACACCAGTGCCCCCGTAATAGAGCCACTCACGCCAGTGCCCCCATAATAGAGCCACTCACACCAGTGCCCCATAATAGAGCCACTCACACCAGTGCCCCCATAATAGAGCCACTCAAACCAGTGCCACCGTAATAGAGCCACTCACACCAGTGCCCCCATATTAGAGCCACTCACACCAGTGCCCCCGTAATAGAGCCACTCACACCAGTGCCCCCGTAATAGAGCCACTCACACCAGTGCCCCCGTAATAGAGCCACTCACACCAGTGCCCCCGTAATAGAGCCACTCACACCAGTGCCCCCGTAATAGAGCCACTCACACCAGTGCCCCCGTAATAGAGCCACTCACACCAGTGCCCCCGTAATAGAGCCACTCACACCAGTGCCCCCCGTAATAAAGCCACTCACACCAGTGCCCCCCCGTAATAGAGCCACTCACACCAGTGCCCCCCCGTAATAGAGCCACTCACACCAGTGCCCCCCCGTAATAGAGCCACTCACACCGGTGCCCCCGTAATAGAGCCACTCACACCAGTGCCCCCGTAATAGAGCCACTCACACCAGTGCCCCCCCGTAATAGAGCCACTCACACCAGTGCCACCGTAATAGAGCCACTCACACCAGTGCCACCGTAATAGAGCCACTCACACCAGTGCCACCGTAAAAGAGCCACTCACACCAGTGCCCCCGTAACAAAGCCACTCACACCAGTGCCCCCATAATAGAGCCACTCACACCAGTGCCCCCATAATGGAGCCAGTCACACCAGTTCCCCATAGTAGTCCCCATAAATAGTGCCCAAGTATCAGTGTCAGATGATGATGGCGCCCCCTGATGATCTCCGCTCCCGTTCTTGCCCCTGGTGTAGTTTAGGGTCACAGCAGACGCATATCCATTTGGGGTGAAGAAGAAAATCTGTCTGAAGCATAACTCTGGGGGGACGCCTCCGTACCGCAGCCCTGACAGTAATGACTATGGCTCATGTGCCCCCTCCTCTCTCCTAGCCTCTGCCGCTCTGCAGGCCGCCACTCTGCCTCTGTACCGCAGCCCTGACAGTAATGACTATGGCTCACGTGCCCCCTCCCTCTCCCCTAGTCTCTGCCGCTCTGCCACCGTACTGCAGCCCTGACAGTAATGACTTATGGCTCATGTGCCCCTTCCCTCCCCCCAGGTCTCTGACGCTCTGTAGGCCGCCACTGTGCCTCTGTACCGCAGCCCTGACAGTAATGACTATGGCTCATATGCCCCCTCCCTCTCCCCTAGTCTCTGCCGCTCTGCAGGCCGCGCTCTGCAGGCCGCGCTCTGCCTCTGTACCGCAGCCCTGACAGTAATGACTATGGCTCATGTGCCCCCTCCCTCTCTCCTAGCCTCTGCCGCTCTACAGGCTTCCGTACCGCAGTCCTGACAGTAATGACTACGGCTCACGTGCCCCCTCCCTCTCTCCTAGCCTCTGCCACTCTGCAGGCCGCCACTCTGCCTCCGTACCGCAGCCCTAACAGTAATGACTGTGGCTCATGTGCCCCCCCCCCCCCTCCCCTAGTCTCTGCCACTCTGCAGGCCGCCGCTGTGCCTCTGTACCGCAGCCCTGACAGTAATGACTATGGCTCATGTGCCCCCTCCCTCTCCCCTAGTCTCTGCCACTCTGCAGGCCGCCGCTGTGCCTCCGTACCACAGCCCTGACAGTAATGACTATGGCTCATGTGCCCCCTCCCTCTCCCCTAGTCTCTGCCGCTCTGCAGGCCGCGCTCTGCCTCCGTACCGCAGCCCTGACAGTAATGACTATGGCTCATGTGCCCCCTCCCTCTCCCCTAGTCTCTGCCGCTCTGCAGGCCGCCGCTCTGCCTCTGTACCGCAGCCCTGACAGTAATGACTATGGCTCATGTGCCCCCTCCCTCTCCCCTAGTCTCTGCCACTCTGCAGGCCGCCGCTGTGCCTCCGTACCACAGCCCTGACAGTAATGACTATGGCTCATGTGCCCCCTCCCTCTCCCCTAGTCTCTGTCGCTCGACAGGCCGCCACTCTGCCTCTGTACCGCAGCCCTGACAGTAATGACTATGGCTCATGTGCCCCCTCCCTCTCCCCTAGTCTCTGCCGCTCTGCAGGCCGCCGCTCTGCCTCCGTACCGCAGCCCTGACAGTAATGACTATGCCTCATGTGCCCCCTCCCTCTCCCCTAGTCTCTGCCGCTCTGCCTCTGTACTGCAGCACTGACTGTAATGACTATGGCTCACGTGCCCACTCCCTCTCCCCTAGTCTCTGCCGCTCTGCAGGCCGCGCTCTGCCTCTGTACCGCAGCCCTGACAGTAATGACTATGGCTCATGTGCCCCCTCCCTCTCCCCTAGTCTGTCGCTCTGCAGGCCACCGCTCTGCCTCTGTACCACAGCCCTGACAGTAATGACTATGGCTCCTGTGCCCCTCCCTCTCCCCTAGTCTCTGTCGCTCTACAGGCCGCCGCTCTGCCTCCGTACCGCAGCCCTGACAGTAATGACTATGGCTCATGTGCCCCCTCCCTCTCCCCTAGTCTCTGCCGCTCTGCAGGCCGCCGCTCTGCCTCTGTACCGCAGCCCTGACAGTAATGACTATGGCTCATGTGCCCCCTCCCTCTCCTCTAGTCTCTGCCGCTCTGCAGGCCGCCGCTGTGCCTCCGTACCGCAGCCCTGACAGTAGTGACTATGGCTCATATGCCCCCTCCCTCTCCCCTAGTCTCTGTCGCTCGACAGGCCTCCGTACCGCAGCCCTGACAGTAATGACTATGGCTCATGTGTCCCCTCCCTCTCCCCTAGTCTCTGCCGCTCTGCAGGCAGCCACTCTGCCTCTGTACCGCAGCCCTGACAGTAATGACTATGGCTCATGTGCCCCCTCCCTCTCCCCTAGTCTCTGCCACTCTGCAGGCCGCCGCTGTGCCTCCGTACCGCAGCCCTGACAGTAATGACTATGGCTCATGTGCCCCCTCCCTCTCCCCTAGTCTCTGCCGCTCTACAGGCCTCCGTACCGCAGCCCTGACAGTAATGACTATGGCTCATGTGCCCCCTCCCTCTCCCCTAGTCTCTGCCGCTCTACAGGCCGCCGCTCTGCCTCTGTTCCGCAGCCCTGACAGTAATGACTATGGCTCATGTGCCCCCTCCCTCTCCCCTAGTCTCTGCCGCTCTGCAGGCCGCCGTACCGCAACCCTGACAGTAATGACTATGGCTCATGTGTCCCCTCCCTCTCCCCTAGTCTCTGCCGCTCTACAGGCCGCCGCTCTGCCTCTGTACCGCAGCCCTGACAGTAATGACTATGGCTCATGTGCCCCCTCCCTCTCCCCTAGTCTCTGCCACTCTGCAGGCCGCCGCTGTGCCTCCGTACCGCAGCCCTGACAGTAATGACTATGGCTCATGTGCCCCCTCCCTCTCCCCTAGTCTCTGTCGCTCGACAGGCCTCCGTACCGCAGCCCTGACAGTAATGACTATGGCTCATGTGTCCCCTCCCTCTCCCCTAGTCTCTGCCGCTCTACAGGCCGCCGCTCTGCCTCTGTTCCGCAGCCCTGACAGTAATGACTATGGCTCATGTGCCCCCTCCCTCTCCCCTAGCCTCTGCCACTCTGCCTCTGTACCGCAGCCCTGACAGTAATGACTATGGCTCCTGTGCCCCTCCCTCTCCCCTTGTCTCTGACGCTCTGTAGGCCGCCGCTGTGCCTCCGTACCGCAGCCCTGACAGTAATGACTATGGCTCATGTGCCCCCTCCCTCTCCCCTAGTCTCTGCCGCTCTGCCTCCGTACCGCAGCCCTGACAGTAATGACTATGGCTCATGTGCCCCCTCCCTCTCCCCTAGTCTCTGCCGCTGTGCCTCCGTACCGCAGCCCTGACAGTAATGACTATGGCTCATGTGCCCCCTCCCTCTCCCCTAGTCTCTGCCGCTCTGCCTCCGTACCGCAGCCCTGACAGTAATGACTATGGCTCATGTGCCCCCTCCCTCTCCCCTAGTCTCTGACGCTCTGCAGGCCACGCTCTGCCTCTGTACCACAGCCCTGACAGTAATGACTATGGCTCCTGTGCCCCTCCCTCTCCCCTAGTCTCTGTCGCTCTACAGGCCGCCGCTCTGCCTCTGTACCGCAGCCCTGACAGTAATGACTATGGCTCATGTGCCCCCTCCCTCTCCCCTAGTCTCTGCCGCTCTGCAGGCCGCCGCTCTGCCTCTGTACCGCAGCCCTGACAGTAATGACTATGGCTCATGTGCCCCCTCCCTCTCCTCTAGTCTCTGCCGCTATGCAGGCCGCCGCTGTGCCTCCGTACCGCAGCCCTGACAGTAATGACTATGGCTCATGTGCCCCCTCCCTCTCCCCTAGTCTCTGCCGCTCTGCAGGCCGCCACTCTGCCTCTGTACCGCAGCCCTGACAGTAATGACTATGGCTCATGTGCCCCCTCCCTCTCCCCTAGTCTCTGCCGCTATGCAGGCCGCCGCTGTGCCTCCGTACCGCAGCCCTGACAGTAATGACTATGGCTCATGTGCCCCCTCCCTCTCCCCTAGTCTCTGTCGCTCGACAGGCCTCCGTACCGCAGCCCTGACAGTAATGACTATGGCTCATGTGTCCCTTCCCTCTCCCCTAGTCTCTGCAGCTCTACAGGCCGCCGCTCTGCCTCTGTACCGCAGCCCTAACAGTAATGAATATGGCTCATGTGCCCCCTCCCTCTCCCCTAGCCTCTGCCACTCTGCCTCTGTACCGCAGCCCTGACAGTAATGAATATGGCTCCTGTGCCCCTCCCTCTCCCCTAGTCTCTGACGCTCTGTAGGCCGCCGCTGTGCCTCCGTACCGCAGCCCTGACAGTAATGACTATGGCTCATGTGCCCCCTCCCTCCCCCCAGGTCTCTGACGCTCTCTAGGCCGCCACTCTGCCTCTGTACCGCAGCCCTGACAGTAATGAATATGGCTCCTGTGCCCCTCCCTCTCCCCTAGTCTCTGCCACTCTGCAGACCGCCGCTCTGCCTCCTTACCGCAGCCCTGAGAGTAATGACTATGGCTCATGTGCCCCCTCCCTCTCCCCTAGTCTCTGCTGCTCTACAGGCCGCCGCTCTGTCTCTGTACCGCAGCCCTGACAGTAATGACTATGGCTCATGTGCCCCCTCTCTCTGCCGCTCTGCAGACCGCCGCTCTGCCTCCGTACCGCAGCCCTGAGAGTAATGACTATGGCTCATGTGCCCCCTCCCTCTCCCCTAGTCTCTGCTGCTCTACAGGCCGCCGCTCTGCCTCTGTACCGCAGCCCTGACAGTAATGACTATGGCTCATGTGCCCCCTCCCTCTCCCCTAGTCTCTGCCGCTCTACAGGCCGCCGCTCTGCCTCTGTACCGCAGCCCTGACAGTAATGACTATGGCTCATGTGCCCCCTCCCTCTCCCCTAGTCTCTGCTGCTCTACAGGCCGCCGCTCTGCCTCTGTACCGCAGCCCTGACAGTAATGACTATGGCTCATGTGCCCCCTCCCTCTCCCCTAGTCTCTGCCGCTCTACAGGCCGCCGCTCTGCCTCTGTACCGCAGCCCTGACAGTAATGACTATGGCTCATGTGCCCCCTCCCTCTCCCCTAGTCTCTGCTGCTCTACAGGCCGCCGCTCTGCCTCTGTACCGCAGCCCTGACAGTAATGACTATGGCTCATGTGCCCCCTCCCTCTCCCCTAGTCTCTGCCGCTCTGCAGACCGCCGCTCTGCCTCCGTACCGCAGCCCTGACAGTAATGACTATGGCTCATGTGCCCCCTCCCTCTCCCCTAGTCTCTGCCGCTCTGCAGGCCGCCGCTCTGCCTCTGTACCGCAGCCCTGACAGTAATGATTATGGCTCATGTGCCCACTCCCTCTCCCCTAGTCTCTGCCACTCTGCAGGCCGCACTCTGCCTCCGTACCGCAGCCCTGACAGTAATGAGTATGGCTCATGTGCCCCCTCCCTCTCCCCTAGTCTCTGCTGCTCTGCAGGCCGCCGCTCTGCCTCCTTACCGCAGCCCTGAGAGTAATGACTATGGCTCATGTGCCCCCCCCCTCTCCCCTAGTCTCTGCTGCTCTACAGGCCGCCGCTTTGCCTCTGTACCGCAGCCCTGACAGTAATGACTATGGCTCATGTGCCCCCTCCCTCTCCCCTAGTCTCTGCCGCGCTACAGGCCGCCGCTCTGCCTCTGTACCGCAGCCCTGACAGTAATGACTATGGCTCATGTGCCCCCTCCCTCTCCCCTAGTCTCTGTCGCTCGACAGGCCTCCGTACCGCAGCCCTGACAGTAATGACTATGGCTCATGTGTCCCCTCCCTCTCCCCTAGTCTCTGCCTCTCTACAGGCCGCCGCTCTGCCTCTGTTCCGCAGCCCTGACAGTAATGACTATGGCTCCTGTGCCCCTCCCTCTCCCCTAGTCTCTGACGCTCTGTAGGCCGCCACTGTGCCTCCGTACCGCAGCCCTGACAGTAATGACTATGGCTCATGTGCCCCCTCCCTCCCCCCAAGTCTCTGACGCTCTGTAGGCCGCCACTGCCTCCGTACCGCAGCCCTGACAGTAATGACTATGGCTCATGTGCCCCCTCCATCTCCCCTAGTCTCTGCCGCTCTACAGGCTTCCGCTCTGCCTCTGTACCGCAGCCCTGACCGTAATGACTATGGCTCATGTGCCCCCTCCCTCTCCCCTAGTCTCTGCCGCTCTGCAGGCCGCGCTCTGCCTCTGTACCGCAGCCCTGACAGTAATGACTATGGCTCATGTGCCCCCTCCCTCTCCCCTAGTCTCTGCCGCTCTGCCTCCGTACCGCAGCCCTGACAGTAATGACTATGGCTCATGTGCCCCCTCCATCTCCCCTAGTCTCTGCCGCTCTACAGGCTTCCGCTCTGCCTCTGTACCGCAGCCCTGACCGTAATGACTATGGCTCATGTGCCCCCTCCCTCTCCCCTAGTCTCTGCCGCTCTGCAGGCCGCGCTCTGCCTCTGTACCGCAGCCCTGACAGTAATGACTATGGCTCATGTGCCCCCTCCCTCTCCCCTAGTCTCTGCCGCTCTGCAGGCCGCCGCTCTGCCTCTGTACCGCAGCCCTGACAGTAATGACTATGGCTCATGTGCCCCCTCCCTCTCCCCTAGTCTCTGCCACTATGCAGGCCGCCGCTCTGCCTCTGTACCGCAGCCCTGACAGTAATGACTATGGCTCATGTGCCCCCTCCCTCTCCCCTAGTCTCTGACGCTCTGCAGGCCACGCTCTGCCTCTGTACCACAGCCCTGACAGTAATGAC
Organism: Dendrobates tinctorius; assembly: GCF_039654945.1. Lineage (NCBI taxonomy): Eukaryota > Metazoa > Chordata > Amphibia > Anura > Dendrobatidae > Dendrobates > Dendrobates tinctorius. The sequence goes on along the minus strand of NW_027361731.1, from coordinate 22,931,359 downwards.
TATGGCTCCTGTGCCCCTCCCTCTCCCCTAGTCTCTGTCGCTCTACATGCCGCCGCTCTGCCTCCGTACCGCAGCCCTGACAGTAATGACTATGGCTCATGTGCCCCCTCCCTCTCCCCTAGTCTCTGCTGCTCTGCCTCCGTACCGCAGCCCTGACAGTAATGACTATGGCTCATGTGCCCCCTCCCTCCCCCCAGGTCTCTGACGCTCTGTAGGCCGCCACTGTGCCTCTGTACCGCAGCCCTGACAGTAATGACTATGGCTCATGTGCCCCCTCCCTCTCCCCTAGTCTCTGCCGCTCTACAGGCCGCCGCTCTGCCTCTGTACCGCAGCCCTGACAGTAATGACTATGGCTCATGTGCCCCCTCCCTCTCCCCTAGTCTCTGCTGCTCTACAGGCCGCCGCTCTGCCTCTGTACCGCAGCCCTGACAGTAATGACTATGGCTCATGTGCCCCCTCCCTCTCCCCTAGCCTCTGCCACTCTGCCTCTGTACCGCAGCCCTGACAGTAATGACTATGGCTCCTGTGCCCCTCCCTCTCCCCTAGTCTCTGACGCTCTGCAGGCCACGCTCTGCCTCTGTACCACAGCCCTGACAGTAATGACTATGGATCATGTGCCCCCTCCCTCTCCCCTAGTCTCTGCCGCTCTGCCTCCGTACCGCAGCCCTGACAGTAATGACTATGGCTCATGTGCCCCCCCCTCCCCTAGTCTCTGCCGCTCTACAGGCCACCGCTCTGCCTCCGTACCGCAGCCCTGACAGTAATGACTATGGCTCATGTGCCCCCCCCCCTCCCTTAGTCTCTGCCGCTCTACAGGCCGCCACTCTGCCTCTGTACCGCAGCCCTGACAGTAATGACTATGGCTCATGTGCCCCCTCCCTCTCCCCTAGTCTCTGCCGCTCTGCCTCTGTACCGCAGCCCTGACAGTAATGACTATGGCTCATGTGCCCCCTCCCTCTCCCCTAGTCTCTGCTGCTCTGCCTCCGTACCGCAGCCCTGACAGTAATGACTATGGCTCATGTGCCCCCTCCCTCCCCCCAGGTCTCTGACGCTCTGTAGGCCGCCACTGTGCCTCCGTACCGCAGCCCTGACAGTAATGACTATGGCTCATGTGCCCCCTCCCTCCCCCCAGGTCTCTGACGCTCTGTAGGCCGCGCTCTGCCTCTGTACCGCAGCCCTGACAGTAATGACTATGGCTCATGTGCCCCCTCTCCCCTAGTCTCTGCCGCTCTGCCACCGTACCGCAGCCCTGACAGTAATGACTATGGCTCCTGTGCCCCTCCCTCTCCCCTAGTCTCTGTCGCTCTGCAGGCCGCAGCTCTGCCTCCGTACCGCAGCCCTGACAGTAATGACTATGGCTCATGTGCCTCCCCTCTCTCCTAGTCTCTGGTGCTCTGCAGGCCGCCGCTCTGCCTCCGTACCGCAGCCCTGACAGTAATGACTATGGCTCATGTGCCCCCTCCCTCTCCCCTAGTCTCTGCCGCTCTGCCTCTGTACCGCAGCCCTGACAGTAATGACTATGGCTCATGTGCCCCCTCCCTCTCCCCTAGTCTCTGCCGCTCTGCAGGCCGCGCTCTGCCTCTGTACCGCAGCCCTGACAGTAATGACTATGGCTCATGTGCCCCCTCTCCCCTAGTCTCTGCCGCTCTGCCACCGTACCGCAGCCCTGACAGTAATGACTATGGCTCCTGTGCCCCTCCCTCTCCCCTAGTCTCTGTCGCTCTGCAGGCCGCAGCTCTGCCTCCGTACCGCAGCCCTGACAGTAATGACTATGGCTCATGTGCCCCTCCCTCTCTCCTAGTCTCTGCTGCTCTGCAGGCCGCCGCTCTGCCTCCGTACCGCAGCCCTGACAGTAATGACTATGGCTCATGTGCCCCCTCCCTCTCCCCTAGTCTCTGCCGCTCTGCCTCTGTACCGCAGCCCTGACAGTAATGACTATGGCTCCTGTGCCCCTCCCTCTCCCCTAGTCTCTGTCGCTCTGTAGGCCGCAGCTCTGCCTCCGTACCGCAGCCCTGACAGTAATGACTATGGCTCATGTGCCCCCTCCCTCTCCCCTAGTCTCTGCCGCTCTGCAGACCGCCGCTCTGCCTCCGTACCGCAGCCCTGAGAGTAATGACTATGGCTCATGTGCCCCCTCCCTCTCCCCTAGTCTCTGCTGCTCTACAGGCCGCCTCTGTGCCTCCGTACCGCAGCCCTGACAGTAATGACTATGGCTCATGTGCCCCCCCTCTCTCCTAGTCTCTGCTGCTCTGCAGACCGCCGCTCTGCCTCCGTACCGCAGCCCTGACAGTAATGACTATGGCTCATGTTCCCCCTCCCTCTCCCCTAGTCTCTGCCGCTCTGCCTCTGTACCGCAGCCCTGACAGTAATGACTATGGCTCACGTGCCCCCTCCCTCTCCCCTAGTCTCTGCTGCTCTACAGGCCGCCACTGTGCCTCCGTACCGCATCCCTGACAGTAATGACTATGGCTCATGTGCCCCCCCTCTCTCCTAGTCTCTGCTGCTCTGCAGGCCGCCGCTCTGCCTCCGTACCGCAGCCCTGACAGTAATGACTATGGCTCATGTGCCCCCTCCCTCTCCCCTAGTCTCTGCCGCTCTGCCTCCGTACCGCAGCCCTGACAGTAATGACTATGGCTCATGTGCCCCCTCCCTCTCCCCTAGTCTCTGCCGCTGTGCCTCCGTACCGCAGCCCTGACAGTAATGACTATGGCTCATGTGCCCCCTCCCTCTCCCCTAGTCTCTGCCGCTCTGCCTCCGTACCGCAGCCCTGACAGTAATGACTATGGCTCATGTGCCCCCTCCCTCTCCCCTAGTCTCTGCCGCTCTGCCTCTGTACCGCAGCCCTGACAGTAATGACTATGGCTCATGTGCCCCCTCCCTCTCCCCTAGTCTCTGCCTCTCTGCAGGCCGCCGCTCTGCCTCTGTACCGCAGTCCTGACAGTAATAACTATGGCTCATGTGCCCTCTCCCCTAGTCTCTGCCGCTCTACAGGCCGCCGCTCTGCCTCTGTACCGCAGCCCTGACAGTAATGACTACAGCTCACGTGCCCCCTCCCTCTCTCCTAGCTCTGCCTCGTACCGCGCCCCCCTGTGGTGGGATGTAGTATCGCGATAACATTCCTTGTCTTCCAGGTTCTGGATGGTCTGAGGAAAGTCACCACCGTCTGCGGGAAGGATGTCGGCTTTGCTGAGTCAAGAAGAGACGCCCTGAAGGCCGTATCGCAGTACGTAGACCCCCTCCTCTCCCTGAGCCCCTGATTTACACTGCTTCCCTCAGTTTCATTACCTCTGCTTGCTGTCAGTGGTAACCGAGGATCCTGGTGTCGCATAGGGTTTGCCAGAGTGTAGGAGTGGATGTGGACGGCTCACCATCGGAGGTCCTGTGCTGGGAAAATGTGACCCTCGTGTACGACACCCTGCTGAATTGCATGAACGACTACACCACGGACAGCCGGGGGGATGTTGGGGCTTGGTAAGGGGAGACCTCCAACACTGCCATCACTGGGAGCTGCCGCATACTGGAGACTCACCACCAGGTGGCAGCATGTGACACTTCATCGCTCTCGTTAGAAATGTCTCCGGACATACTAATATCCCCCATCTCGTCTTCTGTCCAGGGTGAGAGAAGCCGCCATGGCCGGTCTGCTGGACATCACGCTGCTGCTCGTCAGGACGGCACCGGAGCTCATCGGAGAAGACGTGTAAGTCCCCAGAGAAGCGTGGCGCAGAATGAGGAGTCCTCAGCAGCACAGAGTATTTCAGGAGAGGTTTGTGCAGGTCTCCAGTGACTCATTGGCTTCCTCCGCAGCTGTCGGAGGATGATGTGCTCCGTAGTGCAGCAGGCGGCTGAGAAGATCGACCGTTTCCGAGCTCACGCTGGATCCGTCTTCCTGAGTCTCCTGCACCACGACCCCCGCGTCCCCAACATTCCCCATCGGGAGGCGCTAGAGAGGATATTTCACAGGTATCTGCCCCTGCAGGAGTGAAGGAAAGCTGGATAAGGCCGTGGTCACCGCATCGGGTGTCACCCAGACTTCCACCTGGTTAAAGGAGGAGCCACGGAAAGCCACGGGATACTGACCGTTCTCTCTCCCACCAGATCCCAGATAGACTCTCTGAACTGGAACGCTCCGTCACAGGCCTTCCCCCGAATCACACAGCTCCTGGCACTACCCACCTACCGATACTACGTCCTGATGGGCCTGACCGTCTCAGTGGGGGGATTAACCGAATCTACGGTAAGAATCTCCATGTAACTGCTCCGCAGGGTCTCCACTAGTGTCGCCCCGAATACCTCTACACACATTACATTACTGATCCTGAGTTACCTCCTGTATCTTTTTTATTATAAAAGTATCAAAAACACAATACTTTATACATAAGACAGACAAAAACAACATTCCAGAACTAAAAACCAAGACAAAACCATACAGAAACATACAACGCCTGTGCAAAACTTGCAATGTCCTTTGTGGTCCTCAAGCTTTCCAGCTTGGAAGGCCCCCAGCAGGAACTCTCCAACAACACTATACAATTTAAAAAATAAAAATAAAAAACCCAGATATAATCCATTCATCCTCATGCATACCCGTTCACACCCCATTCACGCTTCCCACCCATACCTATATACAAATAACAAAAGAAATACTTCCTGCCCATACTGCCTCAAAATTAGCTTTAGCCATTAACTTGGCAAGAAAACCCCCACCGAGCTTAACACCCCTTTTTTTTTTTTTTTTTTTCCCAAAAATTTTTTTTATTTTTTTTATTCCCCCCCCCCCCCACACACACCTTTTTTCCTCACCACAGGTCCATATATGTCCATGGCCTATCACTCCACAAGGTCCATAACAGTTCGCGTGGCCTTATCACATCTACTTGAGGAGCACAAAAGTTTTATGCCCCTCGAGAAAAAAAACCTCCACCATTTGCCTCCGATGTGCTCCAGCATGCCTTTTTCCTCCATGGTATATCTCCACTTGCCACTTCCCTTTGACTTGGGGTCCTTTGATTTTTTCCACTCTCACCTCCCCCATTCACCCCCCTCCCAACCTCACTATACCCTCCTATGCTCTCTAACTAAAAGAAAATAATAACACATACACATAACATACAATACAATATAACACATACCAATTAAATATAATGTCATAACATCCTATTCATCATTACTAAATACACCATACCCTTCAAAACTTTTCTTACAGGCCCAAGTTCAGTGCCTGCAAGCCCAATATCCATCAATGCTCTATGTTTCCAAAACAAAAGACTAGAGTGGCATGCTTTTAGCCCACCACCAGGAAAAGGAGTTCTCGAGGCCCCGTCCCTCACTAACTCATTCACCCTGTCCCTTAACAACTAAGACTGTCCCTGCTTCTGTCCCTAAAGAAACTGTCCCTATCCCTTCCTGTCCCTACTCCACCTAACTTAACATAACTAACTCTCTATCTGTCCCTCAGTGCCTGTCCCTCCCTGTCCCTATCTGCCCCTACTTCTGTCCCTAACACACCCAGTGAAACTTATGCTATCCTACCCTCATTCACACGGAGCTAGCTCCCTCATTCACACGGAGCTAGCTCTCCCTTGAGTGCGTTTTTAAAGGAGAGGCCTCTCCAAAGCCAAGAGGCCTTCCTCACACCCAACCTTTCGAACTCCAAAGAACAGACCTTCACCAGGTCACCCAAGATGTTTCCTACCACCTCCATCCCTTGGGAGGGTTTTTTTCGCGTCGAAACTAGGCACCGTGCATTCCAAGTGTAGAACCACTACACTGACTAGGAATAAAGTGCACGGGTCCCGGCCACCCAGGGATCTGAACGCTCCATAGGCCAAGCACCCACCCTGTTGTACACCTCCGCATTAAAGGGACACTGAAGCAGGAAGTACTCCATGCTTTCCAGCACGTCGCCACACTCCTCACGGGGACATCCCCGATCATCGGATTTCCTGCACTTCAAGTTATCCTTTACCTACAGCCTCCCGTGGAAGCAACGCCAGGTCAAGTCCCAAAACTTCATGGGTATCCGCTTAGAATTTAAAAGCCCCAGCCCGACCTCCAGATCCCGGCCTGGGCAATCCTTAAGGGCCAAGGGCTTCTGGAAATGGGTCAACAGGACCCTCCTGTCAAGGCGTTGCCTCGACCTGGTCCTGATTTCCCACATTCCCAGACCCCACCGGCGGATCACCTTCAGAACCGGGGTAGCGTAAGCCGGGAGATGCCCATGAGGTGTGCGTAGGTCCTTCACCTGCCCTCCTGTCTCCCATTCCTGGAAGAAAGGCCAAAGCCAACCCTTGCAGGAGACTACCCACGGAGGAGCCCTCTTTAGCCAGAGGTTGGAGATGTTAGTCTTAAGAAAGGTGTTTACTAGAAACCACCGGGTTGATCATACCCAACCCGCCTAGTCTCCTCGTACGGTATGTAACCTCCCTCTTGATTAGGTTAAGCCTATTCCCCCATAACAATTGGAAGAACAGGCTATAGATCCGTGTCCAGAGAGGTTCCGGCAAGATGCACACACTGCCCAGGTATATTAATAAAGGTAGCAGAAAGCCTTTAGCCAGGGCAACCCTTTCCCTCAGGGTTAAAGACCAACCCTTCCATTGGTCCACCTTTTGGGTGGCGATCTTAAGTCTGCCCTCCCAATTTTGCTGGGGGTAATCCCCGGGGCCAAATTCAATGCCTAGAATTTTGGTGGTGGCCTGGGGCCCTGGAAGGGTGTCCGGGAGATCAAACCTGGGATCTCTCCCTCCCAGCCAGAGACTTTCACACTTATCCTGGTTGATCATGGACCCAGATGCCTCCGAGTAGCGCACTACCTCCGACATGACCCAATCCGCCTCCCCTCTCGAGGACACGAAAAGGGAAACATCATCGGCGTACGCCACCACCCTCAGAGGACCCAGAGACCGCCTGGTCCATCCCGACTCCCGCCAACAGTCCACGATCTACCCTCCTTAGGAAGGGATCGATCGCGAACGCGTATAAAAGCGGGCTCAGCGGACAGCCCTGACGGACCCCAGAACCCACCTCAAAAGGGCGACCTGACCAACCGTTCACCAGCGGAAAAGTCTCAGCCCCTTGGTACAAGGTCTCTAACCATTTTACAAACCTCCCAGGCAGACCATACCTCAAAAGGACGGACCAGAGGTACTCGTGGTTGACCCGGTCAAAGGCTTTCGCTTGATCTAATGACAGCAAGTACCCCTTCCAGTGACCTGACCTACCCTGCTCCACTGCCTCTCGGACACCGAGCACAGCACTAAAAGTACTGCGGCCTGGAACAGAGCAATGCTGGGCCCCTGAAAGGAGCCGGGGTGCAAACTTCACCAGCCGATTAAACAGCACATTCGCCAGAACCTTCCGGTCCATATCGAGAAGCGCTATGGGACGCCAATTCTCGATATGGGACGGATCCTTACCCTTTGACAGAATGAGGGCTGACTTCCTCATTGAGTCGGGAAGAGTGCCCGAGGAGAGACACTCATTAAATACCCCTGTCAAGAGGGGGACCAAGGAGTCCCTAAAAGTCTTATAGAACTTAAGCCATCCGGACCTGGCGATTTCTTGGGCCGAAGCCCATCAATGGCCAGTCTCACTTCCTCTTCCCTGATTTCTTCTGCCAAAACACCAAGAGAGAGATCACCCCCTGGCTCAGGGACGGTTTCAGCCAGGAAAGCCGACATCCTGTCCCGATCCAGATCCTTCTTTTTCAAGAGGTGTGAGTAAAAGGATCTGACCACCTCCAGGATCCCTGATTTGAATCTGTTCAGGGACCACGTACTGTCGATCAGTCCTGTTACCATCTTACAATTCACTGACATCTTACAGTTTCTATAAGGGTCGGGCGAGCGGTACTTCCCGAAGTCCCTCTCAAAAACTAAAGATGTGTGTCTATCATACTGACACCTCTTGAGTAAAGATTTCACTCTGGAGATTTCCTCACGGTCACCTCCAGTCGAGACAAGCTGCTCGAGTTTCCTCCCCAGGGCCTGGTACAAGCGGTGCCTGTTCAGACTCCTGAGGCTCAAGAGCTGACGGAAGAACCCCGCCACCCGCTTTTTGAAGATCTCCCACCACTCTGACTTACTACTACAGAGATCCAAGAAAATCCTCGAAGGATTGTCTCACCTCCGCTTCTTCCAGCAGGGACGAATTGAGCTTCCACAGCCCTCTTTCCATCCGAGGAGTCTCTGCAACATTCAGAGAAAAGAAAATTAGACAGTGATCGGAGAACTCCACCTCAATGGCGGACACAGCAGAAAAGATGGCGTCCTCCTTCAAAAGAAACCTGTCTATTCTAGACCTACTGCTACCCCTATGGTAGGTGAAACCCCCGTGACCTGGGGTGTGCCGGATGTGGACATCCACCAGGCGAGCTTCACTGGCTATGCTATTCAACGCGACGCTATCATAAGCCAGGCGATCTCCGGGACCGACCCGGTCACGGGACCTCGTAATGGTGTTGAAATCTCCACCGAAGACCACCTGCCGGCTCGTAAAAAGAAAGGGCTTGATCCTCAGGAAGAGACATTTGCGGTCCCACTTGGACTGCGGGCCGTAGATGTTGATGAGCCGGAGCTCCTGTCCCCTCATGAAGACATCTAGGATCAGGCACCTCCCCATTTCCAACTCAGTAACCCGTCGGCATTCAACAGCTGCAGTCTTAAAAAGGACTGCCACCCCGCTATACGGCTCGGCCGCAAGAGACCAGTATGAGGGCCCGCACCTCCACTCCCTCCGTGCTTTATAGATGGCCCCCATGTCTGTTAGTCTGGTCTCTTGCAATAATAAAATTTCTGCCTCAATCCGGAAGAAAAAATCAAAGGCCGTGAAGCGAGCCGCATCTGACTTAATGCTGGCGACATTAACGGACGCCAGCGTCAACGGGGCGAGTTCAGCCATCATGGGCGATCGAGTTGGATGGCCAGTTTCTTCCCTGCCCCGCTATCACCTCCACCTGGGGAGGGGTCAGACACCTTCCTTTTCAGGGAAGCTCCCGACGTGTCCATCCCCCCCCCCCCCCGGTGTCCTCACCCCCGGGTTCCAGGTATGTCCCCCCCTCAGGAGGAACAGTGCCCCCTGAGGGACGGACTCCGCCATCCCCTGAAGGACCCTCCGGTGTTGCCCCCGGCCCAGCACCCTCGTCTTGCGGCTCATCATCTGAACTTCCGAGGGCGATGAACCGGTTGGAGAGTCTGATCAGAGGGGGGTCGGCGGGCCCTTCCGTGTACACCCTGGTGGTCGGGGGCGGGGGAGACTTTGAAGGCTTGTCAGCCTTCTCCCCCCCCCCCCCCCCCCCCCGTTTTGCGCTTGGCACGCCTGGTTTTGCCACCTGATGCTGTAGGCTGCTCCTGGACATCCTCATCGACACTTTCATACCGAGAGGAACCGTCCGAGTCAGCCGCTTTCTCCTCTCTCTCCATCCTCCTGATCTCCTCACTCACCGCACTCTCCCCCAGAGCCTCAGAGGCTTTGGCCACGGGCCTGGAGGGAGGAGCAGGCATCACCCCGGTTGCCCGAGGCTCCACCTGTCCCTTACCTCCCTGGCGCTTTTCCTGCCTCCGCTGGTACGCGGGGCCCCTTGCAGCATTGCCCTTCCTCCTCCGCCACCACCTGCCACAGCAGAAGCGCCACCGGGGGTTGCCCCCCCACGGTCTCCCCCCACCGGGCCTGCGGCGGCATTAGAGAAATAGCGAGGGCAGCGGCTGAGAGGGTGACCCAGGTCACCACACAGGTGGCACCGAATATCCTTACACAAGGCGGCCAGGTGACCTACCCCACCACACAACGCGCACTTCTGCACCTTGCAGTTGGCGCTGAAGTGGGTGGGGTCACCGCACTTGTGGCAGATCTTCGGCTGCCCCTGGTAGAAGACCAGGATCCTGTCCCTTCCAAGGAACGCCGAGGAAGGGATGTGGGTGACCGTGTCTCCGGAAACCTTCAATTTGACCATGAAGGTCCAGCCCCCCATCCAGATGCTGAACTCGTCCCTGTTCTTTTTTGGGACCTCGGTGACCTCCCCGTAACGGGAAAGCCACGTCATGATGTCCACGCCTGCGAGTGACTCGTTACATGTAACCACGGTCACTCGCTTGACGGAATTTTGGCGAGACACCGCTTGAGCCACGAAGTCTCGCCATCCGGGCTCTTCTCGCACCAGCTCGTAATTCGACCAGAAGAGCTCAAGCCCCTCTGGCCGCACGAAGCTGACGTCGAGGAAGCGGGACGCCGAAGGATGTATCAGGGCAAAGATGTCATTCGCCCCGAAGCCCATCTTAAGGAGGAGCTCCACCACCTTGCTCCTAGGTGGTATGCTTCACTGCCCCCCCCCACCTAAGACGGACCACATTCCTTCTTGGCGGTCCCTGCCCGGCTGTGGGGAGAGACCAAACAGTCCCTCCCTCCCTTTGATTTTAGAAGGCAGCAAGGCCGTGTCTCTCTATCCAGAAAGACAAGTCCACTGTCCTCCCCTCTACCACTATTAATCTATCTCCCCTTTTGAGAGCCTCCAGGAAACGGCGGTGCGAAACGCCGTCCCTGGAGCCTGGAGGCGAGGAGACCTCCCCAGGACCACCCCGACCCCCAGCCGCAGCCCCCGCATAATTGCGTTGGGGTCTCGCGGCCGGAGGGGCAGACGGGCCAGCCCTCCCACCACTACGACCACTTGTGCCAGCACCCTCATTCGTCCTCCCAGTCACTCTCCCATTCACTCTTTTATTATTTGCATTTACCCCAGCATTCACTCCAGCACACTCACCCACATTCACAGTAGCACTCACTCCCTCATCCATGTCACTCATATCACCATTCACTTCAGCAAACATCTCCTCAAATATGTCCACTCCGCTTTCGTACTCACTCTCACTCGCACAATTGGTGTACATAGCAACATTATTTACATTATTTACATTATTTATATTTCCTGAACCAGTGCAGTTCCTCTCTTTGCCTGCTGGGGGCCCCGAGCTCTCTTGCTAGGAGCTACTCCAGCTCCTGTCCAGGAGCGCCGCTGCCCCTTTAGATGCCTCAGTGCTGATGACATCATGCACACTGCCCTTGCTGGGCCTAGGAGCAGCAGCAGCTCCTGGTTTCAGCTCCACTTTTTTTTCCTTTTCCTGAGTTTTCCTTGCTCTGGGCAGGGACGGCCACTGGCACCGCTCCCTGCCCTGCACTTTTCTTCACCCCCGCCGCCGGCTTGCCAGGGAGCGCCAGAGTTCCCGCACCCTCAGATGAAGGTAGGTGGGCCGGGGACCCCGACAACTCACCGCCAGCTTTTGGGGGCAGCACAGCATTACTTGGAAGGGTGGGTGGGACAGAGGGCAGCGGGCCCGCCATGGCCACGCCCCCCACCGGTCGCAGCCACCCCAAACAGAGCCACGGCCCCCCCGTGTGACGCGAGCACAGCGGGCGGAGCCACGACTGCCGAGGCCACGCCCCCCGCCAGTCACGGCCACCACGGGCAGAGCAGTGACCTCTTGCGAGGCCACGCCCCCCGGGCGATGTGGACGCAGCGGGCGTGATGATGGCCGAGGAGGACACGCCCCCCGCATGCCGCAGCCTTTGCAGGCCGGGCAACACTCGGGGAGGCCACGCCCTCCTCACGGACCACCGCCTCCACCCTATGCCCACCACTTGAGACAGGCAAGGCCGGCCACTCCCCCTCGTCGCCCAGCGGCGGCGGAGCCCCCTGCACGGACCCCTTTTTGGGTCGACGTGCCGGAGACCCCGCTCTCACCACGGGCGCCGACATGGGAGCGACCAGCACTTTGCACCGCCTCAGCTGCTGCTTGATGTTCTGTTTGTCCTTCCTAGAAGCCCCAGCACTCGCCGCCGGAGATGCGGCCCTGGCTGTACCAACTTTACCTGTTGCCAGGCCAGCCCCCCTTGCCACCGAGGGCTGAGCCTGGACACCACCACCAACACCACAACCAGCACCGACCTCCATGTCGCTGCCCTGGTCTGAACTGTCACCAGATGCGACAGTCAGGTCACAACAGTCATCTCTCTCCCCGCTCCCTCGCTGCGGACCCACTACAGGGCCCGAGCCGGGGTGGGTAGCGGGTTCCACACAGCGGGACAGAGGGGCCCCGGGAAGAGGAGCAAAAACCAGTTGTTCCTCCACGCCTTCAGAGGCCTTACGCCTGTGCCTCCTGTTTCTCCTCTTCCCGGTTGCCTCATCCTCCGGGCAGACTTCATACCCAAACAACAGCGTGCCAAACCGTGCTGGGGATTCCGTCTGCCGTACTTAAGGATGAGGCAGCCCCCCTCAGAACTACTCCTGCTCCCTCCATCCTCCCCCTCGCTCCCGCTTTCCTCCGTGTTACTGGAGTCCAGCGGGAGGGCCACCTGCCCGGGGGCTATCCCACTGTATGTTACCTGGCTCACGCTGGTGTCCGCCAGGTCTTCAGGTGGAGGTGGCCCGGGTGTGGTGTGGGCGCCATCTTGCTCTTCCTCCTCCTCGCTTTCCTCCACCTGGATGGGGACTCCTGACCCCCCAGGAGACCCACCGGCCATGGCCCTGAACCGGTCCTCGTTCTGCAGCTTCTCCTGGAAGGGGCTGCTGCCGGCCATGATGGAACTTTGCCGGTCCTCCAGGGCCCGAATCTCCCCTTTCAGCCGCTTGACCGTGGCGGCGACCTCCGCTCTCTTTGATGCAGGGAGCCTGTTTTTACTGATGACCCGAGCTCCCTCCAACTCCCCCCGGAGTCTCCTGAGCTGCTTGCCGGCCTCCTCGTACTCGGAGAGGTGGGCATGGATGCGGAAGGCGTAGGTGGTAGCCGGCTCTCCCGCAACCTTGGAGCCCCAGATGTTAAGGGGGGGCCCCGCCTAACCTCTGCCGGCTGCTGCACCTCCGGGGGAAGGGCCCGCCACAGCCTTCACTTCAGGGGTCCCGGACCCTGGAGCCTTGCGGCCCCCTGGGGTCCGCTTTTTCCCCATCACTGGGACTGGCTGGCTGTGCCTTGGGCCTCCTGATGGTGGATGAGGTCCCCCCCACCCCCAGCTGGCTTGCCAGGGGGTGGGAGCCAGGGGCACAGCCCAGGCGCTCAGTCCCAGGGAGAGTCCTCTTTCCTGGGAAGGGGGCAGATGGAAAGTCCTTGCAGGAAAAACCTCCCTTCCCAGGAGCTTAGCAAAACCCTAGCCTGCAGAGCTCAGCACAAACGCTCCTCCTCTTCCTGGGTGTGTCCAGAGCTGCACTCACTATTCTGCTGGTGCAGTCACTGTGTACATACATTACATTACTGATCCTGAGTTACATCCTGTATTATACCCCAGAGCTGCATTCACTATTCTCCTGGTGCAGTCACTGTGTACATACATTACATTACTGATCCTGAGTTACATCCTGTATTATACTCCAGAGCTACACTCACTATTCTGCTGGTGCAGTCACTGTGTACATACATTACATTACTGATCCTGAGTGACATCCTGTATTATACTCCAGAGCTGCACTCACTATTCTTCTGGTGCAGTCACTGTGTACATACATTACTGATCCTGAGTTACATCCTGTATTATACCCCAGAGCTGCACTCACTATTCTGCTGGTGCAGTCACTGTGTACATACATTACATTACTGATCCTGAGTCACCTCGTGTTATACCCCAGAGCTGCCCTCACTATTCTGCTGGTGCAGTCACTGTGTACATACATTACTGATCCTGAGTTACATCCTGTATTATACTCCAGAGCTGCACTCACTATTCTGCTGGTGCAGTCACTGTGTACATACATTACATTACTGATCCTGCGTTACATCCTGTATTATACTCCAGAGCTGCACTCACTATTCTGCTGGTGCAGTCACTGTGTACATACATTACACTACTCATCCTGAGTTACATTCTGTATTATACACAGCTCCTTTCTGGCATCCATATTTACAGAGCTTATCCTGGCATCTATACGTACAGAGCTCCTTTCTTGCATCTATATGTACAGAGCTCCTTTCTTGCATCTATATGTACAGAGCTCCTTTCTTGCATCTATATGTACAGAGCTCCTTTCTGGCATCTATATGTACAGAGCTCCTTTCTGGCATCTATACGTACAGAGCTCCTTTCTTGCATCTATATGTACAGAGCTACTTTCTGGCATCTTTATGTACACCGCTCCTTTCTGGCATCTATATGTACAGAGCCTCTTTCTGGCATCTATATGTACAGAGCCTCTTTCTGGCATCTATATGTACAGAGCCCCTTTCTGGCATCTATATGTACAGAGCTCCTTTCTGGCATCTATATGTACAGAGCTCCTTTCTGGCATCTATATGTACAGAGCTCCTTTCTGGCATCTATATGTACAGAGCTCCTTTCTGGCATCTATATGTACAGAGCTCCTTTCTGGCATCTATATGTACAGAGCTCCTTTCTGGCATCTATATGTACAGAGCTCCTTTCTGGCATCTATATGTACAGAGCTCCTTTCTTTCATCTATATGTACAGAGCCCCTTTCTGGCATCTATATGTACAGAGCCCCTTTCTGGCATCTATATGTACAGAGCCCCTTTCTGGCATCTATATGTACAGAGCTCCTTTCTGGCATCTATATGTACAGAGCTCCTTTCTGGCATCTATATGTACAGAGCTCCTTTCTGGCATCTATATGTACAGAGCTCCTTTCTGGCATCTATATGTACAGAGCTCCTTTCTGGCATCTATATGTACAGAGCTCCTTTCTGGCATCTATATGTACAGAGCTCCTTTCTGGCATCTATATGTACACCGCTCCTTTCTGGCTTCTATATGTACAGAGCTCCTTTCTGGCTCCTATATGTACAGAGCTCCTTTCTGACATTTATATGTACACCGCTCCTTTCTGGCATTTATATGTACACCGCTCCTTTCTGGCATTTATATGTACACCGCTCCTTTCTGGCATTTATATGTACACCGCTCCTTTCTGGCATTTATATGTACACCGCTCCTTTCTGGCATCTATATGTACAGAGCTCCTTTCTGGCTTCTATATGTACAGAGCTACTTTCTGGCATCTGTGCGTACAGAGATTCTTATCATTTTTATGAATCCTTTTCATTGCAGTCTGTCCTTCGGAGCTCTGCTAATTTATGTGAATTTTGCCTTCTGCCTGTAGGTTAGATACTCGGCTCAGAGCCTTTTTGATTACTTACGGTCCATTCAGAGTGACGCTGAAGCCATGGATGACTTCTCCAAGACGCTGCTCCAAGTCTTCAGGGACAACCAGCGCAATGACCGGTACGGATATGTGTTATACGTGATGTACAGATGCAAGAATTGCTGAGTGGTCCGTAGAGGAAGGGAAAATAAAAAAACAACCCTATACTCTGAGGCTTTATAGTATACACCTTTCTCTTTATATACAGGGTGTCCATCCCTCTGCTGAAGATGCTGGATCAGATGTTGGCCAATGGCTGCTTTGAGCCCTTCACGCAGGAAGAAAAGTAAGAACTTGTATTACACCCGGGGAACAAGATGAAGGCTGCGTGCCTGTCACGTGGTACCTGTGCCACCACAAAGTGTTCACTCCCTGCCAGATATTACCCCGCGGGAAGGGTGGTCACCCCTGTGCTTTTGTCTCCTGCAGTGACCCCTTCGCCTCTGAATTACTTGAGCTTTGTAAAGAGGAGATTAAGAGGTCCAAGGACATCCAGAAGCTGAGATCTAGCACCGCCGTGTAAGTCCGACATCCGCACAAACACCTGAACTGGGCTCTCCTCTCTGTTGTTCCATGTTATCAGCTATTTTGTGCCAGGGAGCGGCTGGAAGTGTGAAGTTATAACCTTCATTCAGCTTCTGGGTCCCATGACTATTACACTTACCAGGCGTTTGCTCCGCACCTCTGCTGACTTCCCAGATTACCGGCACAATGTTCCTGATAACAGCTGGAGATCTGTTACTCAGGCATCATCGGCCGCCTACTCCGCTCTGTGTATAAACTACGGGGTTATTAAAGGAGAACTCGAGCAGTGGCAGCACAGTACATCATCACCGAAATGTGTCCATTCATCCATAGTATGCACCTAGAGACCGCTCGCTCCGCACTCTGAGCTTCAATAGATCATACACCGCTCGCTCCACGCTCTGAGCTTCTGTAGATCGTACACTGCTCACTCCGCTCTCTGAGCTTCTATAGATCCGTACACCGCTCGCTCCACGCTCTGAGCTTCTATAGATCCATACAACGCTCGCTCCACGCTCTGAGCTTCTATAGATCGTTCACCGCTCACTCCTCTCTGAGCTTCTATAGATCATACACCGCTCACTCCGCACTCTGAGCTTCAATAGATCATACACCGCTCACTCCACGCTCTGAGCTTCTATAGATCGTACACCGCTCACTCCACGCTCTAAGCTTCTGTAGATCATACACTGCTCACTCCGCTCTCTGAGCTTCTATAGATCCGTACACCGCTCGCTCCACGCTCTGAGCTTCTATAGATCCGTACAATGCTCGCTCAACGCTCTGAGCTTCTATAGATCATACACCGCTCACTCCTCTCTCTGAGCTTCTATAGATCCGTACAATACTCGCTCCGCACTCTGAGCTTCTATAGATCGTTCACCGCTCACTCCTCTCTCTGAGCTTCTATAGATCGTACACCGCTCACTCCTCTCTCTGATCTTCTATAGGTCGTACACCGCTCACTCCGCTCTGAGCTTCTATAGATACATACAACACTCGCTTCACCCTCTGAGCTTCTATAGATCGTTCACCGCTCACTCCTCTCTCTGAGCTTCTATAGATCCGTACAGTACTCGCTCCGCACTCTGAGCTTCTGTAGATCGTTCACCGCTCACTCCTCTCTCTGAGCTTCTATAGATCGTACACCGCTCACTCCTCTCTCTGATCTTCTATAGGTCATACACCGCTCACTCCGCTCTGAGCTTCTATAGATCCGTACAACTCGCTTCGCACTCTGAGCTTCTATAGATCGTACACCGCTCACTCCGCTCTCTGAGCTTCTATAGATCATACACCGCTCTCTGAACTTCTGTAGATCGCACACCGCTCACTCCTCTCTCTGATCTTCTATAGGTCGTACACCGCTCACTCCGCTCTGAGCTTCTATGGATCCGTACAACACTCGCTTCGCACTCTGAGCTTCTATAGATCGTACACTGCTCACTCTGCTCTGAGCTTCTATAGATCGTACACTGCTCACTCCGCTCTCTGAGCTTCTATAGATCGTACACTGCTTACTCCGCGCTTTGAGCTTCTATAGATCATACACCGCTCTCTGAGCTTCTATAGATCGTACACCGCTCACTCCGCTCTCTGAACTTCTGTAGATCGTACACCGCTCACTCCGCTCTCTGAACTTCTGTAGATCGTACACCACTCACTCTGCTCTCTGAGCTTCTATAGATCATACACCGCTCACTCCGTTCTCTGAGCTTCTATAGATCATATAGATCATACACCGCTCACTCCGCTCTGAGCTTCCATAGATCGTACACCGCTCACTCCGCTCTCTGAGCTTCTATAGATCATACACTGCTCACTCCGCGCTTTGAGCTTCTATAGAACCGTACACCACTCACTCCGCTGTCTGAGCTTTCTATAGATCCGTACACCGCGCTCTCTGATCTTCTATAGATCATACACCACTCGCTCCTGTCTGAGCTTCTATAAATCGTACACCGCTCACTCCACGCTCTGTGCTTCCATAGAATGTACACTGCTCCCTCCTCTCTGAGCTTCTATAGATCATACACTGCTCACTCCGCGCTTTGAGCTTCTATAGGTCCGTACACCGCTTGCTCCTCTCTGATCTTCCGTAGAACGTACACCGCTCGCTCCTCTCTGAACTTCTGTACAGGGTGGGCCATGTATATGGATACACCTAAATAAAATGGGAATGGTTGGTGATATCAACTTCCTGTTTGTGGCACATTAGTATGTGGGAGGGGGAAAACTTGTCAAGATGGGTGGTGACCATGGCGGACATTTTGAAGTCGGCCATTTTGGATCCAACTTTATTTTTTCCAATGGGAAGAGGGTCATGTGACACATCAAACTTAATGAGAATTTCACAAGAAAAACAATGGTGTGCTTGGTTTTAACGTAACTTTATTCTTTCATGAGTTAGTTACAAATTTCTCTTTGTTTACAGCCATTGACATGTCGCAGAGGTTAACGCGTGAGGAGCGGATAGAAATTGTTGATGCAAAAAATCTCCAATGCTGCATTATAAAAATCATACACCCGTGTGCAGAGTATCCCCATATATAAGTGTAGTATGGACTTTATTGCAATATGGACAAGAAAGGAGGAACACAAGTCCACTACAAAATAGTACAAATTTTTATTTAGATAATACAAAAAGACACATAGAAGAGCAAAAGCCATAAAACCATCAAATACATAGTGTAAAGTGATGAGGGCAATCAGAAATCACTACCCAGAAGTGATATAGACCAGGTGTTAACCCAAAAGTACAAAGCCATTAGCGCAAAGGTCATGAAAGAGTTAAACAGCAACTGCACAAGCTAATATTAATCCACTATGGGACTCGGGATAAAAACCCCTACTGAGAGAGCTGTAGTGCATACCTCCAGAAATAACAAATACATGCAAGTGTGTCTCATAGCATTAAACCCCATCCAGGGAAAACAGTTTAGCAATAAAAAAAAAACAGGGAAGGGGCATTAAACTGGTATATACCAGTAGCCCTATGTGTAACAAATTCCCCAAATACCTGCATGTCTTAAGGAAATAAATGACCCTTACCCATTGTGAGGCTGACTTAGGGCACACCGGTCTGACCCCGACGCACGTTTCACAAACAGAAAGTTCTCTTCCTCAGGGGGGGCGTGGCTTCACATTAGTAGCATTGCCTCTAAATACATTGTTCCCTGGGTCACCTGATCGTAAAGAGTCAATCAAAGCGATCTAAACCGCACGTGTGCAGTAATAGTTAAATCCCGTAACCAAGCCAACCATAAGCCGCCGGTGACGCAGTCACGTGCGACGGCCGGCGCTAGGTCGCAGCATGAGACCGCTACTACTATTTTGTAGTGGACTTGTGTTCCTCCTTTCTTGTAGAAATTGTGTTCCCATTTTATTTAGGTGTATCCATATAAATGGCCCACCCAAAAAAGTCTGCCTCATCACTGAACATAATGTTCTGTGTAAACTGAGGGTCCTGTTCCATTTCTTGTTTTGCCCATTCTGCACATTCAGGGTGCCGATTTGGGTCATCCTCGCTGAGATGCTGCAGCAGCTGGAAAAAGCAAGTCCTCTTCCTCTCTGAAGAGACATTTAGCATATTTCCCGAAGGAGAATTGCGGCTTTAAGTCTCCTCATCTTGGCATGCTTAGCATGTCATTCTCCACAAGGAGAAACAATACTTCTTGGATATCGGTCAGACGCCTCTCTCACAGCCAAACCAGATCTCACACTTTGCACTGAAGAGGGGCAGTACCCAGAAACAGTGTCTGCAAATTGAGGTTCTGGTTTGGCTTTTATCCTAAGTCATGTAACAAGGCTCGTTAATGGGTCGACATTGACTTTTAGGATTGCTACTTCCAATAGGTGGCACTAGAGTTCTAGTCCTCTTCCTCTGTGAAGAGACAATTTGCATATTTCCCAGTTAAAACCAAGCACACCATTCTTTTTCTTGTGAAATTCTCAATAAGTTTGATGTCACATGACCCTCTTCCCATTGGAAAAAATAACATTGGATCAAAATGGCTGACTTCAAAATGGCCGCCATAGTCACCATCCATCTTGAAACGTTTCCCCTCTCCCATATACTAATGTGCCACAAACAGGATGTTGGTATCCCCAACCATTCCCATTTTATTTAGGTGTATCCATATAAATGACCCACCCTGTAGATCGTACACCGCTCGCTCCGCTCTCTGATCTTCTATAGATCCGTACACCGCTCGCTCTGCTCTCTGATCTTCTATAGATCGTACACTGCTCTGTTATGAATGAGTCACCGTAGGAGGCAAAAGCAGAAATACAAGCTAAGTCCAGAAAACCAGAGAAGTTGGCAACTATCAGATTGCAGACCCCTGAACCTATCAACACAACTAGCAGTAGCCGTGGGGGGTTCCTACGATGCCCTAGACCCCTCGATCACAGCCGGAGAAATACATAGGCCTAAAGAAAGAAAGGGGAAATCTAAACTGCCCCAGAGCAGACCCCAAAGCAATAGGCAGCCCCCAACATATAATGACGGTGAAGCAAGATGAAAATACTAACACAGACAGAAAGATAGACTGAGCAAAGACGGGGCGCCAAAACTACCTAGATAGGAAAGGACAGGAAGGCTGCTGTCTGCAATCTGCCAAAACCCTATCAAAGACATAAGCCAACCAGCTGATATGAAAAAGGCCCTGAAGCAGCTAGGCTTCAAAAACTGAATCAGCACTCAGGTATTTTCAGAAGACAGAGCTAAATGAATTCAGCACACCTCAGCAGGGAATGGCAGAAATCCAGAAAAACAAAGCAAAAACAAAGTCAAAGCACAAAAGCAAAAGGCAGAGCAGCAAACTTAGCTTTGGAGGAGCAGGAATTCAGACTGGTCTCCAAGGATCCCACAGAGAAATCACCCGCAGGGCAGAAGGGCGTCGGCAGCCTTATATCCAGTCCGTAACTCCACTCAGCCAGTCATCATCAGCCTCAGGTGTTTGACAATCAGGCGCACTACCTTTCTTTACCAGAAGAGGGAGTTCCTCGGGCCTCAGTAATGAAGGGGAAAATGAACTCACAACAGTACCTCCCCCTTTAGGAGGGGTCACCGAACCCTCAACTACGCCACCAGGGCGATCAGGGTGAGCCCGATGAAAGGCACGCACCAATCGTTTGGCATGAATATCAGAGGCAGAGACCCAGGAATTATACTCCTGACCATAGCCCTTCCACTTAACCAAATACTGGAGTCTCCGTCTAGCCAGACGGGAATCCAGTACTTTTTCTACCTCATACTCCATGTTACCTTCAACCAATACAGGGTCTGGAGGTGCCACCCCCGGAACAACAGGTTCAACAAACCTCTTCAACAAAGATTTATGGAACACATTATGGATTTTAAATGTGACAGGAAGAGCCAAACGAAAAGAGACCGGATTAATAATCTCCACAATCTTGTAAGGTCCAATAAATCTAGGCTTAAACTTAGGAGAAGCCACCTTCATAGCAATATTTTTTGATGATAACCACACCATATCACCAACCTCAAACTGGGGACCAATGGTCCTATGTCGGTTGGAAAACCGCTGGGCCTTCTCCTGGGAGAGAGATAACTTATCCACCACTTGGTCCCAGATCTGGTGCATTCTCTCCACCACAGTGTCAACACCTGGGCAGGCAGAGGGCTCCACCTGCCCTGAAGAAAATCGAGGATGAAACCCAAAGTTACAAAAAAAAGGTGACATCAAAGTGGCTCTATTATTCAAAGCAAATTCGGCCAAGGGCAAAAATGAAACCCAATCATCCTGATCAGCAGAAATAAAACATCTCAAATATGACTCCAAGGTCTGGTTTGTTCTCTCTGTCTGCCCATTGGTCTGAGGGTGAAAAGCAGAGGAGGACAACTGAATTCCCAGCCTGGAACAGAAAGTTCTCCAAAATCTAGACACAAACTGGACTCCTCTGTCAGAAACAATGTTCTCAGGAATCCCGTGCAAACGAACCACCTGTTGTAAAAACAGGGGCACCAACTCAGAGGAAGACGGCAACTTAGGGAGTGGTACAAGATGAACCATCTTAGAGAACCTATCACAAATCACCCAAATAACAGTCATCCTCTGAGAGACAGGCATATCAGAGATGAAATCCATTGAAATATGGGTCCATGGCCTCTTGGGGACAGGCAAAGGCATTAACAACCCACTAGAGCGAGAACACTATTTAGACCGGGAGCACGTCCCACAGGACTGCACAAAATTCCTGACATCACGAGACAAGGAGGGCCACCAAAAAAACCGACTCACCAGATCTCTAGTACCAAAAATACCTGGATGACCAGCCAAAGCAGAGCAATGAACTTCAGACATCACTCTCTTCTTCCACTGGTCAGGAACATACAACTTTCCACTGGGACAACGCTCAGGTTTGTCCTCTTGGAACTCTTCCAGAGCACGTCTCAAATCGGGCGAGATGGCAGAAAGAACTACCCCTTCGCCTAAGATGGTAGCAGGCTTGGTCACCACAGGAGAATCAGCAAGGAAGCTCCTAGGGAGGGCGTCTGCCTTGACATTCTTTGTTCCAGGAAGAAAAGAAACCACAAAATCAAAACGTGTAAAAAACAAGGCCACCTAGCCTGTCTAGGGTTCAAGCGCTTAGCCGACTCTAGGTAAATCAAATTCTTATGGTCAGTGAGGACCACGACTTGATGCTTAGCTCCCTTCAACCAATGTCTCCACTCCTCAAATGCCCATTTCATGGCCAACAGTTCCCTATTCCCCACATCATAGTTACGTTCAGATGGAGAGAACTTTCGGGAAAAGAAAGCACAGGGATTCATTTTAGATGTTACAGGATCCTTTTGGGACAAAACGGCTCCTGCACCAATCTCAGAAGCATCCACCTCTACCTGGAATGGAAGTGAGACATCAGGTTGCCGCAAAACCGGGGCGGAGGTGAATCTTCGCTTCAACTCCTGAAAGGAAGAAACAGCCTCCGGAGACCAATTTAACACATCAGCACCCTTTTTAGTCAAATCAGTCAATGGCTTGGCAATACTAGAAAATTTTGCTATAAATTTCCGATAAAAATTAGCAAAACCCAAAAACTTCTGGAGGGCCTTCAAAGAAGTGGGCTGAACCCAATCGTGAATGGCCTGTACCTTGGCCGGGTCCATTTCAATAGTTGACGGGGACAAAATAAATCCCAAAAAAGAAATCCTCTGTACTCCAAAAAGGCATTTAGATCCCTTGACATACTGGGAATTTTCCCTCAAGATCCGGAACACAGTCCGAATATGTTCCACATGAGAATCCCAATCCTTGGAGAAGATCAAAATATCATCCAGATAGATAATCAAAAATTTATCGACAAAATCTCGGAAAATATCGTTCATGAAGCACTGGAAGACAGAAGGGGCATTAGTGAGCCCAAAAGGCATCACCAGGTACTCAAAATGTCCCTCCGGAGTATTAAACGCCGTCTTCCATTCATCCCCATGCTTAATGCGAATAAGATTATACGCCCCCCTGAGGTCAAGCTTGGTAAACCAGCAAGCACCTTTAACTCTGGAGAATAGATCAGAAATCAGGGGTAACGGATACTGATATTTAACAGTAATTTTGTTGAGGGCACGATAATCAATACAAGGTCTTAATGATCCATCGTTTTTGGCTACAAAAAAAAAACGGCACCCAAGGGTGATGAGGATGGTCTAATATGACCCTTCTCCAACACCTCCTTAATATAGGATCGCATAGCCTCGTGCTCGGGTACAGATAAATTGAAGAGCCGACCCTTGGGAAATTTACACCCCGGGCTCAGTTCAATTGCACAGTCATAACTCCTATGAGGAGGCAGAGACGCAGACTCATTCTCACTAAATACATCATAAAAGTCCACCAAATAATCAGGAACATCATGCGACTGAGGAGAGGTGGAAAACACCGGAGCCTCACTAAGGGCACACCGACAACCCCAACTCACCACAGACACAGATTTCCAATCCAAAACTGGATTATGAATCTGTAACCAGGGAAACCCCAGAACAACAGTATCATGCAGATTATGCAACACCAGAAATCTGCAATTTTCTTGATGGTCTGGGGCGACCCGCATTACCACCTGGGTCCAAAACTGGGGTTTATTTTTAGCCAAAGGAGTAGCATCAATTCCCCTCAAAGGGATAGGCGTCTGCAGAGGTGTCATCGGAAATCCACAACGTTTAGCAAAATCCAAGTCCATTAGGTTTAGGGCTGCTCCCGAATCCACGAACGCCTTGGCAGAAAATGTGGACAGGGAGCAGATCAGAGTAATAGCCAGAAGAAACTTAGGTTGAACACCCCCAACAGAAAACGTGTGTGCAAAGCGTTTCTCTCGTTTGGGGCAGACAGAAATAATATGCGAGGCATCTCCACAGAAAAAACACAACTTATTACGCCTTCTGAACTCCTGACGCTGCTCTCTGGAAAAAACTCTATCACATTGCATAGGTTCAGACATTTGTTCAACAGGTGGCAACACCTCTCGTGCATCTTTGCGTTCGCGCAAACGCCGATCAACCTGAATGGCTAATGACATAGAATCGTCAAGACCAGAGGGAACAGGAAATCCCACCATAGTATCTTTTACGGCTTCTGACAACCCCTTCCGAAAGAGAGCAGCCAAGGCATTATCATTCCAGGTAGTAAGTACTGCCCACTTTCGGAATTTTTGACAGTACAATTCTGCAGAATCACGACCCTGGCTCAATGCCAGCAGGGTCTTTTCAGCCTGATCAATGGCATTAGGTTCGTCATACAACAACCCCAAAGCTTGAAAGAATGCGTTCACATTAGTCAGAATAGGATCATCTGGTTTCAAAGAAAACGCCCAATCCTGGGGATCGCCACGCAGCAAAGAGATGACAATTTTAACCTGCTGCGCGGAGCTCCCTGACTAGTTAGGCTTCAAGGCAAAAAATAATTTACAATTATTTTTGAAATTCAAAAATTTAGACCGATCCCCAAAAAATACATCAGGTGTAGGAATCTTTGGTTCAGCGGCATGTGAATGAGCAAGGTAGGCGGAAATTCCCCGCACTTCCGCAGCGAGCTGCTCCTCACGATCAGACAATTGCTTTATCTCCATTGAGAGAAAAAAAAAATTCCCCCTACGGCCTCAGAGATAAAGAGGAAAAAATATACACACTTTTTTTTTTTTTTTACAATTCTTTCCTGCTATTGAGTACCCTAGAATCTGCGGTATGGCGGGTGATTCTGTTATGAATGAGTCACCGTAGGAGGCAAAAGCAGAAATACAAGCTAAGTCCAGAAAACCAGAGAAGTTGGCAACTATCAGATTGCAGACCCCTGAACCTATCAACACAACTAGCAGTAGCCGTGGGGGGTTCCTACGATGCCCTAGACCCCTCGATCACAGCCGGAGAAATACATAGGTCTAAAGAAAGAAAGGGGAAATCTAAACTGCCCTAGAGCAGACCCCAAAGCAATAGGCAGCCCCCAACATATAATGATGGTGAAGCAAGATGAAAATACTAACACAGACAGAAAGATAGACTGAGCAAAGACGGGCCCCAAAACTACCTAGATAGGAAAGGACAGGAAGGCTGCTGTCTGCAATCTGCCAAAACCCTATCAAAGACATAAGCCAACCAGCTGATATGAAAAAGGCCCTGAAGCAGCTAGGCTTCAAAAACTGAATCAGCACTCAGGTATTTTCAGAAGACAGAGCTAAATGAATTCAGCACACCCCAGCAGGGAATGGCAGAAATCCAGAAAAACAAAGCAAAAACAAAGTCAAAGCACAAAAGCAAAAGGCCGAGCAGCAAACTTAGCTTTGGAGGAGCAGGAATTCAGACTGGTCTCCAAGGATCCCACAGAGAAATCACCCGCAGGGCAGAAGGGCGTCGGCAGCCTTATATCCAGTCCGTAACTCCACTCAGCCAGTCATCATCAGCCTCAGGTGTTTGACAATCAGGCTCACTACCTTTCTTTACCAGAAGAGGGAGTTCCTCGGGCCTCGGTAATGAAGGGGAAAATGAACTCACAACACTGCTCGCTCCGCTGTCTGATCTTCTATAGATCCGTACACCGCTCGCTCCGCTCTCTGATCTTCTATAGATCCGTACACCGCTTGCTCCGCTCTCTGATCTTCTATAGATCCGTACACCGCTCGCTCCGCTCTCTGATCTTCTATAGATCCGTACACCGCTCGCTCCGCTCTCTGATCTTCTATAGATCCGTACACCGCTCGCTCCGCTCTCTGATCTTCTATAGATCCGTACACCGCTCGCTCCGCTGTCTGATCTTCTATAGATCCGTACACCGCTCGCTCCGCTGTCTGATCTTCTATAGATCCGTACACCGCTCGCTCCGCTGTCTGATCTTCTGTAGATCCGTACACCGCTCGCTCCGCTGTCTGATCTTCTGTAGATCCGTACACCGCTCGCTCCGCTGTCTGATCTTCTATAGATCCGTACACCGCTCGCTCCGCTCTCTGTGCTTCTTGCGTCTGTCCTCTTTCTCGGTGGACAGCCGATCAGATACGAGCTCTTCCGACTCTTCGTTTAAGCAGGGATAGGGTTTCTTTATACGGTTTCGGTACAAGGGGGCGGCACGTTGAATTGCTTTTATACTGAGCAGCAGGTCAGCAGTGCTGCAGTGTGAAACATGGATCGAGACAATCTTTTGGCGTGGCAGGAAGTGGTCACCTAAAGCGTCAGGAGGGATCATTCAGCATGGCGGCACGTTCTCTTGGCCTGGACAAAGAGGCTGTGACATGGGCTGTGATTCCAGCAGCCGCCCTGTTATGTCCGACATTAATTCTTCTCACTCTTCTGCAGATTCTGTGGCCTCATCCAATTCCCTGGAGAGATCCGGAGGAAGGTTTTGTTTCAGCTGCTCCTCTTGGTTTGCCATCCGTTCCCCGTGGTAAGTATATGCCACTATTATTACGAGACGAGTGGTTTGCAGCTGTGGAGCTATAACACCCAGAATGGCCCGGCAGCCTACATTACCTTTTCCAAAGCCGCTGACAATCGCCACAGCGACATTTAGGTGGTTGATCTTGGTAGTGGTGGCCTCCTCCTCCCAGCTCCCATTGCCATACTTGCAGGGATCCATCACCCAAAAATGGAAGACGAGAAATAGAAAGCTGCAAGGCGTAAACCCGGAGCCGGCACCGCCACTGTTCAGTCCTTTTTTGGACTCCAGAGTCCAAGAATTATGGCCATATCGTTTACATCGTCTTTCTGACTGTTTTCCAACAGGTGAGGAAATCCACGGCCAGCGAGGTGTACGAGATGCTGATCACGTACGATGATATCGTGGACGCCGACGTCCTGGATGAAGTGATGACTGTGCTGAGCGACACCAGCTGGTGAGTACGGAAGGCAGAGCTTAGACGTGAGCGCAGAGGATACCATAACAAACACTGCGCTCTCGTTCATGGACTGGATGGATGGCATATAAGGGGTTAAGGATCGAGGACAGGTTCTGGAGACCACCATCTACACCTCCCCCTACTTCCATACATTTGTATGAGTTTAACCCTTCCTCCGTACAGGGACGCCGACCTGACCCATGTCCGCGAGCAGCGCAACTCGCTGTGTGACCTGCTGAAGGTGCCGAAACCCACCCTTGTGTCCAAGGTGAGGGACCGATTCCCGTCTTCTGAAAAAATGAATGTAGTTATATACCACAAATCGCAAATGTCAATTCAGAGTGTAAAACATACACAAGTATATACGCATTACAGTGCCCAGTGCCTATGAAATCTATTCCCTGCAGGTCCCACAGTCATGAAGCCGCTGGAGGAACCTCAACAGACAGAACCAGGCTTACAAAGACAGTTCGCGCTGCCTGTAAGGGACCTGAATAGGAAGCAGTGAAGTGCAGTCCTGGTGGTGGCCAGCAGGGGGCGCTATATGCTTATCAAGGTTGTTGTGGACCTTACGCACCTGTAATAAAATCATGGTCTTTGTAGTCTGTGTGTTATCACAACCTCCTTTTTTAGCTTCACGTAAAATAAATTGCCTCTGCTGCCCTATTTCCGTCAAGGACTGAGGGCTGGACATGCTGCCCCCTTTTTATGTTTGAAAATTAAATTTAACCCCTTCACCCCCAAGGGTGGTTTGCACGTTCATGACCGGGCCAATTTTTACAATTCTGACCACTGTACCTTTATGAGGTCATAACTCTGGAACGCTTCAATGGATCCCGGTAATTCTGACATTGTTTTCTCGTGACATATTGTACTTCATGTTAGTGGTAAAATTTCATTCAAATAACTTGCGTTTATTTGTGAGAAAAACAGAAATTTGGCGAAAATTTTGAAAATTTCACAATTTTCCAACTTTGAGTTTTTATGCCCTTAAATCACAGAGATACGGCACACAAAAAACTTGATAACTAACATTTCCCACATGTTTACTTTACATCAGCACAATTTTGGAACCAAAATTTTTTTTTGTTAGGAAGTTATAAGGGTTAAAAGTTGACCAGCGATTTCTCATTTTTACAACACCATTTTATTTTTAGGACCACATCACATTTGAAGCCACTTTGAGGGGTCTATATGGTAGAAAATACCCAAAAGTGACACCATTCTAAAAACTGCACCCCTTAAGGTGCTCAAAACCACATTCAATAAGTTTATTAACCCTTTAGGTGCAACACAGGATTTTTTTTGAATATTTAAAAAAAAATGAACATCTAACTTTTTTCACAAAAAAAATACTTCAGGTTCAATTTTTTTTATTTTACCAAGGGTAACAGGAGAAATTGGACTGGAAAAGTTATTGTGCAATTTTACCTGAGTACGCTGATACCTGATATGTGGGGGGGAACGACTGTTTCGGCGCATGGCAGAGCTCAGAATGGAAGGATCTCCGTTTGACTTTTTCAATGCAAAATTGGCTGGAATTCAGATCGGACGCCATGTCACGTTTGGAGAGTCCCTGATGTACCTAAACAGTGGAAACCCCCTACAAGTGACCCCATTTTGGAAACTAGACCCCCCAAGGAACTTATCTAGATATGTGGTGAGAACTTTGAACCCACAAGGGCTTTACAGAAGTTTATAATGTACAGCGGTACAATTAAAAAATCATATTTTTTCCACAAAAATGATCTTTTCACCCCAATTTTTATTTTCCCAAGGGTAACAGGACCCTAAAAGTTATTGTGCAATTTGTCCTGAGTACGCTGATACCCCACATGTGGGGGTAAACCACTATTTGGGCGCATGGCAGAGCTCGGAAGGGAAGCAGCGCCATTTGACGTTTTTGGCTGGAATTGAGATCGGACACCATGTCGCAATTGGAAAACCCCTGATGTACCAAAACAGTGGAAACCCCCCACAAATGACACCATTTTGGAAACTAGACCCCCTAAGGCACTTATCTAGATGTGTGGTGAGCACTTTGAACCCCCCAGTGCTTCACAGACGTTTATAACGCCCGGGCGTGAAAATATAAAAATCGTATTTTTTCCACAAACATGATCAATTAGTCCCCAATTTTTTCATTTTCCCAAGGGTAACAGGAGAAATTGGACCCCAAAAGTTGTTGTCCAATTTGTCATGAGTACGCTGACACTCCATATGTGGGAGAAAACTACTGTATGGACACACGTCGGGGCTCGGAAGGGAAGCAGTGACATTTTGGAATGCAGACTTTGATGGAATGGTCTGCGGGTGTCGTGCGTTTGGAGAGCCCCTGATGTACCTAAACTATTGAAACTCCCCACAAGTGACCCCATTTTGGAAACTAGACCCCCCCCACGGAACTTATCTAGATGTGTGGTGAGCACTTTGAACCCCCAAGTGCTTCACAGAAGTTTATAACGCTCGGACGTGATAATAAAAAAATCGTATTTTTTCCACAAAAATGATATTTTTGCCCCCAATTTTTTATTTTCCTAAGGGTAACAGGAGAAATTGGACCCCAAAAATTGTTTTGCAATTTGTCCTGAGTAGGCTGATACCCTACATGTGGGGATAAAAAACTGTTTGGGCGCATGGCAGAGCTTGGAAGGGAAGGAGCACCATTTGACTTTTTCAACTCAGAATTGGCTGGAATTGAGATCAGACGCCATGTTGCATTTTTTTGCGGATGATGCTGTGTGGCGGCTCGTTTTTTGCGGGACAAGATGACGTTTTCAGCAGTACCATGGATATTTATATGAGTCTTTTTGATCGCGCGTTATTACACTTTTTGTTTGGCGGTATGATAATAAATCATTTTTTGCTTCGTTTTTTATTTTTATTTTTTAAGGGGTTCGCTAAAGGGGTTAACTAATGGGACAGTTTTATAGGGCGGGTCGTTACGGACGCGGCGATACCTAATATGTATATTTTTATTGTTTGGTTTTTTTTTTATTTCCAAAAAATGGATTTATTTGGGGGAATATTTTTTTTTTTTTCTAATTTATTTGGCAATTTTTTTTTAATTATTTTAACACTTTTATTTTTTTTTTAACTTTATTAAATAGTCCCAGGTGGGACATCACTGTCCTGTGACAGATCGCTGATCTGTCACATCACAGATCACTGTGACAGATCAGCGATCTGTCACAGGCAGTGCAGAAAGCTTCCTCATGCCTGCGCTTTGCAGGCACTGAGGAGCCAGCTTCCTGCAGGCCCCCGTCGCCATCTTGGATTCGGGGGCCTGCAGGAAAGGAGCCCCCCGCAGCAGCGCTGCACATTGCGCTGCCGTGGGGGGCTCAGGGAAGCACGGAGGGAGCCCCCTCCCTGCCGATGCTTCCCTTTAACCCCCGGTACACAGCGATCATGTTTGATTGCGGTGTACAAGGGGTTAACGTGTCGGGGGTGCCTGACACATTGTGCCGGGTGTCAGCTGTGATAATCAGCCGACACCCGGCCGCGATCAGCGGCGCTCACCACGTGGGCGCCGCTGATCGCGGTAGACGTACTATCCCGTCCATGGGCATAGGGGCCCGGGTCCCATGGACGGGATAGTACGTCGGATGTCAGGAAGGGGTTAATCAACCCATAAAGTAGAGGAAAAAAGATCAAAACGTTGTACATAATAATCAACAAAACCATCAGCTCGCCACGCAAAACAACGAACACTCATTTGGCTGAAAAATACAAGAGTTTCTGTTCTGAGAAAATGGTGAAACAAACGAAGTTTATTTTTTTTTTCACCATACTTACAAATTCATCCTGTTTTTCCAGTACGTTGTATGGTAAAATAAATGATGGTCTTTAAAACTACAAATCGACCAGCAAAAAATGAGTCCTCATAACGGTGAAACGTATATCAAGTGCATGCATGAGGGAGAAATGGGAACATCCTCCAAACTTATCAAGTCCTTTACAGTAAAAAAAAACAACAACTCGGGATCCAAACCAACTCAGAGTACACAATACATTCAAAACTAGAAGTCAACCTGCAAAAAAAAATTAGCCCTCATAATGGGGACACATAAATATATATCAAATGCGTGCGTGGGAAACGTCATCTGAAGAGATCCAAACCTTCAAAGTAAAAAAAACAAACACGAGTCAGGATCCAAACCAACTCAGAGTACACAATACATTTAAAAATACAACTTGAGCTGTAAAAAAATTAGCCCTCATAATCGGGACACATATATATCAAATGCGTGCATGGGAAACGTCCTCTGACCAGATCGAAATCTTTATAGTAAAAAAAACAAAACACGAGAATGGATCCAAAACGACTCCAAGTACACGATACATTCAAAACTACAACTCGACCTGCAAAAAAAATGGGCCCTTGTAATGGGAACACAAATATATAGACTATCAAGTGCATGAGTGACAGACATCGGATGCCTCTACTGAAGATTCTGACACGTTTTGAACCTAAATGATCACAGCATTTTTATTTTTTTTTTGTTACTGCAGATACATTGATGATTTGTTACTAATTTGGAGCCTAAAATAGCTGTCTGCTGACATTTATTGAATACATCAATAACAATCTGTATAATTAAGTTTAACCGGCACCTACCGTCCTATGTCTAGACCTTTCTTAAATTTAGTTCTACAGGGGAAACCGGACAGACTGCAATCCAATAGCTGGTAATGTGGCTGTGCGGCAAAAAAGCCATCCTGCCCTACAATCAGAGCTATTCCAGTGGATCAATTTACACGGACTGAACAGAACCGCAGTAGTGTAAGCTGTCAGGACGGAAGTCTGATTATTAAAAATACCACCTGTTTATTGTGAGTACAATTTGTTGGGATTTCACTCAGGAAAGCAATTGTAAGATTGTGTCACATCCGGCCCTCCATAATTTACTACCAAACGTCAGGCAACAGTTGTCTCAGGTTTTATATTTGGCAACTCAACGTCTGAAAATATTCGGAAGCAAGGATGGAGTTGGTATTGGTAGACTTTGCCGAGGCTGCTTACACTTGTCTGTGGTCATCGCTACACCAGACTAAGGTATTTTGACACTTCAGTTTGCGAATTTATTAGTGGCACTGTGCTATTTTGTTTATGCCAATCAGTTTATTGGGTAGGTTATTTTTTATTATTCACCGTTCTTTGTGCTGGAATGCGAGTAAATGATTTTCTTACCAATTTCTTATAGAAATTAGTTCATTCTGCCTCCCAAAGATCGCGGTAAGGCTCAGCTCACATTTACCCTGCGCTCTGCGCTGAGCACTTACATCGTGGTTTCTGTGTAAATCTCTGAAATATGTGATTCAGTTGGAACCCCCGACAAAAGATTCCCTAAAATGCGGCAGATGGAGGCATTGTGAATGCCGTCTGGCCTATGATCTGGCGATATCCGTCTTTTTAGGCGTGCATAAAAGTGCGATCCGCCACAGTTAATTCGGTCGTCCATGACAGCACCACCTGAGAGAGGGGATCCGCCCTTCAGGAACAGGAAACCTACAGATACAAAAGGGCGGCACCTCTCCCATGCATCAGTTGGTTTCCTGTTCCTAGAGGATGGGACTTCCTTCAGATCGTCCGTCATGGAGTCGTCGAGGGATTCCCAGGCCGGCTGACCGACCCAGGTAGCTGGGGGATCTCCTACCTCGGTCAAGCTCGGGGTCCCTGGAAGCGCCACAGTGGGACCTGGTAGGTCGCCACGGCAGTGATTGGAGCAGAGGGTCCGGTGGATAGCCGCCTCCAGAGTGCCAGCACCAGGAGGTATGTATGCCAGGCCCCTCTTGGTGCGCTCCCCCCGGGGTCCGGTCTCCCTTTCCGCCTGGGCCGGCGGTCGCGCCCGGTTGGTGCGCGTGGGGGCTGCGGGCATGTCTGAGCCGGGGGCGCCGTGCCAGCTCCTTTCCGCGTGCTCCCGCGGTCTCAGACGAGCGGCGGAAGGGGCGGGGCCGTGAACGCTGAAACCGGAAGTCGGGTGCCGGCCGGCTTCCAGTGTGCGCTACGTGTGCGCGGCTGTCCGGGGTAGCGCGCGGTGCAGGGGGGGGTGGCCAGTGCATGCAGGGGGGAGGTCACGGGGGGGGGGTCCCGGGTGGGAGGTGCCGCGCCAGAACTCTGCTGACCCGGACACTAGGAGGCCTTAAAAGGCAGGAGGTGACGCTGCTGGGGTGCTTCTGAAGGCCCAGCAATGGATATGACAAGCCCCCATAGAGCAACAGGACGAGGTGCAGGAGCGCCCACAGAAACAGGCCACGGTAAAGCCTCATGCGAGTGGCCAGCAGAAGAAACAAACGAACGAGTGAACAGAGCCACAGATGTTCCTCCAGACTAAAGGACCCTCCTGCCTCCCTCCGTGATCCGGTACCTGCCTCATCTGCATGGGTAAGAGATATCCGTGAATGTACCCTGATGCAGTGTTCCCTTATGTTTTTTTCGCAGGGGAAGAAAGCTACGGGAAAACAGAAGCACAGGGAATGTGCCCTCTGTAGTTGCCCCTTGCCAGACAGCCACCCTAAAAAGTTGTCAGCCATGCGTGTGACAAACGGTAGGGGTTGGAAGGGGACGATGGCCCAGGGGTAGATTGACAGGCCCTTACACTCTCCCCTGTCCATACAGGTAGCGGAAGAAACGCCAGACTTCACCACAAGCCTGAGGGAGATAATCAGGACAGAGATGAAGGCCCTATCTAAAAGGGATTCTTCTAGGGGAAGAGAATTTAGTATCTCAGGTTCGGAGTCCTCGGCCACCCCTAGGAACGATGACTCCTCAGATTCCCCGGCCTCCACTTCGTCTTCGGAGGAAGACTCGAGCCGATTCTGCTTCCCCTTAGACCAAGTGGATCGGCTAGTTAAAGCAATAAAATCCACCATGGGGATAGCAGACGCAAAGCCAGAACTTTCGGCACAGGACGTGATGTTCGGGGGTCTAGATCCCAGAAAGCGCAGGGCCTTTCCATTAAATAAGGTCCAGAGCCTGATAGGGAATGGAAGAGACCTGAAAAAAGGGGCTCCTTACCACCTGCCTTCAAGCGGAGGTACCCGTTTGATGATCCAGTAGTAAACAGATGGGATAAGGCCCCTAAGCCGGACGCGGCAGTAGCCAAAGCCTCCAAAAAATCCTCCATACCGTTCGATGACATGGCCTCCTTAAAAGACCCGCTGGATAAAAAAGCGGATTCTTTCCTAAAGGGAACATGGGAGATGTCAGCAGGCGCTCTAAGACCAGCATTAGCTGCCACATGTACAGCCAGATCCATGATGGTTTGGCTAGATCAACTGGATTCCCAACTGAAGGACGGAGCCTCAAGAGCATCCATTCGAAAAACTCTACCAATCATCCAAAGTGCTGCTGCTTTTTTGGCTGATGCTTCAGCAGACTCTGCGAGGATGGCGGCTAGGACCGCGGGTTTATCTAACGCAGCACGAAGGGCTCTCTGGTTAAAATGCTGGCCAGGAGATATCCAGGCCAGGTCACGACTCTGCTCCATTCCATGTGAGGAGGAATATCTGTTTGGCCCAGTCTTGGATGAACTTTTAGAGAAAGCAGGGGATGATCAAAAGAAGTTCCCCAGTCTGCCGAATCCTTCTTATAGACGTCCCTTTACCAGGAAAGGATATTTCCGTAGAAGGCCGTCCAGGGATCAGGGCAGATGGGATGACAAAAGGAGAGGTACAGGATTCATGTTCGGAGGAGGGGGGCGCCAGGAAGGTGACACTAAAAAGCCCGCCCCAATAACTAGTTGCTCCGGTAGGGGGGAGACTAGCTGCCTTCTACCCAGCCTGGTCTATGATTTCTAGTAGTAACTGGATACTGGAGGTGATAGCTGTGGGTCTACGACTAGAATTCACCCGGGTTCCCCAAGATCGATTTAAGGTCACCCCACTCAGGACTTCCACGTCAGAACAAGCTGCCCTGGAGGCCGAGGTTCAAGATCTTTGCCGCAAGAAGGTCCTAACTATGGTTCCAGAGGGAGAAAAGGGGAAAGGTTTCTACTCCCCTCTGTTCCTGGTCCGCAAGCCAGACAGCTCCTTTAGGACTATAATAAATCTTAAGTCCCTCAACGAATTCCTGGTCATACGCCCGTTCAAAATGGAGACAATTCAACAATAAAATTGCTGTTTCAAAATTGCTTTATGGTAGTGTTAGATTTAAAAGATGCCTACTACCATATACCCATTCATACAGCTCATCAGCGTTTCCTCAGAGTGGTGGTTCAGTTAGATGGGTCAGTTCAACATTTCCAATATGCGGCCCTCCCCTTATGGGTGGCAGTCGCTCCCCAAGTGTTTACTAAAGTGGTAGCGGAAGTTATGGCCCATCCACGTGAATTAGACATTCTAGTAGTCCCCTACTTAGATGACTTCCTGATTGTAGGGAAAACGGCGAAACATTGTGTGGAACAGCTACAAAAGGCAATGTCTGCCCTAGAGCGGTTAGGATGGCTGCTTAACATTAAAAAAATCTCGGTTACAGCAGGTGAGAGTCCAACAATTCTTGGGCCTAATCCTCGATTCTGAGAAATAGGAATGCCGTCTGCCTCCGGAGAAGCTTGTTCGCCTACACTATCAGGTCCTGAACGCTTCCAATAACCCTACCATGTCCCTCAGGAAAGCCATGTCCCTTCTGGGTTCTCTTTCGTCCTGTATCCCGGCGGTCCAGTGGGCCCAGTTTCATTCAAGAACACTACAGGGTGAAGTCTTAGTGCATCAAAGAATCCTTGGGGGTTACTTAGAGGGCCAGCTAACCTTGTCCCGAAACACAAGGGAGTCCCTAGAGTGGTGGCTAGACAAGGATAATTTATCCAGAGGGGTTCCCTGGG
Organism: Dendrobates tinctorius; assembly: GCF_039654945.1. Classification (NCBI taxonomy): domain Eukaryota; kingdom Metazoa; phylum Chordata; class Amphibia; order Anura; family Dendrobatidae; genus Dendrobates; species Dendrobates tinctorius. The sequence goes on along the minus strand of NW_027361731.1, from coordinate 22,895,535 downwards.
AGTATGACATCCCGCATAATCACCACGGATGCTAGCCCTTCCGGTTGGGGGGCTCATATGGGTGAGATTCTGGTCCAGGGCCTATGGGAGCATCATCAGATAGAAATGTCATCTGAAGGAATTGACAGCAGTAGAACAGGCAGCTAAGAGGCTACTTGTGTATCTACAGGGCCATCATGTTCGAGTGTTCTCCGACAATCAGGTCACCGTGGCTTATATCAACCACCAAGGCGGGACTCGTTCCAAACCCCTGATGAATGTGGCAGAACGGTTGTTCCGGCTAGCAGAGCAGCATTTTCTATCTTTAACAGCTCTACACATAAAAGGGAAAGAAAATATCACGGCAGATTTCTTAAGAGGGAATCTGCTAAAACAAGGAGAATGGTCCTTAAAAACCTCCATCTTTGACCTGATTGTCCCCACTTTTGTACAACCAGAGGTAGATCTCTTTGCCACCATGGAAAACAGAAAATTAAGACAATTCTGCTCCCTAAATCCCAGAGAGAACCCCCTGGCAGTAGATGCCTTTCTGATAAAGTGGGACTTCAGGCTAGCATACGCCTTCCCTCCCCTATCGCTACTACCCATAGTGATGAGGAAAATCAGGAGAGACAGAGCAAGGGTTATACTTATCGCTCCATTTTGGCCCAGGAGGGCATGGTTCTCATGCCTCAGGACCATGTCGGTGTCCGATCCTTGGGTCCTTCCGGACATCCCGGATCTCCTATCCCAGGGCCCAGTCTTTCATCCTCAGGTGGTTGGCCTACATCTGACGGCATGGAGTTTGAACGGACACTGCTAAAAGAGAAAGGCTTCTCCCCAGACCTGATTAGCACCCTACTTAAAAGTAGAAAAATCGTTACTACCAAAATCTGTCAGGATTTGGAAGAGATTCCTTCAGGACTCTGGAATAGTCGCTGGGGGTTCAGCACCTATAAATCAAATTTTAGAGTTTCTTCAGAAAAGTCTGGATATGGGGCTTTCCACTAGTACCCTTAAAGTACAGGTATCAGCCTTGGGGGCCCTCTTTAGCTGCAACATCGCGGGTAATTACTGGGTCAGTAGATTCATTAAGGCAGCAGGTAGATCCAGGCCAATAGTGAAAGATAGGTTCATGCCGTGGGACTTGAACCTAGTCCTCACGGCTATGACAGACGCTCCATTCGAACCCATTTCATCAGCTTCCATAAAAAACCTGTCCCTTAACGTAGCCTTCCTAGTATCTCTAACCTCAGCTCGTAGAGTAAGCGACATCCAGGCATTATCTAGGCGTCCTCCTTATATACAGTTTAAGGACGATAGGGTAATACTCAGACCTGATCCGGCGTACTTACCTAAGGTAGTTTCTAGCTTTCACAGGACACAGGAAATAGTCCTTCCATCCTTCCTCCCTAATCCAGCTAATGAGAAGGAAGAGAAACTACACACCCTAGATGTTAGGAATTGCCTCATAGAATATCTGGCAGTTACCGATCCCTGGAGAAGATAATGCCCTGTTTGTCTCCCATCAAGGCCCTAGGAAAGGTTGTAGTGTGTCAAAAAACACACTAGCTAGGTGGATTAGAGAGGCGATTTCAATAGCATACACCTCAAAAGGCAGGTCGCCACCTGGGAAGCTGAGGGCGCATTCCACCAGAGCCATGGCGACCTCGTGGGCCGAGAGATCAGAAGTCTCCATCAACCAGATATGTAAGGCGGCTACTTGGTCCTCTCCGAGCACCTTTTATAGTCATTATAGGCTAGACTTGGGTGCTTCCACAGACCTCTCTTTTGGTATAAGGGTGCTGCAGGCTGTAGTCCCTCCCTAAATAGTTATTACTCTCTGTAATTCTCTCAGGTGGTGCTGTCATGGACGACCGAATAAAGTCGTAGTTACTCACCGGTTAACGGTATTTTTCGGAGTCCATGACAGCACCCGTATATTCCCTCCCTTTAGTTTAAAATTGGCGTGTGCACTTCTTCCTCTTATGTACATGGGTAATTTAAATAGTCGTGTAAAGTATTGTATATAAATTATGCTATTAACCATTGTGGTCCTTTTGTGCTCTGTAATCCAACTGATGCGTGGGAGAGGTGCCGCCCTTTTGTATCTGTAGGTTTCCTGTTCCTGAAGGGCGGATCCCCTCTCTCAGGTGGTGCTGTCATGGACTCCGAAAAATACCGTTAACCGGTGAGTAACTACGACTTTTGTGCACTTCTGAAAAGGACAATGCTGATCAGAGGCTGCCTCATTATAGTGAATGGATCCCTTGGGGGTTTCATCTGATTCACGTCATTCGGAGATTTCCCCACACATTGATTACGGCGTGGGACAGAATGGACAGGTGAGGGAAACTTTTATTTTTTTTTTTATTACAGGAGACGAGGGCTTCAGTGGAAGTAGGCATTAGGTAAGTATAACTATGTTTGCTATTTTTAAATAAAAAAATTGTTTTGTTTTTATTTCAAATAATAGACTATTCTGGCTGCGTTTATTAACAATATAACTATAGGATTAGTAATGGATAGGTGTCTTATAGGTGCCTCTCATTTACTAACCCGTGGGCTTGAGGTCACCAGACAATACCAAGGTGACATCAACCCCACAAATATTACCCCACTTGCCACCACTACTGGGCAAGTGTGAAGAGCCGAGCAAAGTGCCAGAATTGGTGCATCCAATAGATGTGCCTTTTCTGGGCGGCTGCAGGCTGATTTTTTTTTTTTTTAAGCTGGGGTGGGCCAATGTCTATGGCTCCTTACCTGCCTTATAATACCAGCTGTCTGCTTTAGCTTGGCTGGTTGTCAAAAAATAGGGGGTGACCCCACGCCGTTTTTTAAATTTTATTTAAAGCTGTGAGTTTTGCCTGGCTGATTATCAAAAATACAGGGGCACCCACTTTTTTTTTTTTTATTTAGAGCGCAGGCGACGGCTGATGAATACTCCCATCAGTCGTCGCCTGCTTTTGCTGTTTTTAGTGGCAGCAGGCCTCCGATTACAGCTGCGGGCTCATGCTGTGATTTGACAGCGTGGGAACTGCTGCAGTGTTTGTCGCACTGTCATTCACATGACAGCATGGCAAACACTAGATGTTCGGGTCCCCCATTCAAGTGAATCGGGTCCAGATTTGGATACTGTTCTGGTACCAAAACTAACTGTTCGGCCGGACCTAAATATCCAGCGGTCCACCCATCTCTATCAGTAACAACCCATACAAGAAAAAAAAAAAATCAAACCATAGCTGTCCATAAATTAAGTTATGCATAATAAGAAATTACGTGGGGAAAAAGTATTGACATGAAGAAAGAAAAGAGCAAAAAGCCCTGGAAATTGACGACAACAGCCGAAATCAGTAATTAGAAAGAAATCCTGCCACTTAGTGACTAACATCAGCTGGTTCAACTCATGATCTATTAAAAGATGTCTCATTAACAAGGTGCCACACAATGAGCATCTCATGATGTGGAAAACCAGTGAGCTGTCTCAAGACCTTTGCAACCTTATTGTTGCAAATCATACAGCTGGCATTGGTTACAGAACTACTAAAGTTGCCAGTGAGCACTGTTGGGGGGCCATAATGGAGAAGTGGAAAGAGCATCATTTCACCATAAATCGGCCACGACCAGGTGCTCCCTGCAAGAGTTCAGATAGAGGAGTGAAAAGAATTTTCAGAAGAGTTGTCAAGAGCCAAGCTACAGAAAGACCTGGAATTAGGTAGAATTGTTTCAAAGAAAACTAAGTAATGCACTCATCCTCCATGGCCCGCCTGCACGCTCAACACGCAACCGCCAAAAAGCATGTTCAAGCACATTTAAAGGGAATCTGTCACCGGAAGTTGGCGGCCTATGTCCGGTCCGATGGGCGGTGTTTCTTCTTTCTCCACCCCCTCCGTGGCCCACGTCCGTGAGATTTGCCGGTATTAGAGAAGTTCAACTCCATAGTTCGAGCATTCGCAAAGCAAGTATGCTTTGCCCAACTGCGGGCAAAGCCGAAAACCATTACATGCACCGGTACACTATATCCAGGAAGTATTTCACTGTGTTCCGGGACATAGTGTACCGGCGCATGCGCAGTAATGGATGGGGTGGAAAAAGAAGAAGAAATACCGCCCATCAGACCGGATACAGGCCATTTACATAGGCCGCCAACTTCCGGTCACAGATTCCCTATAAAGTTTGTTCAACATTTAGACAAGCCAGTGAAATACTGGAAAATAAAGTCTGGTCAGATGAGACCAAAATTGAACTCTTTGGAGGCCATAATGCACACCATGTTTGAAGGCCGAAAGGCACTGCATATCGCCTCCAAAAACACCATAGCAACAGTGAAGTTTGGATGTGGGAATATCTGGGGATGTTTTTCAGTATGCGGCACTGACAAACTTCATTCAACTGAAGGAATAATCAAATTTTCCCGACACATTCTTAATAAAAATCTGCTTCCAGCAATGAAAATGAAACGAGGGTGGACATTTCAGCAAGACAATGAAACACTTAATTGGTTTCAGAGAAAGAAAAAGCTGCTAGAATTACCCAGCCAATCACCTGACCTGAATCCAGTAGACAATATATGGAAGGAACTACAGCTCAGAGATCATAGAAGGAGCCCACGGGAGCTTCAGGATATGAAGAGTGTTTGTGTGGAAGATTGAGCCAAAATCGCACCTGAGCAATGCCTGCAACTAGTTTCTCCATACAGGAGGCTTATTTCAGTAAGCTAATTCCACACTTTTTCCCTGTGGTATTTCTCAGTATTACACAACTTTATTTATAGCCATCTGTGATTTGATTTCTTTGCCCTTGTGAAAGGATGGGTTGTTATGGACATCTGAGAATTTCATGTCAATAGCACCTTTAGAAATAGATTTACTAAGAAAATTGGTGACGAGTTCAATACTTTTTTCATCCGCTGTATATATGATCTACAACTAAACCCAGCACCTGGTGTGTCCATCTGCATTTTGAGCTTGTAGAATGATGCTACCATCAACCTAAGCGAAGTGTACATTTACACGTTCGTCTGTATATATTTGGTTTAAACCTTGATGAATCATGCCCAATGTTTTAATGTTAATACCAGAGGAGGTTACGGAGTCAGCAGAGAGCTGCCGACTTTCAAACACTCAACGCCTCCGCACTCGAGCCCCAGCTCTGCAACTGTACCTGGGCTCCACTTCGTGGCTAGGTTTCTGAATAGTTTCACTTTTCAATAATATCACTCACAGTGAACTGTGGAATATTTAGGAGGGAAGAAAAAAAGAAGCTGCTATACAAGTCACTTAAAAAATAAGTGAGTCTTCAAGGAATACAGATAAAAAAAATACTTTGTAAACAGTGGTTTTATTTGAGGAGTAGAAAAAACCCTGCTCACTGTGTGAGCTGTTTGATGTTTGTTAAGTGACTTGAGCGTAAACCATTTCTAACATACAGAACATAATTATGACTTCGCCCCCATATGAGTTTTTTGATGGACAAGAAGACTTGATCTCCAACTAAAAGATTTCTCACATTCTGGGCATGAATATGGCTTCTCGCCTTTATGACATTTTTGATGTCTAACAAGATCTACTTTAACCCTATAACATTTCCCACATTCTAAACATGAATACGGCTTCTCCCCTGTGTGGCAGCTCTGATGTACATCAAAAGCAAATTTATGACTAAAACATTTCCCACATTCTAAACATGAAAATGGTTTTTCCCCTGTGTGAATTCTCTCATGAGTCCTAAGAGTTGATTTCTGCTTGAAACATTTTCCGCATTCCAAACATGAATATGGCTTCTCCCCTGTGTGAGTTTTTTGATGCTTAACAAGATCTGATTTCCAATTAAAACATTTCCCACATTCTGGGCATAAAAATTGTTTCTCCTCCGGATCCATTCTTTGATGTGTAACGAGATTCGATTCGTCGTTGAAGGTTGAAGGTGATTTTTCCCATGTATGAATTTGATGATGTCTAAGAAGAATTGATTTCTGGTTAAAACATTTCCCACATTCTGAGCATGTAAATGGCTTCTGTCCTGTGTGAATTCTCTGATGTATAGCAAGCTTTGGCTTACATGTAAAGGATTTTCCACATTCTGAACACGTATACGGCTTCTCCCCTGTGTGGATTCTTTGATGCTGAACAAGGTTTGATTTCCGGTTAAAACATTTCCCACATTCTGAACATGAAAAAGGCTTCTCCCCTGTGTGAGTTCTTTGATGTATAACAAGTTTGGATTTATAATTAAAACATTTCCCACATTCTGAACATGAATATGGCTTCTCCCCTGTGTGTATTTTTTCATGTATAACTAGTTTTGATTTGTAATTAAAACATTTACCACACTGTGAACATAAAAATGGATTCACCCCTGAGTTAGCTTTTTGGTCTTCAACACCTCTTCTGTGACTTTTATTTTGCTTAACAGTCTGTGAAGAATCAAAAGAGAAGACCTGCTGACCAGATGATAGATCTTTACTGTTAAGGGGTGAGGGTATATCTGGCATAATTTCACACCCTTCATATGTATCTGGTGTGATACCACAGTCTTCCATTTTAAATTCTGAGGACATCAGATATAGATCCGAGTTCCCAGTAAAGACATCTGCCAAGAATAAAATCGGTTTTTATTTTGCAATAATGTAACCAAAACATTTTTAACATTTCTACATAAAATCACAAACACAGACGCCAAAACAGATCTCCATCTAATAGTACAGTCATGGCCAAAAGTTTAGAGAATGACACAAATATTATATTTTCACATAATCTGCTGCCCTCTGGTTTTTATGTGTGTTTGTCAGATGTTTTTATCACATACAGAAATATAATTGCAATCATATTATGAGTTACAAAAGGTTATATTGACAGTTAGAATGAGTTAATGCAGCAAGTCAATATTTGCAGTGTTGACCCATCTTCTTCAGGACCTCAGCAATTCTCCCTGGCATGCTCTCAATCAACTTCTGGATCAAATCCTGACTGATAGCAGTCCATTCGTGCAAAATCAATGCTTTTATTTTGTCTGAATTTGAAGGTTTTTGTTTGTCCACCCATTTCTTGATGATTGACCACAAGTTCTCAATGGGATTAAGATCTGGGGAGTTTCCAGGCCATGGTCCCAAAATCTCTGTTTTGTTCCCTGAGCCATTTAGTTATCACCTTTGCTTTATGGCAAGGTGCTCCATCATGTTGAAAAAGGCATTGTTGATCGCCAAACTGCTCTTGGACGGTTGGGAGAAGTTGCTCTTGGAGGACATTCTGGTACCATTCTTTATTCATGGCTGTGTTTTTAGGCAAGACAGAGAGAGCCCATTCCCTTGGCTGAGAAGCCACCCCACACATGAATGGTTTCAGGATGTTTGACAGTTGGCATGAGACAAGACTGGTGGTAGCGCTCACCTGGTCTTCTCCGAATAAGCCGTTTTCCAGATGTCCCAAACAATCGAAAAGGGGATTCATCAGAGAAAATGACTTTACCCCAGTCCTCAGCAGTCCACTCCCTGTACCTCTGGCAGAATATCAGTCTGTCCATGATGTTTTTTCTGGAGAGAAGTGGCTTCTTTGCTGCCCTCCTTGAGACCAGGCCTTGCTCCAAGAGTCTCCGCCTCACAGTGCATGCAGATGCACTTACACCTGCCTGCTGCCATTCCTGAGCAAGCTCTGCACTGCTGGTAGCCCGATCCCGCAGCTGAAACACTTTTAAGAGACGGTCCTGGCGCTTGCTGGTCTTTCTTGGGCGCCCTGGAGCCTTTTTTGGCAACAAGGGAACCTCTCTCCTTGAAGTTCTTGATGATGCGATAGATTGTTGACTGAGGTGCAATCTTTCTAGCTGCTATACTCTTCCCTGTTAGGCCATTTTTGTGCAGTGCAATGATGACTGCACATGGATAACCATGGTTAACAGAAGAGAAACAATGATACCAAGCACCAGCCCCCTTTTAAAGTGTCCAGTGGTGTCATTCTTACTTAATCATGACAGATTGATCTCCAGCCCTGTCCTCATCAACACCCACACCTGTGTTAATGGAGCAATCACGGAAACGATGTTAGCTGGTCCTTTTAAGGCAGGGCTGCAATGATGTTGAAATGTGTTTTGGGGGATAAAGTTCATTTTCTAGGCAAAAATTGACTTTGCAAGTAATTGCTGTTAAGCTGATCACTCTTTATAACATTCTGGAGTATATGCAAATTGCCATTAGAAAAAATGAAGCAGTAGATTTTGTAAAAATTAATATTTGTGTCATTCTCTAAACTTTTGGCCATGACTGTAGAGCAATAAAGAGGGGGAATGGAGGCAAGGGTGAAGTTTATGCTTAAAACGTACAACACTGCCCTTCACCTCTCCAAACAAGCCTTCAACCTCCTCATCACCTCACTGTCCAACAATCCTAAATGTCTTTGATCCTTTTCATTCTCTCCTCAATCCAAGAGTGCAGGCCCTGACCACCGACCTCAGCGCCGACAATCTAGCCAATTATTTAAAAGAAAAAACCGACCATATCCGACAGGAAATTTTCTCCCAATCTCCTAATATCACGCATTGTCCTCCCGCACTACAGAAATAAAAATTATTATGTTCTCTTTCCTGCCTTCAACTAGCTTTTCTTTCTTGCTCTTCTCAGGGAAAAAAAAAAAAAAAAAAAAACTTCAGTTCATTGGACCTCCCATCACTAACAAATTTCTCTTTCACCTACTTATTCTTCAGCACTTTATAAAGTACATAACTAACTACCTTTCACACGCACTTTTCTGGTTCAATTTTTCCCAGGATGTACTGTCTTGCTTTGCTAATTTTTATACAATTCATTATTTCACCACTGCAACTTACATATTTCCCATAAAATTACAATCTTCTTCATATATTGCATTTCTCTTTCCTTCTGCATTGAGCCTGCCAACCACAGAATGTATGCATCTCCCCCTCCACACTAGACATTGGATACAATTCTTTACCACTTTTCCTTAGCCACTTTCCCCTCTCCTTCCAACCCTGTTTCTTCCCCTTTCCGCTCCCTTCCTCTCTCCGCCCCTTCCCCTCTCCACTCTGATCCCTTCATCTCAGTGCCCCTTTCCCTCTCCACCCTTTTGCCTTTATCTCTCCGCCCCTTCCCATCATCTTTCCACCCCTTTTCTCCACCTTGTTCCCTTCATCTCTCTGCCCCTTCCCATCTCCTCCACCCTCCCTTCTATGCCCCCTCTCCCCTCCACCCTGTTATACTTCCCCTCTTCTCTACACTCTGTTCCTTTCATCTCTCCATCCCTTCCCCTCTCCACCCTGTTCCCTTCATCTCTCTGCCCCTTCCCATCTCCTCCACCCTCTCCCCTCCACCCTGTTATCCTTCCCCTCTTCTCTACACCCTGTTCCTTTCATCTCTCCATCCCTTCCCCTCTCCACCTTGTTCCCTTCATCTCTCTGCCTCCTTCCCCTCTCCTCCACCTTCCCTTCTATGCCCCTCTCCACCTTGTTCCCTTCATCTCTCTGCCCCCTTCCCCTCTCCTCCACTCTCCCTTCTATGCCCCCTCTTTTCTCCACCCTGTTCCCCCTCTCTTCTCCACCATTACCCTTCGCCTTTCCATCCCTTCACCTCTGCCCCTATCCCCTCTCCACACTGTTCCATTCACCTCCCACTCTGCTCGCTTCACCTCTCCAACCTGTCCCTTCTGTCTTCTTTCTTATCTAATCAGAATTTTCCCAACTAACCTGTGACTCTGCCAGATTATTCCACTTCACTTTTTTACTTTTTTTCTTCCTCTCCTTCATTTCTACAATGGTGCTCAAGTTCCCTCGTTTTCAACACTTAATTATTTTCTATTTTCCCTCCTGATTTCACCACTCAATTTTATATAAGGGAGTTTCTCTTCACTCTTTATTATATCTCTCACCATACCTATACTCATTATTCATGAGCTTTATCCCTCCCTTTATTCTGAGTCAATACGAATAAGGTGATACTAAATTTGTATAATTTTTTTTATTTCTTTTGGAAAATTAATACACTATTTAACCCCTTCACTACCAAGGGTGGTTTGCACGTTAACTACCGGGCCAATTTTTACAATTCTGACCACTGTACCTTTATGAGGTCATAACTCTGGAACGCTTTCATGGATCCCGGTGATTCTGACATTGTTTTCTCGTGACATATTGTACTTCATGTTAGTGGTAAAATTGCATTCAAATAACTTGCGTTTATTTGTGAAAAAAACGGAAATTTGGCGAAAATTTTGAAAATTTCGCAATTTTCCAACTTTGAATTTTTATGCCCTTAAATCACAGCGATACGGCACACAAAAAACTTAATACATAACATTTCCCACATGTTTACTTTACATCAGCACAGTTTTGGAACCAAAATTTTTTTTTGTCAGGAAGTTATAAGGGTTAAAAATTGACCAGCGATTTCTCATTTTTGCAACACCATTTTATTTTTAGGGACCACTTCACATTTGAAGCCACTTTGAGGGGTCTATATGATAGAAAATACCCAAAAGTGACATCATTCTAAAAACTGCACCCCTTAAGGTGCTTAAAACCACATTCAAGAAGTTTATTAACCCTTTAGGTGCGTCACAGGAATTTTTTGAATATTAAAAAAAAAATGAACATTTAACTTTTTTTCACAAAAAAAATACTTCAGGTTCAATTTTCTTTATTTTACCAAGGGTAACAGGAGAAATTGGACTGCAAGACTTATTGTGCAATTTGTCCTGAGTACGCGGATACCTGATATGTGGGGGGGAACCACTGTTTCGGCGCATGGCAGAGCTCAGAATGGAAGGAGCGCCGTTTGACTTTTTCAATGCAAAATTGGCTGGAATTCAGATCGGACGCCATGTCACGTTTGGCGAGCCCCTGATGTACCTAAACAGTGGAAACCCCCCCCAAGTGACCCCATTTTGGAAACTAGACCCCCCAAGGAACTTATCTAGATATGTGGTGAGAACTTTGAACCCACAAGGGCTTCACAGAAGTTTATAACGTACAGCGGTACAATTAAAAAATCATATTTTTTCCACAAAAATGATCTTTTCACCCTCAATTCTTATTTTTCCAAAAGTAACAGGACCCTAAAAGATATTGTGCAATTTATCCTGAGTACGCTGATACCCCACATGTGGGGGTAAACCAGTATTTGGGCGTATGGCAGAGCTCGGAAGGGAAGCAGCGCCATTTGACGTTTTTGGCTGGAATTGAGATCGGACACCATGTCGCGTTAGGAAAGCCCCTGATGTACCAAAACAGTAGAAACCCCCCACAAATGACACCATTTTGGAAACTAGACCCCCCAAGGAACTTATCTAGATGTGTGGTGAGCACTTTGAACCCCCCAGTGCTTCACTGAAGTTTATAACGTCCGGGCGTGAAAATAAAAAAATCGTATTTTTTCCACAAACATGATCTTTTAGTCCCCATTTTTTTATTTTCCCAAGGGTAACAGGAGAAATTGGACCCCAAAAGTTGTTGTCCAATTTGTCCTGAGTACGCTGATACCTCATATGTGGGAGAAAACTACTGTATGGGCACACGTCGGGGCTCGGAAGGGAAGTAGTGACGTTTTGGAATGCAGACTTTGATGGAATGGTCTGCGGGTGTCATGTTGCGTTTGGAGAGCCCCTGATGTACCTAAACAGTGGAAACCCCCCACAAGTGACCCCATTTTGGAAACTAGACCCCCTAATGAACTTATCTAGATGTGTGGTGAGCACTTTGAACCCCCCAGTGCTTCACAGAAGTTTATAACGTCCGGGCGTGAAAATAAAAAAAATCGTATTTTTTCCACAAACATGATCTTTTAGTCCCCATTTTTTTATTTTCCCAAGGGTAACAGGAGAAATTGGACCCCAAAAGTTGTTGTCCAATTTGTCCTGAGTACGCTGATACCTCATATGTGGGAGAAAACTGCTGTATCGGCACACGTCGGGGCTCGGAAGGGAAGTAGTGACGTTTTGGAATGCAGACTTTGATGGAATGGTCTGCGGGTGTCATGTTGCGTTTGGAGAGCCCCTGATGTACCTAAACAGTGGAAACCCCCCACAAGTGACCCCATTTTGGAAACTAGACCCCCTAATGAACTTATCTAGATGTGTGGTGAGCACTTTGAACCCCCCAGTGCTTCACAGAAGTTTATAATGACCGGGCGTGAAAATAAAAATATCGTATTTTTTCAACAAACATCATCTTTTAGTCCCCATTTTTTTTATTTTCCCAAGGGTAACAGGAGAAATTGGACCCCAAAAGTTGTTGTCCAATTTGTCCTGAGTACGCTGATACCTCATATGTGGGAGAAAACTACTGTATGGGCACACGTCAGGGCTCGGAAGGGAAGTAGTGACGTTTTGGAATGCAGACTTTGATGGATTGGTATGCGGGTGTCATATGCGTTTGGAGAGCCCCTGATGTACCTAAACTATTGAAACTCCCCACAAGTGACCCCATTTTGGAAACTAGACCCCTCACGGAGCTTATCTAGATGTGTGGAGAGCACTTTGAACCCCCAAGTGCTTCACAGAAGTTTATAACGCCTGGGCGTGAAAATAAAAAAAACATTTTTTTCCGCAAAATTATATTTTTGCCCCCAATTTTTTATTTTCCTAAGGGTAACAGGAGAAATTGGACCCCAAAAGTTGTTTTGTAATTTGTCCTGAGTAGGCTGATACCCTACATGTGGGGGTAAAACACTGTTTGGGCACATGGCAGAGCTTGGAAGGGAAGGAGCACCATTTGACTTTTTCAACGCAGAATTGGCTGGAATTGAGATCAGACGCCATGTTGCCTTTGGAGAGCACCTGATGTGCCCAAACAGTGGAAACCCCCAATTATAACTCCAACCCGAACCTCAACACACCCCTAACCCTAATCTGAGCCCTAGCCCTAACCCTAACCCTAGCCCTAACCCTAGCCTTAACCCTAACCCTAGCCCTAACCCTAACCCTAGCGGGAAAATGGAAATAAATACATTTTCTTTTAGTTTTATTATTTTTCCCTAACTAAGGGGGTGATAACGGGGGGTTTGATTTACGATTTATGGCGGTTTTTATGTTTGGCGGCTGTCGCACGCTAAAAGACGCTTTTTATTGTAAAAATAGTTTTTGCATCACCACATATTGTGAGCTATAATTTTTCCGTATTTTGACCCACCGAGTCATGTGAGGTCTTATTTTTTGCGGGACGAGTTGACGTTTTTATTGGTACCATTTTCGGGCACGTGACATTTTTTGATCGCTTTTTATTCCGATTTTTGGGACGTAGAATGAACAAAAACCAGCGTTTCATGAATTTCTTTTGGGGGGGGTGCGTTTACACCATTCCGCGTGCGGTAAAATTGATAAAGCGTTTTTATTCTTCGGGTCAGTACGGTTACAGCGATACCTCATTTAGGTCGTTTTTTTATGTTTTGTCGGTTTTTTGCAATGAAAACTATTTTATATAAAAAATAATTATTTTTGTATCGCTTTATTCTGCGAGCTATAACTTTATTTTTTTGCGGATGATGCTGTATGGTGGATCGTTTTTTGCGGGACAAGATGATGTTTTCAGCGGTACCATGCATATTTATATGCGTCTTTTTGATCGCGCGTTATTGCACTTTTTGTTCGGTGGTATGATAATAAATCATTATTTTTTGCTTCGTTTTTTATTTTTATTTTTTAAGGGGTTCGCTAAAGGGGTTAACTAATGGGACAGTTTTATAGGGCAGGTCATTACGGACGCGGCGATACCAAATATGTGTACTTTTATTGTTTTTGTTTTTTATTTTGAAAAAATGGATTTATTGGGGAATATTTTTTTTTTTTTTTACTGATTTATTTAGCGATTTTTTTTAAAATTATTTTTAACACTTTTTTTTTTTTTTTTTTTTTTTTACTTTATTACCTTGTCCCAGGTGGGACATCACTGTCCTGTGACAGATAGCTGATCTGTCACATCACAGATCACTGTGACAGATCAGCGATCTGTCACAGGCACTGCTGCAGACTTCCTCATGCCTGCGCTTTGCAGGCACTGAGGAAGTCAGCTCCCTACAGGCCCCCGTCGCCATCTTGGATCCGGGGGCCTGTAGGGAAAGAGCCCCCCGCAGCAGCGCTGCACATTGCGCTGCCGTGGGGGGCTCAGGGAAGCACGGAGGGAGCCCTCTCCCTGCCGATGCTTCCCTTTAACCCCCGGTACACCGCGATCGCGTTTGATCGCGGTGTGCAAGGGGTTAACGTGTCGGGGGCGGTCCGTGACCGCCCCTGACACATTGTGCCGGGTGTCAGCTATGATAATTAGCTGACACTCGGCCGCGATCAACGGCGCTCACCACGTGGGCGCCGCTGATCGCGATGACGTAATATTCCGTCCATGGTAATTAGGTCCATGGTCACATGGACGGAATATTACGTCAATTGTAGGTAAGGGGTTAAAATAGCAATGCAAAAAAATTTCTATGTTCGGAGAGGCGACATTGTTGTGTGTCAGGGCTTATGCTTTGTAACAAGTTTTTGTTTTATTTGCCATAATTTTAAAGGTAATCTGTCACCGGAAATTTGCGGGCTATGTAAATGCCCTGTGTCCGGTCCCATGGGCGGTGTTTCATCCTCTTTTCTCCACCCCATCCGTGGCCAACATCCGCGATATTTTCAGGGATTAGAGTAGTTCTCCATATTTCACGCATGCGCAAAGTAATCCTGCCTTGTGCATGCGCAGTATGTTTTGCCCAACTGTGGGCAAAGCCGAAAATCATTACTGCGCATGCGCCGGTACACTATGTCCTGGAAGTATTTTGCCGTGTTCCGGGACATAGTACATCGGCGCATGCACCATATTGTGAAAAAAAAATTCCAAGTGCGGTGAAATTGCAAAAAAAAAAGTGAAATTCCACAATTATATTTTTTTTTTAGCTTTTTTTTTTTTTTTTTTTTTTTTTACTAAGTTCACTAAATGCTACAACTGCCCTGCCATTATCATGCTCCAAGTCATTACGAGTTCATAGATGCCAAACATGTCTAGGTTCTTTTTAAGTGGTGAAAAAAAATTTCCAAGTTTGTTAAAGAAAAAAAATTCTGGCGTTTTGACTTTTTTCCCGTTTAGCGATCGCATTTTTTTTTTTATTAATAGATCGGGTGATTCTGAATGCAGTGATACCAAATATGTGTATGTTTGATTTTTCTTTTATTTTGAATGGGGCAAAAGGGGGGGTGATTTTGAATTTATATTTTTATTTTTCTGTGCATGCTTCAGTAGTCTCCATGGGAGACTAGAAGCTGCCATAACCCGATCACCTCTACTACACACAGACAATGATCAGATTGCCTTTATGTAGCAGAATTGCTGACTTGCTATGAGCGCCGACCACCAGGCGGCGATCATAGCAATCCAGCCGTGACAACCATAGAGGTCTGCTGGAGACCTCTGGTTGTTATACCAACCCTTAGGCGACCTGTGGTCATGTGAAACGGCGCCGATTGGGGGGGGAGATTTCTGGAGTGCTTGCTGGAAGTGCTGTTAAATGCCGCTGTCAGTTTGACAGCAGCATTTAAAGGGTTAACAGCCGCGGATGGAACGCGATTCTTCCTGCGGCTGTTAGCGGCACATGTCAGCTGTTCAAAACATCTGACATGTGCCGGAAAAGATGTGGCCTCACTGCCAGAGCCCACATCAAAGGGAGGGTGTCAGACATCGGCGTACTATTAGGCCTGATGTCGGAAAGGGGTTAAACCATGTTTTATTTGGGAATTTGTTTCCATGATATTATGTAACTATTACAACCAGTAAATCTGTGACTTCTCTGCATTTAGTGGTCACTACTCACCTGGGTAGTCATATGTAGGAATCTCCTCTTCACACCGCTCATCACCCCTCACATATGTCTCTGTAGTATTAATATGGGTCAGATCTTCACCCTGAAACAAATATTGTAAAAGTCACAGACAGATGGAGAAGTCCCATCTATGATCAGCCCTAATCCTGCCATCTCCACCGCTCTCATTACACAAGTACAAACCATATAATACTGGTGGATAAAACAAGACTGAGCACAAGACCTTCACAGCCGCCTACACATCTCATGACAGCTTCTCTCCATCTACCTGATGATCCTGAGGAACATTGGGATCTTCTTGGTTACAGTCCTGTGAAAGAAGAGGATGGGGACATCTCTCTGGTGTTGTCCTCTTACTGGATAGATCTGGAGGAAACACATACAGGGACTGAATTCATTCTTTACATACAAATAATTATAGGATGTGTGTATTTAGTCCTGTCTATTACCTGGTGATGTGAGGGGCTGGGGAACCTCCATCATGATGTCCTTATACACATCTTTGTGTCCTTCTAAATACTCCCACTCCTCCATGGAGAAATAGACGGAGACATCCTGACACCTTATAGGAACCTGACACATACAATGATACCGTCATCCCCCGATCCCTTTATAGTGTTACTGTATAATGTCCCAGCATTCCCAGCTGTGTCACCTCTCCAGTCAGCAGCTCTATCATCTTGTAGGTGAGTTCTAGGATCTTCTGTTGATTGATGTCCTCACGTATCAGGGGGTGAGGTGGAGGCCCCGTGATAGGGCTCAGGGGTCTTCCCCATCCCTCAGACACAGGGTCCCGACAGCGCTCACTAGAGGTCTTCTTCACTACTGTGTAATCCTGGTTATGGAGAGACACATTAATAAATCTCACTACAGACATTTCCAGAGTCCTCACCTCTCCAGTTCTGTCCATCTGTTATTCCCATAGATAAGAATGATGTAATGTGACGTCATCAGAATCTCTCACCTCTCCAGTAAGCCGGAAGAGGATCTCTAGGGTGAAGTGTATTATCCTCCCCACCATCTTGTCTCTGTCCATATCCATCCTTGAGAGGTCAAGGTATCTTACGTAGAAGATGTCAACTAAAAAGTTTCCATTTATCAGGAACCTGAATGGAAAGATGATAAATTACTAAATACTAGGTTAAAAAATGTTCGAAAATTCTGGGGCGGTGATTCTAGTATAAAGCAATAATCTGAGGAAGTGCTTCATATAACCAGACCAAGACAGACTATGGTTGCACCATTCCGGCCAAGTTTCCCTCCGTCCTCAGACCCTGGATGATGCCAGAAGGTGATACTAAGGATTATTATCTTGAGCTTGTCTCCATTATGATCCATATACGCCATAAGGAAGGTGTGGCGACACAAAGGGTCAGAGGGCGCCCTGGTCTGCTAACCAAAACAGCATGGAACAGGGATCATCCCACCGAAACACTCGCTCTCCTTTCCTTGGGGCATAACACTACTCAGACAACACAGGGTGAGGGTAAAACAGTGTGGCAATAGTTTATTGAACCAGAAAACAGAACAGTCCCAGTAAAATACCCAAGATGGTGTAAATTACAGCGTCTCACCCGCTGACTTGCCGGTATAAGAGCAGCTGTGACTTCAGAGCTTCCAGGGTCAAAAACTCCACTTGTGTAGTTGGATGTCTTGACTGAAACTTGGGCTCTCTCATGATACAGAGGCATTTAACCTTTTTCTATCAATTAACAAGTGTCCTTCATTCAGTATTTAAAGATAATTCTGATAAGACCAACTTGCATTGTTTATGTAATCTATTTTCATAGTTTTTCCTCATCTATTTTCCAAGTCAACAAACTGGCTGGCCTGGACAATGTGTAATCAGCATATCAGCAAACATCACTAGTCATCCAGGATAAGAGCACAATTCTCGAGGTCAGTACAAGTAGATATCAAACATGTAGTTTGTCTTTTATTTAAGTGATGTTTTTTTTTTTTTTGGCAAACTCCTGGTGGCGCGAGGCATTAGCCATTAATCTCCTGGTGGTGGGTCTCAGAAAATTGCCTTAAAAATGTGGCACATGCACAGATTGAGATTTCGGCTAGTCATTGAATCGAGATCTCAATCTGCGCATACGCTGACGCCATTTTTCTTCACATTGCCAGGACACTCCCTTCTCCCTGCCCCGCTATATCACCCCACTACTCCTGCTGTCAGCTTCCTGCAGTGGCAACCCTGCTGCTGCCTCCTTTGACCGCACTCCACCGCCACCCCCGTGAACTATTCAGACTATAAGACAAGCCCCCACTTTCCTCCCAAATTATAATCCGAAAACTTCCGGTAAGTGGTGAAAACCATGAGATATTAAAATTGCGTTTGTTGCCATTTTCAGAGACCTGTAATCTAATTTTTCAGGATTGGGGTCTGAGTGATGGCTCATTTTTTGCGTGCCGAGCCAAAGAGATTTCTGTGATTGACAGTGGAGCTGGAGGCAGAATGGTTGATGGGGAGTTTGCCAGAACTCACGGGCTGGTTTGCTGCACTTAGTTAAGCCCATTCCCATCTTCACCATTGACTCAGCACCACTTGCACAGAAAGCTCTGACTCAGATTGTACAAAAGGTAAGACTGACTGTGGGATCGATTCATTGTGAGATAATTCCTTGCTATGTCCTGGACAGTCTTCCCACCCCAATTGTATTTGGTCTTCCCTGGTTGGTGAAACATAATCTGTTGTGGATTGACAATCCAGGGAGATCATTGACTGGGGGGAGATTACCTTACCTGCATTTTTGTCAGGATTTGCCTCCTCACCGTACATATGACTGTTCTATTAACCTGACCCCCAAAGCTAAACTTCCTAAGTCCAAACTGTAAAATCTTTCCGACCCTGAGAGACAAGCCGTGAAGGATTTCATTGCGGAAGGTCTGGAGAAGGGACATATCAGATCCCCCTCTTCGCCAGTGGCGGAAGGGTTCTTTGTGAAGAAAAAAGTTGGTGGTTTATGTTCCTGTTTAGATTTCCATGAGTTAAATCAGATTACCATCCGAGATCCATACTCATATTTCTCTGATTCCGGATCTGTTCAGCCAGGTTGTGGGAGCTAAGGTGTTCTCCAAGTTGGATTTAAGGGGGGCCTACAACCTGGTTAGAATCAGAAAATGGTGTTCAATACCCATCAGGGTCATTTTGAGAGTCTGGTCAAGCCTTTCGGTATGACCAATGCACCTGCGGTATTCCAACATTTCATTAATGATACTGTATTTTCCATCATTTGCTTGGTAGATTTGTGGTGATCTATCTGGACGATATTTAGGTTTATTCACCTGATTTTGAGATACATAGGGTGCATGTTAGACAGGTGCTGCAAATATTAAGGGATAAGCTTTATGCCAAACTGGAAAAGTGTTTTTTCGTCATCCGGGAGGTGCAGTTTTTGAGGTATCTGTTGTCATCTTCGGGTTTTCGGATGAATTCTGAGAAGGTCCGTTCTATCCTTGATTGGGACCGTCCCGAGAACCTGAAGGTTCTACAACGTTTTGTGGACTTTACTATTTACCGGAATTTTATCCAAAATTATTCAAATATTTGTACTGACATGATGGAAGGGGTCTGATTTTTCCAAATGGTTGGATGATGCCCTGCGGGCTTTTTCCTCCCTAAAGAGCTGTTTTGACACTCCTCCTATACTCAGTCAACCCAATGTTTCCCAACCCTTTGTTGTGGAGGTTGATGTGTTGGAAGTGGGGGTTGGAGCTGCGTTGACTCAAGGTCCATCCCCAGGTAAATGGCGTCCATGCACTTTCCTTTCTAAAAAATTGTCTTCAGCTGAGAGAAATTAAGATGTGGGTAATAGGAAGCTTTTGGTGATTAAATTGGCATTTGAAGAATGGCGATATTAGTTGGAGGGGGCTGCCCATCCTATTACTGTTGTCAAAGACCATAATTACCTCCCATATCTTCAATCGGCTAAACGTCTCAACCCTAGGCAAGCTAGATGGTCACTGTTTATTACTAGGTTCAATTTTGTTGACACCTTCTGTCCAGGGGTCAAAAATTTCAAGGCTGATGCTTTGTCCTGGAGCTTCCCAGGTTGTGGGTTATGATTAGAACCCTGCCCCGATTTTGCAGAAGGGGGTAGTCATTTTGGCATTGTACCCTGAGCTGGAGGTGAGGTGTTGGAGACACAGGGGTATGCCCTGGCCTTCTGCTCTTCAGGAAGGCTATTTGTACCATCTAATCTGCACCACAAAGTAATTAAGGAACATCACAACTCTGTGCTTGCTGGTAATACAAATGTGGACCTCATTTCTCATTGTTTTTGGTGGCCGGGGTTGAATCGGGATGTGGATGAACATGTATCAGCTTGTAGTATCTGCGCGTGTTCGAAAGCATTGCATACTCGTCGATCTGGTACTCTTCTTCCGCTACCTATTGCTAGCAGACCATGGAGGCACTTGTCCATGGATTTTACTACTGCCCTACCAGTATCTGCAGGCAAGACTGTGGTTTTGGTGGTTGTAGACAGGTTCAGTAAGATAGTTCACTTTGTCGCATTGCCGGCACTTCCAAATGCCAAGACTCTTGCTCAGGTGTTTATAAGTGAGATTGTGAAGCTTTCCGGGGCTCCCTTTTATGTGTTGTCAAATAGGGGGACCCAGTTTGTTTCCAAATTATGGATGGTGTTCTGTTCTCTACTGGGGCTGCAGCTGTCCTTTTCCTCTACCTTCCATCCCCAGTCGAATGGACAGACCGAGCGCAATAATCAGAATTTGGAGACTTACCTCAGGTGTTTTGTCTCCGAAAATCAGGAGGATTGGGCATCCTACGTACCGCTGGCAGAATTTGCTATCAATAATCACCGTCAAGAATCTACCGTCAAGTCATCGCCCTTTGGTGCATACGGTTACCATCTGCAGTTTGGTACTTTTAGCGGGGGGAGAGGCTTCTGGAGTTCCTGAGGAGGAACGTTTTGCTTTGTCGCTTTCCACAGCGTGGTGGGGGTTCTGAGTAATTTGAAGATTATGGGGGGCAGGTACAAACGTATGGCTGACATAAAACGTGTGCTAGGTTCAGACCTGAATGTGATTGACTTTGTGTAGTTGTCTATCAGGAATATCAGGTTGAAGGTTCCTTCTTGAAAGTTGGGACCTAGGTTTATTGGTCCCCAATAACTGACGTCATTAACCCAGCAGCGTCTCTTCTTGCGCTACCTCAGTCCCTTAAGATCCACAATTTCTTCCACAGGACTCGCTTCTCCAAAGTTGTTCCCTACAGTACTTGGTGCACTGGAAGGGTTGTTGCCCAGAGGAGAGGATGTGGGTTTCAGCATCATAGGTGAATGCTCCCAGGCTCGTTCGTTCATTCCACACCTCTTATCCTGAGAAACCTGGTCTTGAGTGTCCAGAGGCTACTCGTAGAAGAGGGGGTACTGTCACAGGTGTGTCAAATGCAACAGACAAACGCTCTGCATCTGGCTGCAGTAGGTCTCTGTGCATTATGGACGGCTCCTTAATCCTTCTGACGTTTGGACCCAGCGACAACCCCCCTCTGGCTCTGGCTGACACCTGGACATGGGGGTTTAGAAATCTCCAGTCTGCTTCAGGGAGTCACCAGTGAGATTCCCATTTTTCCTTTGAGAGTCTTGCTCAAGCTAAGTTCATTCCCCTTGTCTGTCTATCTTTTTGTCTTTAGTTTACAGTGGGGACTGGCAAATACTTATCGCTTCCCCCTCCCTATCCAGGGCCTAGCTCTATGGCGATACAGGGCTTAGGTTTCCTGCTTGGCGATCGGTGTGGAACCAATTTAGGAACAGTAGGGCATTATCAGATCCACCTAAGGTTCTCCACTCCCCCATTCCCTAGTGTCTGGGCTTCCTTCCACTCATCCCTTCGTGTTGCACTTGGTCTTCCCACACTGAGCGTGAGTGGCGTTCACATGATTGCAATGAAAGGCACGGGGTCTTCTACAGACCCTTGGCTTTTGTAATGATGATCCATCGGTGCCCTTCGATCACGTGACAGGCACCAGTGGGAGCGTGAAACAACACCCCTGTTAATGCCTCTTTCAAATTGATAGCGGCATGTCATTGGTTAAGTCATGGGTGGATGTCGAATGATTGTCTGTGTATCAGGGGGGATGGACCAGGGCTCAACGCTCATCACCCATGGTGAAAGCTGGCATTGCAGCCCCTGATGCTGTACTGTATATACAGGAAACCTCCTTACATCAAAGTTCTATTGTAAGAAATGTATAAAGAGACGACAACAATTTATTATCTACAGAAGTAAAATAGAAACACAGCACATAACGAGGAGCCTCCAGCACCGACCTCCACCCGCAGAGCCGCACTCCACATAGAGAATAATGGAGTCTCCAGAACTGACCTCCACCCACAGAGCCGCACTCCACATAGAGAATAATGGAGCCTCCAGCACTGACCTCCACCCGCAGAGCCGCACTCCACATAGAGAATAATGGAGCCTCCGGCACCGACCTCCACCTGCAGAGCCACACTCCACATAGAGAATAATGGAGCCTCCAGCACCGACCTCCACCCGCAGAGCCGCACTCCACATAGAGAATAATGGAGCCTCCGGCACCTACCTCCACCCGCAGAGCCGCACTCCACATAGAGAATAATGGAGCCTCCAGCACCGACCTCCACCCGCAGAGCCGCACTCCACATAGAGAATAATGGAGCCTACAGCACCGACCTCCATCCGCAGAGCCGCTCTCCACATAGAGAATAATGGAGCCTCCAGCACCGACCTCCACCCGCAGAGCCGCACTCCACATAGAGAATAATGGAGCCTCCAGCACCGACCTCCACCCGCAGAGCCGCACTCCACATAGAGAATAATGGAGCCTCCAGCACTGACCTCCACCCGCAGAGCCGCACTCCACATAGAGAATAATGGAGCCTCCGGCACCGACCTCCACCCGCAGAGCCGCACTCCACATAGAGAATAATGGAGCCTCCAGCACTGACCTCCACCCGCAGAGCCGCACTCCACATAGAGAATAATGGAGCCTCCAGCACTGACCTCCACTCGCAGAGCCGCACTCCACATAGAGAATAATGGAGCCTCCAGCACCGACCTCCACCCGCAGAGCCGCACTCCACATAGAGAATAATGGAGCCTCCAGCACTGACCTCCACCCGCAGAGCCGCACTCCACATAGAGAATAATGGAGCCTCCAGCACTGACCTCCACCCGCAGAGCCGCACTCCACATAGAGAATAATGGAGCCTCCAGCACTGACCTCCACCCGCAGAGCCGCACTCCACATAGAGAATAATGGAGCCTCCGGCACCGACCTCCACCTGCAGAGCCGCACTCCACATAGAGAATAATGGGGCCTCCAGCACCGACCTCCACCTGCAGAGCCGCACTCCACATAGAGAATAATGGAGCCTCCGGCACCGACCTCCACCCGCAGAGCCGCACTCCACATAGAGAATAATGGAGCCTCCAGCACCGACCTCCACCCGCAGAGCCGCACTCCACATAGAGAATAATGGAGCCTCCGGCACCGACCTCCACCCGCAGAGCCGCACTCCACATAGAGAATAATGGAGCCTCCGGCACCGACCTCCACCCGCAGAGCCGCACTCCACATAGAGAATAATGGAGCCTCCAGCACCGACCTCCACCCGCAGAGCCGCACTCCACATAGAGAATAATGGAGCCTCCGGCACCGACCTCCACCCGCAGAGCCGCACTCCACATAGAGAATAATGGAGCCTCCAGCACCGACCTCCACCCGCAGAGCCACACTCCACATAGAGAATAATGGAGCCTCCGGCACCGACCTCCACCCGCAGAGCCGCACTCCACATAGAGAATAATGGAGCCTCCGGCACCGACCTCCACCCGCAGAGCCGCACTCCACATAGAGAATAATGGAGCCTCCAGCACCGACCTCCGCCCGCAGAGCCGCACTCCACATAGAGAATAATGGAGCCTCCGGCACCGACCTCCACCTGCAGAGCCGCACTCCACATAGAGAATAATGGAGCCTCCGGCACCGACCTCCGCCCGCAGAGCCGCACTCCACATAGAGAATAATGGAGCCTCCGGCACCTACCTCCACCCGCAGAGCCGCACTCCACATATATGGCTGCTCTGTGCGCACAGGACCTGTGATGAGGTCACAGGAGGGGAGGAGTCAGGGGTCACATGATCAGGGGCCTCAGTGTGTGCAGGACTCTGCTGGGCTGGTTGTCATGGTGCTGGATGAGGGGAAGTTTAGCGGAGCTGTGTGTGTACGAGGTGTACGGAGCGGAGCCGCGTGTGTACGGGGTGTACGGAGCGGAGCCGCGTGTGTACGAGGTGTACGGAGCGGAGCCGCGTGTGTGCGAGGTGTACGGAGCGGAGCCGCGTGTGTACGAGGTGTACGGAGCGGAGCCGCGTGTGTACGGGGTGTACGGAGCGGAGCCGCGTGTGTACGAGGTGTACGGAGCGGAGCCGCGTGTGTACGGGGTGTACGGAGCGGAGCCGCGTGTGTACGGGGTGTACGGAGCGGAGCCGCGTGTGTACGGGGTGTACGGAGCGGAGCCGCGTGTGTACGGGGTGTACGGAGCGGAGCCGCGTGTGTACGGGGTGTACGGAGCGGAGCCGCGTGTGTACGGGGTGTACGGAGCGGAGCCGCGTGTGTACGGGGTGTACGGAGCGGAGCCGCGTGTGTACGGGGTGTACGGAGCGGAGCCGCGTGTGTACGAGGTGTACGGAGCGGAGCCGCGTGTGTACGAGGTGTACGGAGCGGAGCCGCGTGTGTACGAGGTTAACGGAGCGGAGCCGCGTGTGTATACAAGGTGTACGGAGCGGAGCCGCGTGTACGAGGTGTAAGGAGCGGAGCCGCGTGTACGAGGTGTAAGGAGCGGAGCCGCGTGTACGAGGTGTAAGGAGCGGAGCCGTGTGTGTACGAGGTGTACGGAGCGGAGCCGCGTGTGTATACAAGGTGTACGGAGCGGAGCTGTGTGTACGAGGCGTGCGGAGTGGAGCCGTGCATATACAGGCTGGTGCAGATTGACCTGATACAGCCTGCTGTGCAGCACCCTAGCAAAGCCTGGAGCGCCGCCATTCTGCTCTGACCTGGGGACAGGATGCAGGTCTACTGAGGGACAGTGTTAGGTTCTGGGTGTATACTCTGAAAACAGCCTCTTTGTTGTTTTTTTTTTAATTTGGGGAGGACCTAAACGCCTGGTTCAATTTAGGCTGGGTTCACATTGCGCTAGGGCAATCCGTGTAACAGACGCGTTTTTAAGCAGCACTAACGCAACATAACGGACATTTAAACGCAGCCATAGGCTTCCATTAGTGTAACGCATCCTAACGCATGTCAAAGTTGGCATGCGTTTTCAATGGTCCGTTATTTTGTGACGCACCTTCCAACACGGACTGCAGCATTTTCGGGTCCAGTACAGCGAGCGAACGCACGATTAACAGAAGCGTTATTTCTGCCATAGAACTCTATTGCAAATGCAGGCAGACGCAAATCAAGCTAATTGTCCAAATTTAACCCTGCGTTGGATTGCGTTCATTAGGGTTTGCCATGTGGTCATGTGACAGGAAATATGATTTCAGCCATTTTGGAGTTACACTCTCCAGTCTGCAAACCCCAGCTACACTGTGTGCACCGTGTGACCGACCTGAGTAAATATAAGTACAATTATATATGTATCTATACATCCTTTGAGTGTGTAGTGGCCGGCCGATGTATGTGTACTAAATGTATGGTTTTGTATGTACTCAGATGTCGGATACATTTTAAAAACATTTTTGTATTCTAACAAACTACACTCATTACATTAACCAAAACAACCAATGGAACCCCCCAAAAAATTTAGTATAAACGAATAACGAAACAATATAACTTCTAAAAATGTGAAAGTGTTAAAAATTGATTAAAAAGGGGCTTAGATAGAACATATAGTAGTCTAGGGGATGTCATAAACGCAATCTGAACATCCACTAATCCACTTTTTGGAAAAAACTTTGTGCTTACATAGTCCAAGCAGCCATCCAAAAAGAGAAGACCCGTTGATGTTGACGAAGAGCCCTTGGACATTGAAAATGAGACTCGAATAGCTTTGGTGCATGCAAATCCTTCCATATGGGATCAGAGTGACAGCTCGCATAATGATGTCATTAAAAACCGGAGATTGTGGGGGAAAATAATTTGCGAGCTGGATCCTCGTTATCGGGAAAAGTCGACCTCCTCTCAAAAGAAATAGGTAATCAATGGCCAAGTGAAATAGATGTTTTAGTTCATTTATATATTGTTCACGAGAAATCATATTTATGTGTTTTGGTTTGTGTGTTTATTGTAGCCAATGAAGTCCATATCCGTTGGAGATCAATAAGATTTGTCCGTGACTACCGGAACGGCCAAAACACCCCAAGTGGATCTTCAGGCAAGCAAACCACCCCTTATGTTCACTACGAGCAATTGATGTTTCTGCAGAAAACTTTGTCCCAGCGATCGTAATGTTATTGTAATATTTTAAGTGTGTTTTAAAAAAAAATGTGAGTGCAACAAGTTAGTCTAAAATTCCCTTTTTTTAATAAAAATTATTAATATTTTTTGGTGTAGAACGATCTCCAGTACAGCTGCGCCACAAGAGCCAGAGGCACCGGAGCCATCTTGCCAGGAAACAAGCCAACAGGCGGGCACTGAAGATGTGTCTGTCCCTAGCGAGCCACGATCAATAGACAGTAGTACTGTGGCTCCTGTTGTCAGTGCCCGTTTGCAAGCACAGTGCGGACGCAAGCGATCATCTGCCAAAGAAGAAGTCGACGCCATAATAGTTGATGGACTCCAACGGTTAGAGGATCTGTGTCGCAGCGAACACAGAGATATAAGGCGGGAAATTAAGGACTTGCAATCGCAAGAGTCAGTGTACGCAGCCAATTATTGGAAGCTCCTTTTTTTATCTTTTGTCCCTTTAGTTAAAAACGTACAGCTGCACAGGAATATACTGTTTCAACAAAGGTTTAACGATTTAGTCAAGGAATTTTTGGCCACTCAGGAACCCACTTCCTCTAAAACCAAAACAAGTGCAAGCAAGCTTGGACTGGCCCAGAGGGGAACAGGGGAATCCCCTGGTGGGCCCCTGTGCAGATCTGGGCTCCCAACCCCACTGTATGGGCATTACTTGGCACTTGATTCACTCTGTACAGAAAAAAAAAGCAGCATCTCATCATTCATTAACCAAACTAGATAGTTTATTATATAGATATAGGTAAATTTGTGAACGAGGGTAGTGCAATCTGTGTATGGAGGCGAAAAGTGGGCCCCCAAAGTCAGTGTTACTGATGAGCTCTTGGCACCCCAGTCCGACACTGAGTGCAAGCCATTGTGCCATGGAGATGCAGTCGTACCAAGCGACAGCACAACTCAGAGGCCAGGGTGAACCTGGTCTGGAAAGGCACCGTCAATGTAGCAGTCAAAATTTCAGTTGGACAGACAATACGCCAGCGCAATACCACAATCTGTAAAAATTGTTAAAATTTCTTTAAGTTTGGCAATATAGCCTTTGAAAGTTTTGGTTTACATTCTACAAGACTTCTAGTTGAATACTTAATTAAATCCCTATGGGATCGCTTTTGTTTAAAATGCCTACCGACATTTTGAGTGGGAGACAATTATATTCCTGACTTGTTATTAAACTGTTTTATTATGCAAAATAATATTTGAAAATTTGATTTGATTTTTAAAAGACCCTGTGAACATAAACTGCAGATTAATTAGGATAACAGAGCATAAACCAAAAGAAACCAAAATACACATAGTACAAGAATCACAATCTGCACATATTTCACATATGTCAAAGAAAGATTGTGAAACATTATCACACATGGCTGTTTTGCCATGGAACCTGACCTTCATTGACAAAATAATTGGCAAACTGATCACGTATTTGCGTAACCTCAACTGGCGAACGAACAGTAGTCCACTCAATGCTCATCAGGTTCGACTCACAGTCATTGGGGTCAACTAGCAGGGGTTCATGTCTGGGCACAAAATTGTGCAGGCAGATGCAAACCTTAACTACACGGTCCACATTTTCTGGTTGCAGTTGCATACAAGATAATAAAATCCGCCATTAAGTTGTCAAAATACCAAATGTGTATTCTACATAACGTCTTGCCCGGCTCAAGCGATAATTAAAAATGCGTCTGGTGTAGTTTAAACTGCGGCTTGATTACGACTTGATAAGATTTCTTCCTAGTTGGAACTCCTCATCCCCAACTAAAACAAAGGGCAAACTTGGACCTTCCGTGCCCGGTAGAGGTCATGCTGAGGGTATGTTGAAGCGGTTGCTGTACAGACATTTCCCCATGTTGGACTCTTTGAACATTCGTGAATCATTCGTCCGACCATATGCACCAATATCAACTGTAACAAAGCGGTATCTAGCATCCGCTATAGCCATTGTGGGGATTCGACTCGCTTAGGTGCAGCGGGAGACAAACATGAGGCAGGTTCTTCCCAAAGTTCATGTGGTTTATTCACTTCATAAACCCACAAGGCAGCGTAACACTGAAATGTAACCTTCAGCTCAGGCAAAGGAACAGAAATGTCCGTGGCTTCAGACTCGGACCGAGAGTCTCAGCACATGCTGGGAGCTGTAGTCCTCCCCATATACACTCTCTGTAGTGTCCCACCTGGACACATGGAAGTCTGTCCACACTCAGACAGACTCCCTCCACTCTCTCACACGTGCCAAACACCTCAATTACATAGCCCTGTAACCACACCCACAGGTGATCACATGGCTATGACATCACTAAAGGTTGTATTGCACATAGACACACACAGGCTTCCCTGACACAGTGTAACAGAAATATCAGCAGTACCTCTGCTGATCAATACACCCTGGAGCCTGCATCCCAAGGCCACCCACCTTGAGACCCATAATGGTCATTTAGGACCCTGCTCCTGTTACCACACTGAATGTGCCTGTACACCCGTCCTGGGACACCCACACAGCGCCCCCTAGCTGACATAGTGGTCACTACACCACACCATTAACACTACTGAAAAGTATTTTTTGTAATTGTAGTATAGGGATCCACTATGCGCGGGTCTTTGTATCCGGATGTGCTTCCCGTCCACGGCACCAATGCAATTGGGAAAATTTGCCACATCCTCAAAAGCCTTTGGCAATTGATAGCCACATTTCTGGTGTCAGTGTCGGTAGTACAAGTGGATGTAAGTTGTTACAAATGGCATCACAGGTTTCACGAACAAGTTGGTAAATGGTAGATTTGCCCAGCCGAAATTGGAAGTGCAGTGAGGCAAAAGTTTCTCCCGTAGCCAGGTATCTATGAACAAAAAACAATGTTATGACGAAAATGGACATATGGTACAGATTTAACGAAAGCTAAGATTTTGTCTGCCAACAAACAAAAAGGCAACTGAAAATGGACTATGACAGTAGGCTACGTGTAGGAAAAAACAAGACATGCACAATGGTAATTACATCTTGTCTTTGCCATTAACTGGCACAATGTAAAGAAATCACAGGGAAAATACCTCAGGGTCACCACTTAACGTTCTTCTGCAGAAATACTTTCACGGAAAGTGCTGCGTTGTTGATGTATCTCATCCTTCACATGCGACAGCAGAATATCAAAGGTTTCAATTGACATTCGAAGATACCGCTGAAATTTAAAGGGATGATCACGAAGTTGAACATAGAGGGTGTGAAATGCACCATATGTTTTCCTAAAAAAATTAACTTCATGACGTCGCAACTGCATCAAGCGAAATCTTACAAGCTGAGACACAAACATCTTGCTGGCAGCAGAAGTAAACTCGGTGCTTCCAAAATGGAGACTGTGTCCACCCACACACAACACTGACACAAAAAAAAATTGAACAACTTTATTGACCGTGCCTGAATGCACACAAACGGATGCTTCAGGAATGGACACTGAAACGAGATAACGCAGTCACGTGCGTTAACACAAGCGTTAACGCGATGGCAAAAATACACCAAATTTGGCTCATTGTCAGCACATCCATCTAACGGATCCATTAAACGGATTCCACTAAACGCAATATGAACCTAGCCTTAATGTGAACTTGCCCACATTGGCTGCAGACGAGCTCATGCGCCTTTCTGTGATCACTCCCTTGCCATGCTAAACACAGATTCCCACAGTCACTTACCACAGAGCAGGCCCGCACCTCCAGGGCATAAAAGGATAAGCTCAGGCCATGTGTCCTTTTTGGAGACTCAGAAGTTAAATGGACCAGACCCATCACTCAGTAGGTGGAGACATGTGGACACACACTCTTCCACCATGTTATCAAAACTGTCATGCTCCTAGATTCAATCCCTTGATCTTGTGTTCTGTAGTCGACTCCTCTTTCTGTTGAGCCTTGGGAGATGCACGTTTTCTCAGGGTGTTTGGGTTCTGTTTTCTGGCTGCGGTCTGACTACCATAACACAGGGGTTAATATTCTGTCCCCCCACTGGATTTCCCTGCTGGTGATATTCATTTATATGTCTTGACATATTGATTTCAGAGCCAGGCTTTCAGGTAAGGATTTTCACCTAGCTGTTTCTTTGCTGTACTTTTCACCTTCTGTTTATCTTCAGGAAGTAAGCAGTATATTTGTTAGCAGTACTTGCTTTATTCTTTGGTATTCCATTATTTACTTTGCTCATTCTGAAATCTTTCCTTTGCTCAGCACACGTCTCCTCCTGTAGGTAATTCACACTCTGCTCTGCCCTCCGAATCATTAGGAGATACGTGAAGCAACTCGATAGCTGTTTAGGCAGGTTAGGTCTGAGTTACCATCTCCTAGTTCTGTGGTTAAGGCTATCTCTGTACCTGCAGGCACCACTAGGGACTGCTGCATCAGGCTATCTAGTCTGTACAGGAACCGGCTGGGTCAGTTGCATTTTTTTAGTTTATAACCTATTAATCCTGAGTGAGTTGCTGCACAGGCATAACAGACCGCTGCCTCCAGCTATCACAGACCATATCAGATGGTGGTGCTGGATGTTGTGGTGTGTGGAGGAAGGTTTTTCACATTACAGTCATGCTAGCCCTCCCTTCCGTGGTGCTGCCGGTGGCCAAGCTGTGTTGGCGACTTCCTCCTCTTCTGCCTTGGACTTCCACTGAGCCCCCGCTGCCAGATGAAGACGTCATCAGCAGTGCGTCTACAAGTGTGCACCTGTATTTCCGTATTTTTTGATCACACTACAGTGACGGAGATAAGGACATTCTCCTTTTAGCAGGGATCCAATAGGGTGGCCCCTCCAATAACAAGCACTTGTAACAATCCAGGTAATGCGTTGGTTGTCGCGCAGTCACAGCAGAATGTATTGGCTCATGTATGCCAGGCAGCCCAAAGACAATAACAAGCTGTTCTCAGTGGGAGGTGTATCGTCTGGGTTCTCTGTATCCGCCCAGGCATGCCCCAGTGATGCTTGCGATCTTGAGTGCCTACCTTGTTGTGAAGAGGGTTCCTCCTCCAAAACTGTCCCCTGGCTGGACAGTTGGGCACGTGGCTGCTGTTAGTACAGGAATCCACCTTCTGAGTCATGTGTGGGCAACTGGCATGATAATGATGTAAATGGTCCATGTTCCTCCTCCTCTTGCTCCTCATCCATGATCGCCTGATGCGGGATAGAAGGAGGCATAGAAGTGGGATAGTAATGTTGATGATGGCGTCCTCAGCGCCGACCATGTTGGTGGAGTACTCAAAGCAGCACAACACAGCACACACGTCCTCCATGGAGGCCCACTCTGTTGGTGGTGAAGTGGTGTTCCGCAGTGGGCATTAGTAGCCAACATGCTGTCCAGGGTACCATCCGCTTTGCTTTTGCACCCTGCTTCCTCTTTTGCTGTGCAGCTCGGACAGCGTCACCGCCACCTCTTCCTACAAACTGCCCATGTGACTATGATGGCTTTGATTCCATGTGGGGTCTAGGATTTCATCATCCCACCTCTCCAGTCTGTCCTTAACTCTGCTGTCCGATTAATCCACCTCTCTACTCGCAACTCCTTCACTTCCCCCCTCTGCAAATCCCTTCATTGGCTCCCAGTTCCTCAACATATCCAATTCAGGCTGCTAACACTGACCTACAAAGCCATCTATAATTTGTATCCTCCATATTTCTGAAGTAATTCCCCGTTATCTCCTACCACCACATAATGGCTGGTCCTCCCAAGACCTCCTTCTCTCCTCCACAATCGATAGTGGAAATGGTGTCATCCTCTCCCCTCTGTACGTATCTGTCATTATTAGATTGTTCATTGTAATTAGTTTTGTATGTAACCTCCTCATCTACAGCACCATGGAATCAATGGTGCTCTAAAAATAAATAATAATCCCCCGCATGATGTTCCACCCAGTCCTCACCGCTGTCCTATTTGCTGGTCTGTACACAGCAGAAAGCTGCAGTAGTTGGCACCTGTGTTTCATCATCATCATTAGAGATGTGCTGCGGTGGTCCTCTGACCTTTTTCTCTACCACTCCCACGTACTCATCCTCCAACAGAACAAGTGATTGGGCATCAGTGCACTCAATGTCTTCCACTTGTGGGGCAGGGGCAGGACCAGGTGGATGGGCCATGGAATCACAGCAACCAGAGTCATAAAAAAGCAGGAGAGACTGTTGCATGACTTGGGACTCAGACTGATTGCCTGATTTGTAAGATGGGGAGGTGGAAGACAGATGCCCATGGTCCACAGGTGCCAACTATGCGCTCTCAGCAGGAGACCTGGCGGAAGACAATGCGAAGGAACTGGAGGCACTCTCAGCCATCCAATCTAAAACCGCCTCTACATATTCTGGCCTCATCATTGGTCCTTTATACAATTGCTGCAGAATCCAACAAGAGGAGCAGCACTTTTAGACCTGACAGAATAACAAATCGCAGGTCGTCGGACATCTAGGAAATAGCAACCACAATATTGTGCAGTTTCGCTTGCCTTTCGTACGGGGACTTTTCAGGGAGTCACAAAAATACTGAACTTTAGGAAGTTTGACCAGCTTAGAGATGCCCTTAATCTGGTTGACTGGGAAAATGTCCTCAGAAATAAGAATACAGAAAATAAATGGGAAATGTTTAAGAACATCCTTAATAGGCACTGTAAGCGGTTTATACCTTGTGGGAATAAAAGGACAAGAAACAGGAAAAACCCAATGTGGCTAAACAAAAAAGTAAGACGGGCAATTAACAGTAAAAAGAAAGCATTTAAACTACTAAAGCAGGATGGCACCGCTGCAGCTCTAAAAACCTATAGGGAGAAAAATACTTTATCTAAAAAACTAATTAAAGCTGCAAAAAAGGAAACCGAGAAGCACATTGCTAAGGAGAGTAGCGCTAATCCCAAACTGTTCTTCAACTGTATCAATAGTAAAAGAATCATAAGTGAAAGTGTAGGCCCCTTAAAAAATTGTGAGGAAAGAATGGTTGTAGATGACGAGGAAAAAGTTAATATATTAAGCACCTTCTTCTCCACGGTATTCACGGTGGAAAATGAAATGCCAAGAGACAAAGAAAGCCGATATTAAGGGTCACCAATCTAACCCTAGTAGAGGTGCAAAACCGGCTAAATAAGTTTGTAAAAGGTTCAGGACAGTGTGTCAGACACGGTGATCTGCAATACAGGGGCACCTCAAGGTACAGTTCTTGCCTCTTTTCTCTTCACACTGTACACTGCGGATTTTAGGTGCAACTCATCTAGCTGCTACTTGCAGAAGTATTCTGATGACTCTGCAATAGTAGGCCTCATCACAGGAGGAGATGAAAGAGAGTACAGAGATACTAACCAAGCTTTTGTGGAGTGGTGTCAGAGGAACCACCTTAGGATTAATTCCGGGAAGACCAAGGAATTGGTGGTGGACTTTCGCAAGGGCAAAAATCCACCAGTAGTGGTGAACATTCAGGGAAATGACATTGAGATAGTCGACACCTATAAGTACCTTGGTGTGATCCTCAATAATAAGCTTGACTGGGCCCATCACTTGGATGCAGTGTACAGGAAGGGCCAAGCAGGCTTTATCTGCTCAGAAGGCTGAGAGCCTTCGGAGTTAGAGGGGCACTCCTTGCATCCTTCTTCAACTCTGTTGTGGCATCAGTCATCTTCTTTGGTGTGGCGTGCTGGGGTAGTGGCATATCAGCCAGGGACAGGAATAGGCTGGACAAACTGATTAGAAGGGCCAGCTCTGTCCTGGGATGCCCCCTTGACCCAGTTCAGGAAGTAGGCGACAGGAGGATACTGGCCAAGGTGAGCTACATGGTGCAGAATGATTCCCATCCCATGCATGAGACCGTGACAAAGATGTGCAGTACTGTCAGTGACCGGCTACTTCATCCTAAATGTGAGAGGGAGCGCTATCGAAAGTCCTTCCTTCCTGCTGCAGTTAGGCTGTATAACCAGCACTGTCCAAAACGGAGAACGACCCAAACAGAGAACTGATAGATCCAAAGTTGTGACAGTCCGGTTACATTTTTTTTTTTTCGTATATGTACCTACCTACTATCAATGTAATGCCTTTATGCATCTGTATCTGTACTTGTTCCTGCCTTGCTGCTGTAATGCTCTGAATTTCCCCATGGTGGGACGATTAAAGGATTATCTTATCTTATCTTAAAATAGATAAATCTCTGGGTCCGGATGGCATACACCCACGAGTACTAAGGGAACTAAGTAATGTAATAGACAAACCATTATTTCTTATATTTAGAGACTCTATAGCGACGGGGTCTGTTCCACAGGACTGGCGCATAGCAAATGTGGTACCAATATTCAAAAAGGGCTCTAAAAATGAACCCGGAAATTATAGGCCAGTAAGTCTAACCTCTATTGTTGGTGAAATGAAGGGTTTCTGAGGGATGTTATTCTGGATGACTGCAATGAGAATAACTGTGTAACGCGATATCAGCATGGGTTTATGAGGAATCGCTCCTGTCACACCAATCTAATCAGCTTTTATGAAGTGGTAAGCTATAGACTGGACCAAGGTGAGTCATTGGACGTTGTATATCTTGATTTTTCCAAAGCTTTTGATACCGTGCCACACAAGAGGTTGCTACACAAAATGAGAATGCTGGGTCTGGGGGGAAATGTGTGTAAATGGGTAAGTAACTGACTTAGGGTAGTTTCACATTTGCGTTTAAGGCTGCAGCGATGGCCTGCGCACGGCCACCGCTAAGCCCCGCCCCCTGTCGCACCTCCTCCGGTAGCTCCACCTACGGGCGCATGACGCTGCATGCGTCCTGCGTCCCCTATCTTTAGCACTGGGGATGCAGGCCGTGCGCAGGTATGCGTTTGGCGGCGCATGCGTCCTTTTGACGATGCGCTGACCAGCGCCAAACGCAACCTGTTGCAATTCCTCTCCAGCCGCAGAGGAGGTTGCTCAGCAAACGCGTCGGTCCTGGCACTCTGCCCAGACAAGCTCCGTGGGTTTGCTTGCTGCTGCCACCTCTGGCACAGCTATGGCAATGCATGCTGCAAAGCAGCGAGATTCTCCAGGGACTAAGTCCCCATGTCGGACCACTGAGCATGCCCGTGGAGTGATCTCCCATTGGAGATCAAAGGTCACGTGCTCAGGTCCTGCTCGTGTTCGGATTGGCCCATCCGAGAAGCCAGGAAGGTCCCGGACGATCGCGGCTATAAAAGATTTGCATGGCCGCTCGGCCATGCGCTAGGATAGACTGTATTTTCAGACGATAAGGAGTGAGTGGTGTATGCACGTATGAATGTCTCTGGTGACTGACTCTTTATGAAACCCCTACCTCAGTGCTCAGTGGGCCTAGAAGGACTCTAACCCCGTGTACTTGGGGTAGAGTTCTATGGCCGCATGCTGTGCGCTCTTTGGCCGGGCTCTGTGAGTTAAACAGGCTCCGGCATCCACGTTCAGCGGCTGTGCGGCTCTGTGAATCAACAGAGTCCGCTCCTGTTCACATTGGGTGAAGTAACCCACGTGTGACTGTTTTTACGCCGCTCTATTCTTCCGCCATTTTCTAGCAGCAGTGTACCACCTCTGCACGGTGGACCCCAGGCTGCGAACGCACCTACTATTACTTTATAATTTGGTGCGTTCCGCCAGCCCTAACATTATCCTAGCGCCAGGGTCTGGCTAGAAATGGCGGACGAACAACGACTGCATAGGTACATCCAGCAGCTGGAGGGTAGGTTGGCAGCGCTAGAGCGTTCCACCTTAGCTGTTACCTCGGTCGCCGTTCAAGCAGCTACAGAGACTGTCGCCCGTGTCTGCACGGCCAGTCCTGCCCGACCTTCTCCCGCCTCCTGCTGCCCGAGAAGTTCTCGGGTGATAGTGTTTCATGCAGGGGTTTCGTGAGTCAGTGCTCCATTCACCTGGAGTTGCTGGCCACACGATTTCCCTCTGAGCGGGCCAAGATGGGATTTATCATCTCCCTCCTGTCGGGCAGGGCCCTGGAGTGGGCCACCCCGCTGTGGAAGCACGGGAATCCCCTGGTACAGAATGCCACCCATTTTCTGGTCACTCTGAAGCGGTTGTTCCTGGGTCCTCGGGTCACGCACGATACCGCACTTCAGTTGCTGGCCCTAACCCAGGGTTCGTCTCTGGTCAGCCAGTATGCCACCTGCTTCAGAAATCTGGTCTCAGAGCTGGACTGGCCAGATTAGGTTCTCATACCTGTGTTCTGGAGAAGCTTGGCTGATCATATCAAAGACGCCCTGGCCACCAGAGAGGTGCCCACCACTTTAGAGGAGCTCATTACGGTCTCCACCCGAATTGACATTCGCTTCACTGAGCGAGGGTTGGTGCGCTCCAAGTCCCGCCAATGATATAAGTTGGCTCCAAATTTCGCTAGACCACTGGAACCTCCCGGTCAGCCTCCCAAGCCTCCTGAGGCCATGGAGGTGTACCGCACGGTGTCCAGAGTCCGGTCCGCGGGGGTACCTCCAGTCAGCTTCCGCTGTCGGCAGACTGGGCACCTTGCTAACCAGTGCCCACAGTGCTCGGGAAACGCTCCCGTCTAGTGGTTATCGGAAGGGGGCCTACTAGACACCGCGACGTTCTCCAAGGTACTGTTTTAAGGGGGAATTAGAGTTTAATTCTTCCACTCTGATTGTGGAGGTTTGCGTGGACTCTGTGGCGGAGGGCAATTTCATGTCAACTGTCTTCGCTCAATAACACGCAATCCCCCTGGTCCTGCTACCTCAACCAGTCACCATCAGAGTGGTGAATGGGGTGACACTCCCATCCCAAATCACCCACCAGACGGCTCTACTGAGATTCTCACTGTCTCCTTCTCATCAGGAGATGCTGTCTCTCCTGTTTATGCCCGAAGGTATCGACCAGGTCCTCCTTGGGGTTCCCTGGCTACGATCTCACTCTCCTCACATAGAGTGGTCTTCGGGAAAAATCCTCGGTTGGAGCAAGTCCTGCGAGGGTAGGTGTCTGAGGGACTGTATAAAGGTCGCAACTTCTGAGGTCCCTGCAGATCTCTCCTCGCTTCCCAAGCGATATCAGCAGTATGCAGATGTTTTCTCCAAGAAGGCGGCAGAAACCCTTCTGCCGCACCGCCCTTACGACTGTCCTATTGACCCCTTGCCCGGTGCTGATCCTCCCTGGGGTCAAGTATATCCCCTATCTCTCCCAGATACAGAGGCCATGTCTCAGTATATCAGGGGGAATCTGGCAAGAGGATTCATTAGGAAGTCGGTGTCACCGGCAGGAGCAGGATTCTTCTTTGTCCAAAAGAAGAATGGAGAGTTGCACCCATGCATCGAGTACAGGGGCCTTAACGCCATAACCGTTAAGAACAAGTATCCTCTGCCCCTGATATCGGAACTGTTTGATAGGCTACGGGGAGCGAGAGTGTTTACTAAGCTCGATCTGCGGGGAGCCTATAACCTGATTCGCATCCGTGAGGGGGACGAATGGAAGACGGCTTTTAACACCAGAGACGGGCACTATGAATACCTGGTGATGCCCTTCGGGCTATGTAACGCTACCGCCGTCTTCCAAGACTTTGTGAACGACATCTTCCGGGATATGCTTAACACCTCGGTAGTAGTCTATCTGGACGATATTCTCATTTACTCTCCAGACATTGACTCCCACCGGAGAGATGTTCGCAAAGTTTTCGATCTCCTGCGGGCCAACTCTCTTTATGCCAAATTGGAGAAATGTGTGTTTGAGCAGGAGTCCTTGCCTTTCCTTGGCTACATCATCTCTGCCCAGGGTTTGGACATGGATCCTGCCAAGCTACAGGCAGTGATGGATTTGCAGGAACCCCATTCTCTCAAAGCGGTGCAGCGCTTTATGGGGTTCATAAATTACTATCGCCAATTCATCCCCCATTTCTCAACTTTGGTAGCGCCCTTGGTAGCCCTCACCTAGAAGGGTGCAAATCCCAAACTGTGGTCGGAAACTGTCTCCAAGGCCTTCACCTCCATTAAGTCCCACTTTGTTAGCGCTCCCATTCTACATCGCCCTGATGTAGATAAGCCCTTCATTCTGGAGGTGGATGTCTCCTCCGTTGGTGCTGGAGCGGTCCTTTTTCAGAAGGACTCGCAAGGTCGGAAGCACCCATGCTGCTTCTTCTCTAAGACCTTCACACCGACGGAGAGGAATTATTCCATCGGGGACAGGGAGTTGCTAGCAATGAAGCTGGCCTTCTCAGAGTGGAGACACCTCCTCCAGGTGTTCACCGACCACAAAAATTTGGTCTATTTACAGACAGCCCAGCGGCTGAATTCTCGCCAGGCCGGATGGTCCTTGTTCTTCTCCCGATTCCATTTCACTCTGCATTTTCTCTCTGGGGAGAAGAACGTCCGGGCCGATGCTCTTTCTTGCTCCGTGGTGTCATCGGAGGAGGAGGAGCCTCGCCTGATAGTCCCATCAGAGAGCCTGAGGACCGTGACTCCAGTTGCTCTCGAGTCTGTACCTCCGGGCAAGACTTTTGTCCCTGCCCATCTGCGACCGGAGGTCCTCTCTTGGGCTCATTCGTGCAGGGTGGATGGCCATTTCAGGATCAAACGGACCTCTGAACTCCTGGCGAGGACGTACTGGTGGCCGCATATGGCCCATGACGTCAGGGACTATATTCTGGCGTGTGTCTCTTGTGCCCAGAATCGTCCCTCTCATCAACGGCCCACTGGGTTACTCTATCCTCTGCCGGTTGCGGACAGGCCCTGGGAGATGGTCGGTATGGACTTTGCGGTGGGTCTGCCCAAGTCCAGTGACAACACCGTCATTTGGGTGGTCACCGATCATTTCTCCAAGATGGTACATCTGGTACCACTCTCGACTACCTTCGGCACGGGGTCTGGCAGCGTTGTTTATTAAACATGTTTTCCGCCTGCACTGCATGCCGGATAAGATTGTCAGCGACCGGGGTCCTCAGTTTGCATCTCGGTTCGGGAGAGAGATCAACATTGCTCTGCTCAACATTGAGCTTAACCTCTCCTCGGCCTATCATCCCGAGACGAACGGATTGGTTGAGAGAGCCAACCAGACCCTGGTGACATATCTGCGACATTTTGTCTCGGCCAGGCAGGATGATTGGGCATCCTTGCTGCCGTGGGCGGAGTTCGCCTTGAACAAAGCTGTGGCCGACTCCACCAGTCAGACCCCATTCCTCTTAAATTACGGCCAGCATCCGCACGTCCCCGTGCCCATGCCCGTGTCGTCCACTGACTCTAGG
The DNA here is from genome assembly GCF_039654945.1 of Dendrobates tinctorius. Classification (NCBI taxonomy): domain Eukaryota; kingdom Metazoa; phylum Chordata; class Amphibia; order Anura; family Dendrobatidae; genus Dendrobates; species Dendrobates tinctorius. The sequence continues at coordinate 22,856,123 of NW_027361731.1, read as the reverse complement.
GTGGCAGACTGGGCGGTGGAGGCATGTGACATTTGGGATCGCACGCAGAAAGCTATCCTGGCCTCCAAGGAGAGAATGAGGTCCTCCGCTGACACTCGCCGGCGCCCGGCTCTGACCTTCGCCCCTGGCGACTTAGTGTGGCTCTCCGCTGCGGGTGGAATCTGCTAAGTTCGCACCGCGCTATATTGGCCCTTTCAAGATCCTCGAGCAGATCAACCCTGTGGTCTACCGCCTGACTCTTCCACCACACTTGGCTATCTCGGACACGTTTCTTGTGTCTCTCCTTAAGCCGGTTCACATGTCCCGGTTTTCTGAGCCTTCTGCCGGGACATCAGACCTGTTGTCAGACGAGTTTGAGGTCAATGCCATCGTGGGATGCAAGATGATGCGGGGAGTGAGTGGTGTATGCACGTATGAATGTCTATAGTGACTGACTCATTATGAAACCCCTACCCTTGGTACGCATGTGTTGTGCAGCCTAGCCTGCTAGTGGCCAGGCTTAGGCGTAGGTAGGTCAGAGTAAAGGCCCCGTCACACTAAGCGACTTACCAGCAATCCAGACACCGATATCAAGGTGTCAGGATCGCTAGTAAGTCGCTATGTGATCGCTGGTGAGCTGTCACACGGACAGCTTCACCAGCGATCAGCACAGCGATGCCGAGCGCCCGGCATCGCTGGCCATCCCTGTAAAAAATAGAATCAAAATAAAAAATATAGTTATTCTCACCTTCCGACGTCCCGTTCAGCCATCCTGCCTCTCTCCACGCTCCGGTCCCAGTGATCCTTTGCGAGAATGACCGCGAGATGTCACGGTCTCGAGGGATAACAAAGTCTCGCGGTCATTCGTGCAAAGGATCACTGGGACCGGAGCGTGGAGAGAGGCAGGATGGCTGAACGGGATGTCGGAAGGTGAGAATAACTATATTTATTTTTTTTATTATTTTTTACACCTGAAAGCTGGTCTCCCGCCTGTCACACACAGCGATGCGTGCTGGCCAGCGGGAGACCAGCGACCAAAGAAATGTCCAGAGGTTTCTTTCAGCGATACTGGCAGGGGGGCCGCTCGCTGATCGCTGTCACACACAGTGATCTCGCTGGTGAGATCGCTGTTACGTCACAAAAGTTGTGACTCAGCAGCGATCTCGCTACCGAGATCGCTTAGTGAGACGGGGCCTTTAGAGTCAGGCATTAGTCATCATCAGTGACTCGGCACGCCTCAGTGCCCCGTGCTCCTCCCTCCATAGCCAGCGTCTATAGCGGCGCTCGTGGCTGTGACGCCGCGTGCTCAGTGGGCCTAGAAGGACTCTAACCCCGTGTCCTTGGGTAGAGTTCTATGGCCACTTGCTGTGCACTCTTTGGCCGGGCTCTGTGAGTTAAGCAGGCTCCAGCATCAACGTTCAGCGGCTGTGCGGCTCTGTGAATCAACAGAGTCCGCTTCTGTTCACATTGGGTGAAGTAACCCACGTGTGACTGTTTTTACACCGCTCTATTCTTCCGCCATTTTCTAGCAGCAGTGTACCACCTCTGCACGGTGGACCCCGGGCTGCGAACGCACCTACTATTACTTTATAATTTGGTGCATTCCTCCAGCCTTAACATAAACTGAGCAATCGTGGGAGAAGAGCCTTGGTGAGAAAGGTAAAGAAGAACCCCAAGATCACTGTGGCTGAGCTCCAGAGATACAGTAGGGAGATGAGAGAAAGTTCCACAAAGCCAACTATCACTGCAGCTCTCCACCAATCAGGCCTTTATGGCAGAGTGGCCCAGCGGAAGCCTCTTCTCAGTGCAAGACATATGAAAGCCCACATAGAGTTTGCTAAAAAAAAACACATGAAGGACTAAATAAGATTCTCTGGTCTGATGAGACGAAGATAGAACTTTTTGGTGATAATTCTAAGCGGTATGTGTGGAGAAAACTAGGCACTGTTCATCACCTGCCCAATACAATCCCAACAGTGAAACATGGTGGTGGCAGCATCATGCTATGGGGGTGTGTTTCAGCTGCAGGGACAGGATGACTGGATGCCATTGAAGGAAACATGAATGCGGCCCAGTACAGAGATATCCTGGATGAAAACCTCTTCCAGAGTGCTCTGGACCTCAGACTTGGCCTAAGGTTCACCTTACAACAAGGCAATGACCCTAAGCACACAGCTAAAATAACAAAGGAGTGGCTTCAGAACAACTCTGTGACCATTCTTGACTGGCCCAGCCAGAGCCCTGACCTAAACCCAATAGAGCATCTCTGGAGAGACCTGAAAATGGCTGTCCACCAATGTTCACCATCCAACCTGACGGAACTGGAGAGGATCTGCAAGGAAGAATGGCAGAGGATCCCCAAACCCAGGGGTGAAAAACTTGTGGCATCATTTCCAAGAAGACTCATGGCTGTACTAGCTCAAAAGGTGCATCTACTCAATACTGAGCAAAGTATTGACCATGTGAGATTTCAGTTTCTCTTTTTTAACAAATTTGTAAAAATATTTACGTTTCAGATTTTTTACAGCCAAGATCGGGAGCAGAGTGTACATTAATGAGAAAAAAATGAACTTTTTTGAATTTTCCAAATGGCTGCAATGAAACAAAGAATGAAAAAATTAAAGGGGTCTGTATACTTTCCGTGCCCGCTGTAGACATTATTTTACAAGGGGGAAACATTACGGATTGACAAGGGGTTATGCGAGTAGACTGGGACTGAGGGAAAAATCATTCAGAAGGGGCTAAATGGAGCCCCGTTCTTGGGAGCACAGTGGGATTTTGAGGGCTCATATTGTTCCTGTTCATCAAGATTCTGGTGGTAAATATAGGTCTGAAGTTTCCACACCAACACCTGGGAGGGGGAATGGTTCCTGAGATGAGGAATGATGGTGACCCCCCAGATCTGTTGCAACAGTCCCTCAGGATATTTGCTGTTTTTTCAATATAGCATCACAGACTGTTTCATGTAAGAACGAGCGGCACCTAATGATGTCACATCATGGGCAATGGATTAACCGCGTAGCTGCCCACTGTGCTATGGTGTCGTTACTTTGACTCCTTCTCGTTGAGTCCCATATTTGTTTTTGCGCTTCATTTATTTTTTTCTCCCTTTATTCTAAGGGCTTGTTTTTTGTATTTTTTTATGGAACGATTTCTTGTTTTGAATGACACCATTCATTTTACCATATAGTGTACTGGAAAACTTCACAAACACCCACCCAGGCCAACCTAAGCTAGTGTTTAACCCAACAACCAAAAACAAAGCTTAATTATCTGGAATGCCCCTTATTGGCATCCACTGCCTGTAAGGTACCTGAGGAAGAAACAGTGAGGGAAATCCTGGTTGTGGCCAGCAGAGGGCACATCTCCTTTCAGCGTTACACTCCTGTAATAATTGCAGGTTTCTTGTAGTTTTTGTGTGATCGCATATTCCTTTTTGCTGCTTTTAGTATATAGGTAGCCAACGTAGACAGCATCTCCAGTTGCCACTGTTTAACCATCGAAATGCAGCTTTCAGTCTCTGAAAACCAAGATTTGAGAAAAATAATTTGCGCACTGTTATAAGGGAAAGTGAAGGATGGTTCTTTAAAGGATTCACTTGAAACATTGATAGCGCTTTATTAGTAATAGTCAGCATTCACGTACAGGTCACAAATCGATCTTCGGATCTGGATCGGAGACCATACCATACCCCAAAATGTCAGCGTTGGCCAGCTAGCACGTCACGGGTGCGCCGATGGGTTGAATGATGCATTCCTACTGTCGAATACTTCAGCCATCATCTGCCTGGAAAGATGCGGGCTCGGCATGGGAGCCCGCACATAACAAACCAGTACTTCATATGTCAGTAAGGGGTTGAGAAAAGTTTACCCTGTCAGTTGAAGATTGAAACTTTTGCAAAATCACGTATCGTTTTCATCGTCATCAAGTACGTACTCTCTGGTAAAGAAATGTACAGGGGCTACTTACAAAATTAGAATATCATCAAAAAGTTAATTTATTTCAGTTCTTCAGTACAAAAAGTGAAACACATATTATACAGAGTCATTACACACAGAGTGATGTATTTCACGTATTTATTTCTCTTAATGTTGATGATTATGGCTTACAGCCAATGAAAACCCAAAAGTCATTATCTCGGTCAATTAGAATACTTTATAACACCAGCTTGAAAAATGATTGTAAAATCCAAAATGTTGTCCTACTGAAATGTACGATCAGTAAATGCACTCAGTACTTGGTCGGAGCTCCTTTTGCTTCAATTTCAAAGTGGCATGGAGGCGATCAGCCTGAGGCACTGCTGAGGGGTTATGGAAGCCCAGGTTGCTTTGATAGCAGCCTTCAGCTCGTCTGCATTGTTGGGTCTGGTGTCTCTCATCTTCCTCTTGACAATACTCCATAGATTCTCTATGGGGTTAAGGTCAGGCAAGTTTGCTGGCAAATCAAGCATAATGATATTGTTGTGTGTAAACCAGGTATTGGTACTTTTGGCAGTGTGGACAGGGGCCAAGTCCTGCTGGAGAATGACATTTCCATCTCCAAAAAGTTTGTTGGCGGAGGGAAGCATGAAGTCCTCTAAAATGTCCTGGTGGACAGTTGTGCTGACTTTGGTCTTGGTAAAACACAGTGTACCTATACCAGCAGATGACATGGCTCCCCAAACCATCACTGATTGTGGAGACTTCACACTAAACCTCCAGCAGCTTGGATTGTGGCCTCTACACTCTTCCTCCAGACTCTGGGACCTTGATTTCCAAATGAAATGCAAAATTTACTTTCATCTGAAAACAACACCTTGGACCACTGACAACAGTCCAGTTCTTTTTCTCCATGGCCCAGGAAAGACGCTTCTGGTGTTGTCTATTGGTCATGAGTGGCTGACACAAGGAATGCGACACTTGTAGCCCATGTCCTGGTTACGTCTCTGTGTGGTGGCTCTTGAAGCAATGACTCCAGCTGCAGTCCACTCCTTGTGAATCTCCCCAAACTTTTTGAAAGGTCTTTTGTTAACAATCCTCTCAAGGCTGCAGTTGTCCCAGTTGCTTGTGCACATTTTTCTATCTCACTTTTTGCTTCCACTCAACTTTCCATTAATATGCTTGGACACAGCACTCTGTGAACAGCCGGCTTCTTTGTCAATGGCCTTTTGTGGCTTCCCCTCCTTGTGGAGTGTGTCAGTGACTGCCTTCTGGACATCTGTCAAGTCAGCAGTCTTCCTCATGATTGTGAATCCTACTGAAACAGACTAAAGGACCTTTTTAAACACGTAGAAAGACTTTGCAGGGTTTTTTTTTTGTTTGTTAATTATTATGATTTACTGAGATAATGACTTTTGGGTTTTCATTGGCTGTAAGCCATAATCATCAACATTAACAGAAATAAACACGTGAAATACATCACTCTGTGTGTAATGACTCTATAGAATATATGAGTTTCACTTTTTGAATTGAAAAACTGAAATAAATGTATTTTTGGATGATATTCTAATTTTTTGAGAAGCACCTGTATCATGACATCAACAACATTAGGAAATCAATATCCATCTTATTCTACCATTAAAATCCGAAACGCGGATTTTTAAAGTAGAAGTTATAGATGTTACGGACGGAGAAGAAGAGTAGGTGAGGGGAGTGGAATCATTCTAGTGCTTCTCGGCCCAAAAAATTTTGTGCAAAAAAGCCTGCTGGAAAAGTTCTTGTCTCAATTGTCTGGGACAATGATTGAATACTTTTCGCTAAGCCAATCACAGGAGAATATTACCAAATTTTGGGCCAAATTGCGGAACCATGACAAGGGAAACTTTTCAAAGGTGTCTTTTATTTGCAGGACCATCAGTCTTGTATTGCAAAAACGCAATAAAATTCTCGATCACCTACCATATTCTTCTAATTTGGCCTCATCTGATTATCATATTTTTCCTAAACGCAAAAAAATCTTTGAACAGACACAAATTTACACCATACGAGATATGTTTTCAACACATGCCATATATACTCGTGTATACGTTGAGTTTTTCAGCACATTTCTTTGTGCCCCCCCCCCTGGCTTATACATGAGTCAATTGTCCCAGAGGGCTGGCGGGGGAGGGGGAGCGGTGGAGCTATTGATGCCATTTTGGTGCCAAAATATATTTATTGGGGGTCTTGACGATATGTAATTGTAACTTTTTTCAAAATATACCCTTTCATGATATATCTTGTCCAAATTTCTTTCTAGAATTTTATAAATATGTATATCTGATCGATTATATGAGGTGATGAGATTCATTTTAAATGGATTACTGTTTTTTTATGGTTTTGTGATTTAAGACCGTCTGTTAACAGCAAAACAAAACAGATTGTGACATTTTTATTTGTTTGTAGATTATGGCAAATAAGGAAAATCACAGTTTCAGTGAATCTGTACTAATAACTTTGTCAACCTCCTAACCCCCAACCCACGATAAAAGCCACCATACAGTTCCATCTATTTAAAAATGAAAATGTTATGGGTCTATTAAATGCAGCAGAAGAAATAAATGTCATAAACACAATAGGTTCATTGTATGAAGTAGAAGACCAAAAATTAACTCGGTGTGAGCTCTTTGATGTTTATGAAGTTGTTATGTATTGGCATTTCCCTTTTGTGACTTCTTTGATGTCTAACAAGATCTACTTTAGCCCTATAACATTTCCCACATTCGGAACAAGAATACGGCTTCTCCCCTGTGTGACTTCTCTGATGTATAACAAAAGCTGATTTATGACTAAAACATTTGCCACATTCTAAACATGAAAATGGCTTCTCCCCTGTGTGAATTCTCTCATGTACAGTAAGAGTTGATTTCTGTTTAAAACATTTTTCACATTCTAAACATGAATATGGCTTCTCCCCTGTGTGAGTTTTTTGATGTTTGACAAGATTTGATCTCCAATTAAAACATTTTCCACATTCTGGGCATGAAAATGGCTTCTCATCTGTGTGATTTCTTTGATGTTTAATGACATCTATTTTAGTCCTATAATATTTTCCACATTCTGAACATGAAAATGGCTTTTCTCCTGTGTGGATTCTCTGATGTGTAACAAGATTAGATTTGTCGTTAAAGCATTTCCCACACACTGGACATAAAAATGGTTTTTCTCCTGTGTGAATTCTTTGATGTGTAACAAGATCCGATTTCCATTTAAAAAATGCCTCACATTCTGAACATGAAAATGACGGTGGCTTTCTTCTTGTGTGAATTCGATGATGTCGCCTAAGATCAGATTTCTGGACAAAACATTTTCCACATTCTGAACATGAAAATGGCTTCTCTCCTGTGTGAATTCTCTGATGTATGGCAAGAGTTGGCTTCCATGTAAAGCATTTCCCACATTCTGAACATGAATATGGCTTCTCCCCTGTGTGAATTCTTTGATGCTCAACAAGATTTGACTTTCGATTAAAACATTTCCCGCATTCTGGACATGAATATGGCTTCTCCCCTGTGTGAATTCTCTGATGTGTAACAAGATCGGAATTATAATTAAAACATTTCCCGCATTCTGAGCATAAAAATGTCTTCAAACTTGTGTGAGATCTGCGCTCTTTAACTCCCTTTCTGTTACTTTTATTTTGCTTAACAGTCTGCAATGAATCAGAAGATAGATTTTTGTTGTGAAAGGATGAGGGTATATCTGTGATAATAACATGTTCTTCATATGTATCTGGGGTCATACCACAGTCTTCAGCTTTAAATTCTGAGGATATCAGATGTCTCTCTGAGTTCCTGGTGAAGACATCTGCCAAGAATACAACAGATTTATTTTATAATAATATAACCAGAACTTTATAATGTTAAAGGAATCCTATCATGTTGTGCATGCTGTCAGAATATTCATTTTATTCTGCCTGTCAATGTGACAATACCAAAATTATATTATATACTCGAGTATAAGCCGACCCGAGTATAAGCCGAGGCCCCTAATTTTGCCTCAAAAATCTGGGAAAGCTTATTGACTCGAGTATAAGCCGAGGGTGGGAAATGCAGCAGCTACTGGTAAATTTCAAAAATAAAAATAGATACCAATAAAAGTAAAATTAATTGAGACATCAGTAGGTTAAATGTTTTTGAATATCCATACTGAATCAGAAGCCCTATATAATGCTCCATACAGTTCAAGATGGACCCCAAAAGACGCTCCATAAAGGTCGATGATGGGCCCCATAAGATGCTCTGAACAAAATATGCCCCATATAATGCTCCATAAAGGTTGATGATGGCCCCATAAGATGCTCCATATTAAAATATGCCCCATGTAATGCTGCAGAAAGGATAATGTTGGCCCCATAAGATGCTCCACAGAAAAATATGCCCAATATAATGCTGCACAAAGGTTAATTGTGGCCCCATAAAGTGCTCCATAATACAATATGCCCCATGTAATAATGCTGCTGCGATTAGAAAAAAAAAATGACATATTCAGCTCTCATCGCTGGGGCCAGGTGCCGGTGTCCTGAGCAGGCGGGGACACCGGCGCGCTATGGGGGTAAGGTGCCAGTGTCACCGCTTGCTCAGGCCCAGGCACTGGCTTTTTTCACCTATCTGCATTCCACCGCTGCGCATTGCTCTGTCTTCCGGCTCTCTACAGTGACTGTTCAGGCAGTAACCACGTCATCACGCCCTCTGACCTGAACATCACGGCCAGAGGCCGTGGAAAACAGAGCGGCGCGCCGGTGGAACGGGGACAGGTGAATATAGCCAGTGCCGGGGGCCTGAGCATGTGACGACACCGGCACCTGACCCCCATAGCGCGCCGGTGTCCCCGCCTGCTCAGGACACCGGCCCCTGGCCCCCAGTGACAAGAGGTGAGTACGTCATTTTTTTTTAATTGCAGGGACCGTGACTTGTGTATAAGCCGAGGGGGTCTTTTTCAGCCAAAAAAGGGGCTGAAAAATTCGGCTTATACATGAGTACATACGGTATTTTTTTATGTTTTACTAATTTTGTGAAAAAAAAAATTCCTTTGGTTGTTCGGTTTGTTCTGGGAACTGAAACTTTTTCATTTTTCTGTTTACATACCTGTATTGGAGCTTGTTTTTTTCAATAAGGAGCTATAGTTTATAATGGTGTTTTGATCTCCTTTTATTTCTTTTTTTTATGAGGAAGAATAAATAAAAACAGCAATTCTGGCATAGTTTATTATTTTCTTTTTTTATATATATATATATATATATAGGATTTGCCATAGGATATAAATATGGAAATAGTTTCATAGTAGAGAGCATTTCGAATATGGCATATTTTTTTCTCAAATGAAACAATTTTTTATTGGAATTTGGGGATTTTTTAATTATTTTAGTCTGTTAGGCATATAATCAATCAATCAGGTAGACAGCAAACCTTTGGCACCCTGCTGTTGAGCAGTGGGAGGGTTGACTTGCTGACAGAAGGAGATCTCTCCCTCTGTCAAATGCCTCACTTTGACCACTGAATGAGAGGTTATAATGTTATGATAGGTGTTTAGGCTATCCCTGTATTTGTTACGGCTGTCGAACAGCCGCGAGACATGCAGGCGTGGGTGCTCGAACATATTTTTCGAGCACGCCGAAGACACTCAATTAGCACACGAGCATGCTCGGATAACACCTTATCCGAGCACGTTCGGTCATCACTAAATATTATTACTACCGTGCAAAGTGCTTCTGAATACTTCAGAGGACCAGGATGTCTTGATCACTCCATTCACTATCACTTTTTTAAAAAAAAGTGAAAATGGAAGGATAAGTGATATCTAGATCATGGAAAGTTTATAATAATATACGATATTGCTCCTGGACCAGAAAAGATCAGTCAATGTTTCCAATTTTTTTTTCTTAAATACTTAATTGGAAAAGTTAGAAATACTTTATTTGCACAATAAAGGGCCATCAATTTCATGCAACTCATCAATTAATTTTGCAAATTATTCATTTTCAATCTGCACACTTGCCATAAGAAGAGTATCTGTGGCTGCCTTACGTAAAGCCGCATCAGTGGAAGCATTTTTTAGGAAACCATTTATATACATAGCGGTAACCAAAAAACAAATTGACAACAAAAAAACTGTGGCTCCAAATTATTAGAGTTACTGAGGGAGAAGAATCTGTGACTTTAGTGGTCACTACTCACCTGGGTAGTCATCTGTAGGAATCTCCTCTTTACACCGCTCATCACCCCTCACATATGTCTCTGTAGTATTGATATGAGTCAGATCTTCACCCTGAAACAAATATTGTAAAAGTCACAGACAGATGGAGAAGTCCCATCTATGATCAGCTCTAATCCTGCCATCTCCACCGCTCTCATTACACAAGTATAAAACATATAATACTGGTGGATAAAACAAGACTGAGCACAAGACCTTCACAGCCGTCTACACATCATAGGGGAGATCTCCTGACACCTTCTCTCCATCTACCTGATGATCCTGAGGAACATTGGGATCTTCTTGGTTACAGTCCTGTGGAAGAAGAGGACGGGGACATCTCTCTGGTGTTGTCCTCTTACTGGATAGATCTGGAGGAAACACATACAGGGACTGAATTCATTCTTTACATACAGATAATTATAGGCCGTGTGTATTTAGTCCTGTCTATTACCTGGTGATGTGAGGGGCTGGGGAACCTCCATCATGACGTCTTTGTACACATCTTTGTGTCCTTCTAAATACTCCCACTCCTCCATGGAGAAATAGACGGCGACATCCTGACACCTTATAGGAACCTGACACATACAATGTTACCGTCATCCCCCGATCCCTTCATAGTGTTACTGTATAATGTCCCAGCATTCCCAGCAGTGTCACCTCTCCAGTCAGCAGCTCAATCATCTTATAGGTGAGTTCTAGGATCTTCTGGTGATTGATGTCCTCATGTATCAGGGGGTGAGGTGGAGGCCCAGTGATTGGGCTCAGGGGTCTTCCCCATCCCTCAGACACAGGGTCCTGACAGCGCCCACTAGAGGTCTTCTTCACTACTGTGTAATCCTGGTAATGGAGAGACACATTAATAAATCTCACTACAGACATTTCCAGAGTCCTCACCTCTCCAGTTCTGTCCATCTGTTATTCCCATAGATAAGAATGATGTAATGTGACGTCATCAGAATCTCTCACCTCTCCAGTAAGCCGGAAGAGGATCTCTAGGGTGAGGTGTAATATCCTCTCCACCATCTTGTCCCTGTCCATATCCATCCTTGAGTCAAGGTAAATTTTGGAGAAGATATCAACTAAAAAGTTTGCACTTATCAGGAACCTAAATAGAAAGAAAATGATAAATTCATACAAAATAGGCAAAAAACAATGTATAATCTGGCCTCATAAATCTAGAGCTTTGTGCCTTTTTTCTGTCAGTTGGGATCACAAAAGATTTAGATCATGAAAATTCAGATAATGAATAATATGGGGAACCCGAGGTACAAACATCAAAGGTCTTTTTTTCAAGTGTGAATAAAGCCTAATACTGACAGATAGTAATGGGGAATCTCGGGAACCGACCTCCACCTGCAGAGCCGCACACCATATATATGGCTGTTCTGTGTACACAGGACCTGTGATGAGGTCACAGGAGGGGAGGAGTCAGGGGAGGAGTATATATAACAGTGAAGGAAAAGGAGAAAAACTGGACAGTTGTCAGTTCGGTCAGGAAGATTACGAAAGAATCCACTATAGTCGGCTTTCTGACTGTCCTCCATTTTAGCTGAGAGAGATTGTCGTTAATATTATTTAAGGCCGACTAAATGTGAGAATCCTTCATCACGCCTGAGGTAGAAGGAGAGCGTCCTCCATTATATCTGAGGTAAACTGAGAGAGAGAGGAAGAGATTGTCCTGACTTTAGTAAAAGAGAATCTCATGTGAGGTAGACAGAGCTAAAGTGATTTATTTAAGGCAGATGGAGAAAGAGAGTCTCCTCCATTTTGTCTGAGGTAGACGTAGAGAGGGCATCCTCCATTTTATCTGAGGTAAACACAGAATGAGCATCGTCAATTTATCTGAGGCAAATTAGAGTAGAAACAGTGCATCCTCCATTTTATGTAAAGAAAAGAGCGCCTCCTCGATGTTACGTGCAGAAAACAGCGCATCCTCCATTTTGTCTGAGGTAAACTGAGGGAGAGGGAAAGGGAGCGTCATCTTATAATATCAAGCAGTGAAAAAGAGAATCTCATGTGAGGTAGCCCAAGAGCTAAAGCATCCTCGATTTATCTGATGCAGACGGAGAAAGAGAGCCTCCTCCATTTTGTCTGAGGTAGACTTAGAAAGGACATCCTCCATTTTGTCTGAGGTAGACTTAGAGAGAGCATCCTCCATTTTGTCTAAGGTAGACTTAGAAAGGACATCCTCCATTTTGTCTGAGGTAGACTTAGAAAGGACATCCTCCATTTTGTCTGAGGTAGACTTAGAGAGGGCATCCTCCATTTTGTCTGAGGTAGACTTAGAAAGGACATCCTCCTTTTTGTCTGAGGTAGACTTAAAGAGAGCATCCTCCATTTTGTCTGAGGTAGACTTAAAGAGAGCATCCTCCATTTTGTCTGAGGTAGACTTAAAGAGAGCATCCTCCATTTTGTCTGAGGTAGACTTGGAAAGGACATCCTCCATTTTGTCTGAGGTAGACTTAGAGAGAGCCTCCTCCATTCTGTCTGAGGTAGACTTAGAGAGAGCATCCTCCATTTTGTCTGAGGTAGACTTAGAGAGGGCATCCTCCATTTTGTCTGAGGTAGACTTAGAGAGGGCATCCTCCATTTTGTCTGAGGTAAACTGAGGGAGAGAGAAAGTGAGCGTTATCTTATAATATCAAGCAGTGAAAAAGAGAATCTCATGTGAGGTAGCCCAAGAGCTAAAGCATCCTCGATTTATCTGATGCAGATGGAGAAAGAGAGCCTCCTCCATTTTGTCTGAGGTAGACTTAGAGAGAGCATCCTCCATTTTGTCTGAGGTAGACTTAAAAAGGACATCCTCCATTTTGTCTGAGGTAGACTTAGAGAGAGCATCCTCCATTTTGTCTGAGGTAGACTTAGAAAGGACATCCTCCATTTTGTCTGAGGTAGACTTAGAGAGGGCATCCTCCATTTTGTCTGAGGTAGACATAGAGAGTGTATCCTCCATTTTGTCTGAGGTAGACTTAGAAAGGGCATCCTCAATTCTATCTAAAGAAAACAGAATCAGGAAGCAGAGTCCTCCATTTTATCTGAGGTAGACACAGAATGAGAATCCTCGATTTATCTGAGACAAACTAGACCAAGGTTAAGTAGAAAAGGGGGAACTACTCCTGATTTAGTTAGTTAGACAGAGTGAGAGAAAATAGAAGTTCCAGGGCAGTGGGCTGGAGGCACAAGAAGTACCTATTGTTCTGGAGGTATGGGATCACGTTAAACTCTCTGCAGACATTCATGCATTGTCCAGAGCCTAGGGCTCGAGTCAGTCGCTATGGAGAGCGCTGAAAACCCTTCCATATGGTGGAAGCTGTAAGTGGAACTGTTGTGTCAGGGAAACGTGGCAGATCTCGTGGGTACTGCGCAGTCAGACGGAAAATCCCTGGGGCTGAAAGAGCTAGCAAGCGGAGGGATAGTTCAGGCTGGATAAATGGAAAATGTACTGCCCTATAGACCAAGTTGTGCCCAATAATGCGTGTTGTCATCATTTTAACTTGGATTGTTAGGTAAAGTTGAACTGATTAGCCACACACTGCACACATGGACTGGGGTACGTTTTATTTGTGGGGTGCCAGGGTGACGTAAGGCAGCCCCTCGACCATGATTACTGCCCTTCGCATCTTACAGTAATCTGACAGAAAATTCACCATTTTATCAGAGTAAGGCCGGATTCATGCAAGCACATGAAATATTGTCTGATTTTCATCGATATTCCATAAGTGTGTCTGTTTTTAAATCCATAGCATAAGTTTTTATACATCAGCATTTAATAAAATGTACAAATGTAGAATTTGATTTTATATGAAAATAACCAGCCGCTTCTTCGATGCCTCCACCTTGTGCCAGTCATTGCACTGGTTGCCCATTCGCTACAGAATACAGTACAAACTTATCTCTCTCCCCCCACAAAGCGCTCCACAGTTCTGCCTTACCCTATATCTCCTCCCTCATCTCTGTCCATCACCCTGTCCCACAGACCACACGGCTGCTATGGGGCCCACTACCAGTGCTGGCATTGAATTTTGCAGGACTATACTGGGGCCGTTGTACTGTTTAGAGGTTTATGTGGGGGGCCACTATAATATAGGGGGGTATTATACTGTTTGCATGACTATGCAGGGCCCATTATACAGTTTGCATGACTATATTTAGGCCATCATATTGTTTACATGTAAATGTGGGGGGTCATTTTACTGTTTGCAGGTATATGTGTCGGCAGGGGTGTAATTACCACCACTGTGACTGGGCCCAGCAGGTATGGTGCCTGCCAACATCAGCAAACACATCAGCTGCATGTGCATTTTCGGACGCACATTCAGCTGAATTATATTGCGGCGCTGAGACCCTTCGGGCCCATGTACGACAATACTGCCGGCTAATCAGAGGCCAGCAGCTGACATCGGCATGCACGTTACTGGGGCGCATGGCAGTTTTGTCATCTGCACACTGAAGTCAGCTACCTGCTTCAGAAGAGAATGTCACCCGGCAGGGAAGCAGTTGGGAGGCGAGTACTTATTTATTTATTTTTATATCAGTGAGTACATGATGGCCACACTACTACATGGAGGACTTTGGGCTGTTCATTATACTATATGGAGGACTATGGGCTGTGCATTTTATTATATGAAGGATATGAGCTGTACATTATACTAATCCGGAGGATTATGGGGGGGGGGCACATTATACTATGTGGAGGACTATGGGCTGTGCAGTATACCGTATGGAAGACTATGGGCTGTGCATTATAATATATGTAGGACTGTGGGCTGAGCAGTATACTATATGGAGGACTATAGGCTGTGCAGCATACTATATGGAGGACCATGGGCTGTGCAGTATATTACATGGAGGACTATGGACTGTGCATTATTCTGTATAGATGGCTATGGGTATGCATTATACTATAGACTGTGCATTATACATGGAGAACTATGAGTAGTGCATTATATCATAAAGAGGACTATGGAGTACATTATACTATACGAAAGACTATGGGGGGGTGCATTATACTGTATGGAGGAATATGGGAGGCACGTTATACTATTGGGAGGACTATGGGCTTTGCATTATACTATATGGAGGACCACAGGGAGCGCATGATATTTCCTATGACTTCTATGTGCTCCCTTGGTGAGTATAATGGCTTACATTTTTCTATAAATTAAAGAACAGTGGCAGAACAGGGGACATGTGCCAGGGTGGGGGTTATATATATATATATATATATATATATATATATACCAGGGTGAAGCCCAGGGAAAGGGACATATACCAGGATGGGGGATAGATATCAGGATGCGGTATGTATGTAAGGAAGGGGCCCAGAATGAGGGACATACAGTTGTGGCCAAAAGTATTGACACCCCTGCAATTTTGTCACATAATACTCCGTTTCTTCCTGAAAATGATTGCAAACACAAATTCTTTGGTATTATTATCTTCATTTAATTTGTCTTAAATGAAAAAACAGAAAGAAGCAAAAAGCAAAACATTGATCATTTCACACAAAACTCCAAAAATGGGCCAGACAAAAGTATTGGCACCAATAGCGGTGTCTCGGCCAAGAAAATTGTCAAACTGCATCATGTGAGAGCCATGACAGTTGGAAGAATGCGAAATCAAGTTTGTTAATCTATTCAGAAGCCAAGAGATGGATGGTCAGGCAAAATATTGGAGTCAACAAGTTAGCTAATCATAAGGTCTATTAGTTCTGGAGCAACAAACACGACATTGGAGGTGGCTCATATGCTTCATAATAGTGAGTTCACAGACGTTCACCCAAGCACCCTGCGATGCGCGTTACGTAAGTGTGGAATGGTGGCCCGAAAAAAGATGCAGAAGCCTCTACTTCAATATCGTCATAAGAACGATCGGCTTGAGTTTACAAGAAAAGTATAAAAAGTGGACAGAAGAAGACTGGAGACTGGTGATTTGAAGCAATGAGATGAAAATCATAGACTAGGCTCTGATGGGTGCAAATGGATCTGGAAGAAACAGAAACAAAAGAAAAAGGGGCTAAGGGATCGAGAAAGTGTAAGAACTGTAATTTTTGGTGGAGGAAGCCTGATGATATGAGGTTGTTATACAGCCAAATGCATTGGATAATTGAACAGGATCGATGGTGATCTCCATGCTGAGCTATATGTGAGTATTCTACAAGATGAGATACTTCCTACACTCGAGTACTAGGAGTATGAAAAGGATGACATAGTGTTCCAGCAGGACATCGACCTGAAGCATACGGTGAGATTGGCGAAGAAATGGTTCAATGACAATGAAGTCCAATTGATGTATGAGATAGCCAAGATGATTGTCTATAAAATGATGGTAGTCTCATGTTTGGAGCAGTAGTAGATAATGAATTATGGCGCCTGAAAGTCAAAAGTTCAAATCATTGTTACCCTTTTGCTCATCAGTGTATATATACCAGGATGAGGGACATATATACTAGGATGGAGTATATATATATATCGGAATGGGGGGTCCAAATCTTGCACTGGGGCCCATCAGGCTCTAGTTACGCCACTGTGTGAGGGGCCATTATACTGAGTGGAGGGTTGTGGTAATCACAGTTAGGGCATCATAATGTGTTGGGGTCACCATTAGCAGATTTGAGTGAGGTACAGTAGGGTCATCATACCATGTCTGTGGAGGGTATTGTAGAAGAATTCACTGTGGTGATATCATACTGTGTTTCAGGGTGACTCTACTGTTGACATCATACTTTATTGGGGCAATGAAAGGGAAATCTAGGGGCTTCAATAGGAAGAAAATTATTTTGTAAGTGCTACAAAGTAGTGAGATATGCTCTTCTGTACACCCTCCAAATTTTAACTTGTTTTTTTTTGGGGGGGGGAGGGGAGACGCGTCCAATTAAAACTTCTAAAACTTCTGCTATGAGGCCAGATGATTTTTATGTATGCCCCTGTACTAACATCCTCCATAATCCAAGCCTCCCAATTCAATCTCCAAGACTTCTCTCGAGCTGCACCAGTTTTCTGAATGTGTTATCTCTGACAATCTGACTAAAACTTAGCCCCCATTTTTTAAGCGTGCCTTATAAACACATCTCTTTATATAGATCACCTCGACTCACTAAACTAACACTCCCCTGTTCCATTTTTCTAAATTCTACTCAGAATCTGGTCCCTCCTTGCACCCAATAGCACTTGACAACTGTACTTAGACAGCTCCAAGATGGTGACAGATCATGCAGCTTTATATCATAACTCCTAATTATTATAATGATGGCTGGACCACACATGACAAGTACTTGCTATCTATTGTGCCCCACTATTTCCTTACAGACCATGTCCATGTGCTATCCAATTCTAGCATGGATAGCACTTTATGGATAATGCATTCATCTGAACGAGGCATAAGACTGACAGTGAGCCTCATTTATTTTAGGTAAGGTACATCGAGAGGATAAGCTTCCATGTACAGATTTCCATTTAAAAACTTAAGATAATAGACAGATGTATCAATACTGTACCAGATTTATCAAAATGACTAATTTTCACATGGTGCTTGATAAATATGCTGCATTTTAGGCTTTCTAGTTTAAGGCAACACCACCTATTTGTTTAGTTATTTTGTGTCCAAAATTTACAACATGATTATGACATTTTTTCTTCTATTTTTTGCTCACGATGTATCACTCTAGGCCACAATGCTTTTCAGCGAGGACAAACTTCCTCATTGGTCAAGACTCTGAAAATGAATAAAATCTTATAATGGCTTTCGACTCGATCTCAAGCCAGAACAACTTTATGGAGGAATGCCCTGTAGGAAGATCGATCTAAGCCTAGATATAGTCTTCTCCGCCGTTATCTTGATAGTATAAGGCCATCGGGTTGCTGGTCTTCCTCTTCGCCTTGTTCCTTCTATCCTTCCGACCATGATGTCCTTCTCCAGTGATTGTTCTCTTCCTGTGATGTGTTTGTAAAGGTCGACCAGGGCAGTAGTCGTGGCTGAGTATCTCGGGCATTGTATACCCTGGCCTCCCTCTATAGGAAAACAGTACCTCTTCTCTTGCATCGTACAATCAGTACTCACGGTGCTGTCAGCGTCGTCTTTGCTGCGCTGACTTGAAGCAATCCTGGATCCCAATGAATAGAGACACAGTCCAGGGCAACTCTTAACTGAACAAATGTTTTTACTTCAGGACACAGCACATCCACGTAGTATCCAGCATTTTCATCACAGTAAAGACGGCACATTACTTCATCTTTCCCTTCACTGTTCCTTGCATCGCTAAGTGTTTCCGCGGGACAGAGCATCTCAGACGACCCCGCGGTGTCCTCCCTGGCAAGCGTTACCACGATGAGGTGTTCTCCCATCCGTTTCACCCCGAACATCAGAGAACCAGCCCACGAGGCTATCCACCACATTCTGGAGTGACCTGCCCAAACACTTTTACGGTACCTTCTATCTTCTTCGTCTTCCTTCTTTTCCTTTCTACTGCCGGTTCTGCTGTACCTTGTTCTTCTCTAAGTATCCCTCTGGATGGCTGGTAATACGCTTCAACATCACAGGGTAGTTAGGCAGCTCAGGCAAATGGCCCACCCGAGCACACAGGGGTCAGGCCCCTGACTGACTGAAACAGGAAGACCTTCCTGGCTTATTCACCAGTTCACCCCTCCTACAGTTAACTATTATGTGTACTACAGCTATTTCTACCAAATAGTGGACTCAGTGCCCCATCTAGTGACCACAACCCAAACTGCATTGTCCCTATCGAGTACAAGGTGCAGAAACATAACATCACATAATATATAAATAATACAGCAACATGAAATATACATTAGTACACTACAACGGTATAAAATACATAAATATTTATATAATAACAACAAGGAGATTCAAAGGGGTAAGACTCGCAACCCTATACATGTTCACAGTAGACAAGTCCACAAATTACCTCTCATAGTGCAAACAATAGCATAACGAGGTCAAGAGTATTTTAAACAAACATATCAATTTATTAAATAAATCACAATTCATAGTATCGCAAACCAAGCAGGAATATAGGGGAATTCTACCAGGTTATTTTCACAAGACTTTTCACGTGCTGCGCCAATTCTTTGGAATGCACTACCCAGGTTAATTTGATTAATCCCCAATTCCTACAGTTTTAAGCATGCCCTAAAAGCGCATTTCTTCAGACTGCCCTACAGCCTCAACACATTAACCTAACTATCCCTGTGTTGCCCATTCAAAATTTTTACCATAACCAGGTTCCTCATATCATGTTCTCACATGCTTTATGCATTTAATAGCCCTCTGTGTCTGTACTGTTACATATTCATGCAGCGTTACATGAACACCCGATTCTTACACTATGGCTGGTACGAACAACGAAAGCAATTGGTACCATCAGTCTTTCGTGTCTCCCCTATTTCATCATAGATTGTAAGCTTGCGAGCAGGGCCCTCATTCCTCTTGGTATCTGGTTTGATCTAGGTTGTGATGGAGGGATATGGTATATGGCTATCATTTTGTTTGTAGTAATATTTTACTGATTTCCATGGTGTTCTCTTGTAGGATGAGTTGTTATTTGCTAATGGATGAATGGCTGTTGTTGCCATCTGATATCAGCCCCCACAGTACTGTACTGTTTGTTAATGTGCCAATGACATATTGACCTAGCTTTTTGAAACATTGTGAATGAGGAGGGGGACTTTTAAAATATCAGTGTGGCGAGACAGAATCTTTCTGCCATCACAGCACTACAGATAGAAAGAAGAGTATGTGGAGTATGTTATTCTCTGTCTGCTGGATTGTTGGACTCTCATTTCCTAGGGCTTTTATCCTGTTACTGAACTGCATTCGGGTTGTGGTCTATCTTATCCTTTGTGTGGTGGATTGTTTATGGACCTTTCACATTTTTGCCTAAATAGAGGTCTTGGAATTGTTCACTCTTCGCTTGCTCTGTTGATTGTGAAATACCGGAGAAGAACCCGTGACAACTGGTGGCAGCAGTGGGATCAACAGAGTGTAACCCAATGGAGAACCACCCACCGAGTGAGTACAGAAATTGGACTGTATCCAGTTTACAGGAGAGCGCCAGAGACCTGAGCCTGAGCTACCAAGGACTGACTAAAGAGGCCTTAATTGATCTACTGGTGGGTGCTAGCCAGGCCACCTACTCCCATATGTCTGAAGAACAAGTGCAGGAGATGAGGACCCCCACCCCAAAAAGCCAGTGGGTGGTGTGGTACGAAGAAGAGATGGCGGTTCTGGGCCCAGCATCTCTCAGGAGTATAAGGAGGAGGCTGCTCACCAAGCACAGGGGAGACAAGAAGTGATGGAGATCGAAAGAGGGAGTAATGCAATGTGGAGTGTTAACCCCACGAACCGGGAGCCTGTACGGATCACCCGGACAGACTTTAAGCCATTTGATGAGGCTTCCGGAGATGTGGAGTGGTTCTTCAAGGACTTTAAACAGCAGTGTGCTGTAATGGCGGTACCCCACTCTGGCTGGATGCGTTTATTAGTGGGACTCCTGAACGGAAGCGCAGCAGAGGTTTACCGAACCATTGACTCCCAGCGGAACCGGGATTATAATATTGTAAAGCGGACTATCCTAGATTACCATGCTATCACCCCAGACTCACACAGGGCCCAATTCCGAGACCTCCCATGCACCATGGGGGGGGGGGGGGAGTCGCTTAGGATGTATGCCCATAAGATGTCCCAGGCATGTCGGGGATGGCTGGAAGCAGAAAATGCCTTTACTGTGGAAGATGTTATACAGGCTTTCCTTATAGAACTATTTTTTGCCAAGTGCCCTGCAGAATTACAGGAATGGGTCTGGGAACGGACACCGTGCACCGTGGACAGAGCTGCAGCCCTGGCCAATGAGGTCCTTACTATCTAACCGCAATATAGGAGGCTTATTGATAATAAACCACAGCCTGCTCCCACACCCCAGCCCCCTCAAACTATATCTGCCCTTCCACCGAGCCGCAGGCCGATGACAATGATGCCTCACAATCCTGGGCCCCCACAGTTCCGACGATGACCTGGTGGTATCCCCGAGAGGAGTTGTTATGGGTGTGTGAAACCTGGCCATTTGCAATCTAGCTGTCCCTCAAGGATTCGGAGGGAGCCTCATGCAGCCCCACCTCATCCAGTGCATCTTGCGCACTCCATCCCGCCTGAGGAAGAGTTACCACTCCAAACCGAGAGGACCACCGACCCGAGCACCATAAATACCCCCATGGAGTGTATGGACTTTGGCCATCAGAAATACAGAGCAATGGCAACGCCACCTGCAGGATGTCTTAATTGATGGATACAAAGTGTTGGGATTTAGAGACACGGGGGCATTTCTGACTATCGCTGACTCCCGTGTGGTTCGACCCGAGGCAATTTACCCGGGCCCGGAAATTCCCATTGTCCTGGCGGGGAGTGTCCGCAAATATATACAGCGAGCTTTGGTGCATTTGGATTATGGTTTTGGAGAAAAACTGCTGGATTGGAGTTATGGGAGGACTTCCTGCAGATATCCTCCTTGGAGATGACATTGGGGAGTTACAGTGTCATTTTGCGGGAGCAGCCACTCGACTACAGGCCCTTCAAGCACCACGACATCCGGATCTCACCGGGGAGCAATCTGTTTGGCCAGAAGGTCCGTGGGCCTCTCACTCTTCTGAAAGAACAATTGGAGGGAGATATCGCAGACATCGGAACGCCCATCTACCCTACGCTCTAGAGCTCAGACACTGTCTCGCCCAGCTAGCTACCTTGGCTGATGAACATCAGCGAATGGCCCAGTCCAGTCAAAAAAATCTGGTATGACCGTAACACCAGGACCTGGGAATTTATGGAAGGACAACAAATGCTCATAACTATTGCAACCCCTGCCACTGTACAAGAAACTACAGTGGAGCAAAGTGAATTAAAGTGAGCAGGCCAGAGGTCTGTGTAGAACTCATGGCGTGCTCACTTATTAAGAGGGGGGAGAGGTTGTGACGGTGGGATATGCTATGTGGATATCATTTTGTTTGTATTAATATTTTACTGATTTTCATGGTGTTTTCTTGTGGGATGAGTTGTTATTTGCTAATGGATGAATGGCTGTTGTTGCCATCTGATATCAGCCCCCACAGTACTGTATTGTTTGCTAATATGCTAATGACATATTCACCTAGCTTGGTGAAACAATGAGCTCCTGAGACCTCCTCCCCATCTGTGAATGAGGAAGGGAACTTTTAAAATATCAGTGAGGTGAGAAACAATCTCAGGTTGTGTGTGGAACTATGATGTGAACACAGCACCTCAGAGAGAAAGAAAAGTATATGGACTATGTTATCCTCTGTCTGCTGGATTGTTGGACTCTCATTTTCCCAGGGCTTTATCCTGTTACTGAACTACATTCGGGTTCTGGACTATCTTATCCTTTGAGGAGTGGATTGAATATCGACCTTTCGTATTTTTGCCTAGATTAAGGTCTTGGAATTGTTCACTCTTCGCTTGCTCTTTTGATTGTGTGATCATAGAATCATAGAGTTGGAAGGGACCTCCTGGGCCATCTGGTCCAACCCCCTGCTCAAAGCAGGATTCGCTAAATCATCCCAGTCAGATGTCTGTCCAGCCTCTGTTTGAAGACTTCCATTGAAGGAGAACTCACCACTTCTCGTGGCAGCATGTTCCACTCATTGATCACTCTAACTGTCAAAAAGTTTTTTCTAATATCTAATCTGTGTCTCCTCCCATTCAGTTTCATCCCATTGCTTCTAGTCTTTCCTTGTGCAAATGAGAATAAAGTTGATCCTTCTACAATGTGACAGCCCTTTAGATATTTGTAGACAGCTATTAAGTCTCCTCTCAGTCTTCTCTTTTGCAAACTAAACAATCCCAAATCCTGCAACCTTTCCTCATAAGACAGGGTTTGCAGTCCGGTCACCATTCTGGTTGCTCTTTTCTGAACTTGCTCCAGTTTGTTGATGTCTTTTTTAAAATGTGGTGCCCAAAACTGGACACAATATTCCAGATGAGGTCTGACCAAAGAGGAGTAGAGGGAAATAATGACTTCACGTGATCTAGACTGTATGCTTCTGTTAATACATCCTAGAATTGCATTTGCCTTGTTTGCTGCTGCATCACACTGTTGACTCATATTCAGTCTGTGATCTATTAGTATACCCAAGTCTTTTTCACATGTGCTGTTGCTTAGGCCTATGCCTCCCATTCTGTATATGCTTTTTTCATTTTTATTGCCCAGATGTAGTACTTTGCATTTTTCCCTGTTAAAAACCATTCTATTAGTTGCTGCCCACTTCTCCAGTTTATTTAAATCTTTTTGAATCCGCTCTCTCTCTTCTCTAGTATTAGCTATCCCTCCTAGCTATGTGTCATCAGCAAATTTAATCAGTTTACCCTCAATTCCTTCATCTAAATCGTTGATAAAGATGTTGAACAATACAGGGCCCAGGACAGAGCCCTGTGGTACCCCACTTGAGACATTCTTCCAACTGGATGTGCAGCCATTTACGACCACTCTTTGGGTCCGATCACTAAGCCAGTTATGAATCCACCTAACAGTTGCCTTGTCCATTCCATACTTAGTCATTTGTTCAATAAGGATTGTATGAGAGACTTTGTCAAATGCTTTGCTGAAGTCAAGATATACTATATCTACAGCATTTCCTTGATCCACCCAATCAGTGATTCCGTCATAGAAGGAAATTAAGTTAGTCTGACATGACTTATTAGTTACAAACCCAAGCTGACTCTGTTTAATCACTTCATTCTTATCCAGGTACTGACATACATGTTGTTTAATAATTTGTTCAAAGATCTTTCCTGGTATAGAAGTCAGACTCACCGGCCTATAGTTGCCTTGGTCCACCTTCTTCCCCTTTTTGAAGATAGGAACAACATTTGCTCTTCTCCAGTCTTCTGGGACTTCTCCTGTTCTCCAAGAATTTTCAAAGATTATGGAGAGGGGTTCAAAAATTTCTTCTGCTATCTCCTTCAGTACTCTGGGGTGTAATTCATCTGGACCTGGAGACTTGAATTCATTTAGGTTAGCTAAGTGTTTCCGTACTATCTTTCTGTTTATAGATATCCTGGATTCTTCTATTTCCTTAATAGGACAGTGAAGAACAGTTGATGTTACATTTCCTTTCTGAGAGAAAACAGATGCAAAATAGGAATTTAAAAGTTCGGCCTTCTCAACATCCTGTCTTACCATTTCATCATTTTCATCCTGTAAAAATCCTATAGCATCTTTGACTTTTCTTTTACTTTTGACATATCCCCAAAATCCTTTATTATTGCTTTTGACATCTCTTGCAAGCCTCAATTCATTGTCAGCTTTAGATAATCTGATTTGTGCCCTGCAGGTTCTGCAGATAGCATTATATTCTTCTTTAGATATGCCTCCCTCTTTCCATTTTATAAACATTTTTTTCTTCCTTTTTAGCATGTGCTTAAGTTCTGTGTTCATCCATCCTGGCTTCCTTAAATGCTTCCTATTCTTCCCTCTTTTCGGAATTGTTAACAGAAGGACCCTGTGACTTATGTCTTTATTGTTATGCTGTAATGTCTATTGTCTGTACAAGTCCCCTCTAAAATGTAAAGTGATGCGGAATATGTTGGTACTATAGAAATAAAATTATTATTATTATTAGCTAGTGCAGTAGAGTGCACTGTATATAGAGTTTTCAAAGTATCAGTATGTGATAAGCCCTTATTGAAATTATGTCTCCCTTCAGATCAATCAGGGCAAGTTCATCAAAACGCTCTACGGCACAACCATCGTGCGCCCTGACAGACGAACCAGGAAGGAAAGCTCCCAATACAGGTAAGTAAACTAAACTGAAAAGATATAGAAAAAAAAGCTACGTCAAAACGCGCGTAGGGGCGGCAGGCTGGGGTCCAGGTCCTCATTATTATGTAAGTTATAGTACAGCACAAGCACTTTACTTTCTTTAATTGCTAATTTGCACTATAGCACTTTCCATAGCGGTCATCTATTAAGGCTCCCTTGCACTGACATATGATTTTCTCTTTGAGACAACTGAAGCATAAGCAAATAGGTTATATCAATTGATCTATATTAATACATATTCTTTTATGCTTATGGTGCTGCTTTTTCATTACATTCTTTAGTGCACTCTACACTTTAGCGCAATTTCTTCCCCTTGTGAGGTAGCGCTGTCATGTAAGTAAGGGGTTCTCGCTTACAGCGATCGAAAAACACATCCGGCACAGGATTTTCCAACAAATCATAGTCTATGAGGTTTATTCATCCTTCATAAACCTCCAGCAGCAATATACACAGCATTACAGGAGAGCGTCCATTATACAGGCTATTTAGCCCCAGGGTTATCTCACCCACGTCAGGGTTCCCATATGGCTGTTTCTCCAGGCCGCAGAAGTCCACTCACTCCTCAGGGACTCTCAGATACTGGCTGCCATTACACCCACAGCCGCTCCACAGGCTGCTGTTAGTGAGGAGATCCTTCTCCTCACGGGACCTTCCAAACTGGACCAATCAGGTCCCAGCATTCACTCCATGTGACCTAACCTGGCCACATTATATGGTCCATAGCCACGCCCACCGGGTCACATGACTATGACCTCACCACAGGTCCTTCACACAGACATATATACTTTACAATAGCATTCATAAACATACATATGTCTCTATCTCAAGGTCACCCACCTTGAGATACATAATGGCTCTTCAACCACTCACACTCTTGGGACATCCACACAGCGCCCCCTCGTGGACACAGTGGTCATTACACCACATACCTCCCCCCTATGTTCAAACTTGTGGGGTTGAACACACAACATCACACCAGGGTCTCGAGACCGGGCATGTATTGCACCTTGCCCCACAGGTCGAGAGAACTGTCTCCATTTGTCATACGGCCTCATCTCTACATTAGGCCTCCCCCGCCCCCAGCGGTCATAATACCGGTCATTGTCTTTGACCCTCCAGTCACGGTCTGTCTGCATCATCAGACACTGTTTAGTCACCACACTGTTACAGTGCCCCTTGTCACCTGATCTTTCTCTCATTGACCGTCTCTCTCGGTTGGTGCGGTCATAAGTCTTAGTCGATCCTGCTGTCTGGCACGAGTCTGACTCAGTCAACGTCTCACAGGAACTACAGCCCTTCAACCTCGTACGGTCTGTCGAATTGCCACTCGCTGACATTCTTCGGCCATCTGCCATGTCACTTCTTGGCGGTACCCCTGGGGTCCTTACATCTTGGTATGAAGGCGGCCGCCACCTGGTATTCCGCACTTCTTTATTAATCCGCTGGCGGTCCAGCTTCAACTGTTCAATCTCTTGCAGGTACCCCACTCTATACTCCAAGAGCAATTGAAAGTTCCTCAGGCTTTCCATGGAGCCAACCACCATCATGGGAATCCTTCCCACTTCACCAGACACCTGGTCTTCGTCCTCAGGAGGGATCCTCACCCTCACCACACCGGAGACATTCACAAGGTCCTGCATCACCTTCCCGGACCTTCCAATGATTCTCCCAATCAGAGCTTTGGGTACCGGAACCACATCTTTCCTCAAACCCAACCGATCCATAGCCTCTCTTGCTATCTCTAGGCGTCGAGCAGCCTTCATATTACTCCGCCTAACCAATTGTTTGACACGTAGACACTGCAAATGCATCTCTTTCAGGACAGCTACTCGGTTTGATGTGTTTTCCCTAGCTGATACTATCACCAACTGCCGAGTCTCAGGTGCCCAGTGCACCTTACACGCTTTGACCGCCTCTTTGAAAGCCTCATGCACACCTTCCTCAGCACAGGCTTCTTGCATGTCTTCTGGTACATCAATTACAACCTTGAAGGTCGTGGACTTGCTCTCATCCTGGACAGATGGCTCTGGGTTCCCCACGGACACTTCCCTCAAGATATCTGTCATGACCGGATGACTGTCTTGTGCAGCTCTTGGCTCACCATCTTCCTGAAATTTACAGTCTTCAGGACCCTTTTCCAAGATGGGCTTTGTCAGTTCTGCCTTGCTATCAGTCGGGGACGGCCGCTGTACGTCTTCGCCCATCCACTTATTCTCCCACAGAAGACCTTTTACTACTCCACTGAGTTCTTGCAGAACTTTATCTCGCTCCTCTGCCAGGTAGCGACGCTCATTCTCTCTCCTGAGAATCTCCTGTTGATGCTTCTCTTGGGCCTCTCTGAGCACCTCCATATCCTTCACTATAGCTTTGTTCATAGTTTGACACGCTGACAGGTGACCCCTGAGCTCAGAGACTTCCTTCTCCAGCTCATCCACTCTGTGCTCAGCTGTTTGTCTCAGGCCTCTTTCTTGTTTGACACATTCATCCACCTCCTCTCTGAGGGCCTTATTCAGTCCTTGCCACGTTACCATGTGGCCTTTGAGCTCAGAGACTTCTTTCTCTAGCCCTTCTATTCTGTGCTCCCTTTCTTTCTCAGAGCCACAGTCACCCCCAGAGATTAAGTCATCCCTCCAGTTACTCACTAACCGTGTGACTACTTCCGCCGTCTTACCCACCAGGTCAGCGTCAGTTTTGTCACGAGATGTCAGGTCCGTCCGTTGGGCTGACATACCCCTTTTCCCAGTCACTTCCACCTCTGACCTCTCCCCGTCAGGAACAGTCACCGTCTTAATATCTGTTAGCCCAACTATAGGAACGTCTCCCTCCTCGTACCATAGGTCATCCAAAATGACAAAGTCCCGGCCGCCCTCCAAGGTATACACCAAGTCTGGTGGTATCCCGCCACCTTGGCACTCACTGCCTCCAGGCCCCTCAAACACCACTCTGTCTAGCATATAGTTCACCGTGACCCCATGTTTACAGCGAACCTGGGCCATTTTCTCCGTCAGACAGAAAGTGAGAGGAGTTCCTATCAGAGTCACCTGACTCTTGGAGTCCAACCGTCCCGAGATTCCTTCCCGGTGCAGCATCACTGTACACACTTGCGGCCCGTCATGCTCCGGAAAGTATATCCCACATTCTGGAAATGACATACACGTACACTGCAGTTTCCCAGACATACCCACTGAGTCACCCAGTGCTGTCACTTCTTCAAACTTGGCCCCTTTCTGGACCACCACCCCACTTTGGGTTGCCACCCCAATTTGGGTCACCGCCCCCTTTTGGAACACCAACCCTTTTTGGGTCACCACTCCAACTTGGGTCACCGCCCCCTTTTGGGACTCCACCCCTTTTTGGGTTACCACTCCAATTTGGGTCACCGCCCCCTTTTGGGTCACCGCCCCCTTTTGGGATTTCCCCATGTCCGTCCTGCAGAACCTCTTAGGCCACAGTTCACACAGTACAGTTTGTCTTTTAACGATACCACACAAGTCTTTGCTGGCACCACCACAGCTCCTGCTGTCACTGATCACCGGCACCTCCGGCTGCTGTTCACACACATACACAGCGGCTGGTGTCACTGCAGCTCCTGCTGCGCCATCTTCGTGGACCCGCCGATCCACCGGAAGCCGCTTGTCACCTTCGTAACCCCGCCGGGTTACTGGAAGCCGCTTGTCACCCTCAAAGATAAAAAAGCCACAAAAGTGCACCCATAGGGCCTTACCAGTGTAGGTATAATGGGTTATGCAGCAATAATACAGGGTACTCACCCTTAATAGTTGTGTAAAGCCACAACTACTGTATCCGCTTAGTCACATGCCATAAAGCTGCAGCAGGATGGCGTAGACAGACAGCGTCTGCTACCAATGCTCCCAGGGCAGATCCCTTAAAGAAAACACCAGGTCCCTGTGCTGCGAGACCTTCGTGACCCCACTGAGCCACAGCAAGCACCTTCAGGTTTTGCAGAGGAAAAAAGAAAAAACACATGCACGAAAAACTCCAAAAAACTCACGTATCCTGTCTGTGCGCTATTCAGGACGTACCGTCTCCGCCCGAGACCGTCCAACACACAGGGCACACCGGGTGCTATTCAGGGAGCAGACCCTCCTCCCAGGGTCTCCCAACACTCCGGCTTCACCAGGTCCAAGGTCATATCACGTGTTCCAGGGATCCGATTCCTCTCCCAGAACCTCCCAACACTGACCCTCCAGGACCTTGCTCACTGACCCAGGTCAGTACAACAACGAACACCTGTCGTTACCTGTGTCAGCCACACAGGTCCTCGGGTACCTCTTATCCGCAGAGGCACCCTAGCAATCACCAGTCTCTTTCACTGAGCTGCTGTCAGTATACGGCTTCCGCAACCGTCAGCCCTCCTGGCTCAGCGTTGCCAGCACTGCAACATGTGCTGTTGGAACCGCAGCCCTTAGCAACAAAGTTTTTTTTTTTTTTTCTTTTTTTTTTTTTTTGGCAGTTCTTTTCCGTTGCCCCCAGCAACAAGGCTACTATATTGCCCTTAGCAATTCTCCACCATATGTGAGGTAGCGCTGTCATGTAAGTAAGGGGTTCTCGCTTGCAGCGATCGAAAAACACATCCGGCACAGGATTTTCCAACAAATCATAGTCTATGAGGTTTATTCATCCTTCATAAACCTCCAGCAGCAATATACACAGCATTACAGGAGAGCGTCCATTATACAGGCTATTTAGCCCCAGGGTTATCTCACCCACGTCAGGGTTCCCATATGGCTGTTTCTCCAGGCCGCAGAAGTCCACTCACTCCTCAGGGACTCTCAGATACTGGCTGCCATTACACCCACAGCCGCTCCACAGGCTGCTGTTAGTGAGGAGATCCTTCTCCTCACGGGACCTTCCAAACTGGACCAATCAGGTCCCAGCATTCACTCCATGTGACCTAACCTGGCCACATTATATGGTCCATAGCCACGCCCACCGGGTCACATGACTATGACCTCACCACAGGTCCTTCACACAGACATATATACTTTACAATAGCATTAATAAACATACATATGTCTCTATCTCAAGGTCACCCACCTTGAGATACATAATGGCTCTTCAACCACTCACACTCTTGGGACATCCACACAGCGCCCCCTCGTGGACACAGTGGTCATTACACCACACCCTATATTCCTGCTTGGTTTGCGATACTCTGAATTGATAGAATTTTTGTGATGTATAAATTGATATGTTTGTTTAAAATACTCTTGACCTCCTTTTTGCTCTTGTTTGCACTGTTGACCTTCAAATTGTTGGACCTAATCTGGGATTTATCTGTGTTTAACAGTAGACAAGTCGTAGCTTGGTGATCCTTGCTTCGAATGACTTGTTTAGCTTGCTTTGTTTGTCCTTCTTGCCATCCATGGTATTGATAACATCCTTCTCCAACACCACCTTTCGAAGGCGTTGATCCTTCTTCTGTCTTGTTCCTTTATCGTCCAGGTTTAGCATCTATATGTTTCCACAGAAAAGACCAAACTATGTACAAGCCCTGTCTTCCAGTGAAATGTTCCTATTGACTTCCGGTGTCGTCGTTTACAACTTCCAGTTTGTCGCCGTCCATCTCAAATGTGTCCCGGTCATACCTGGCAGCAGTCAATATCTATCGAGCCCATCTTAATTTGCTAATTCCGAGTACGTTGAGTTCTCATAATAAATATGGTGCAAATCATGAACGACTGGTCATGAATTAGGCACAACTAATGAAACACGTTGACCATAAATGTGGCTCCTGTTTAAATAACTAAAAATAAAGGTTTAATCATGGAACATACTTCATTCCAGGATTAATGTGATGTTCCTATGTCAAGCAAGACAGTTATTTTATTTTTTTTTAGGTCACAAAGTACTCCAGATTTTTGCCTGACTTTTATTTTTCTAGCCCCATCATCAAAAAATAAAGAAGAGCATGGCTTCGCCTCAGAAGGAGGAGACGTGGCTAAACACTGCACAAAAACTTTACCTTCCTCTAGTAGGCTTTAGGTTCAAGATTGACGTATGAGTTACACTGGAACAGATTATGCAAATTATCTCTTCAGAAAAGAAGAGGACTAGAACGGTAGCCCCACTTTCTGGAAGCAGCGATCCTAAAAGTGAATATCGACTCTTCAATGAGCCTTGCAATATGACTTAGGCTACTTTCACACATCAGGTTTTTTCCGACAGGCAGGATCCGGCTATTTGTTAAAAAATTGGATCCGGCAAAAGCTGCCGCCGGATCCGGTTTTCTCTCATTGAATTGTATTAGCGCCGGATCGTGCAGCATGGCCTTCCGTTTCTTCCGTTTTTTGCCGGATCCGGCTAAATGTTTCATTCCGGCATCTGGAAAAAACATCTCTAGTAACGTTTTTTGTCTGCGGCAAAAAAACGAACAGCGCCGGATCTGGCACTTCCGTTTTTTTGCTATAATGGAAGCCTATGGGCGCCGGAATGTGCCGGATCCGGAAAAAGCCTGATCTGGCAACTGGATCCGGTTTTTTAAGTCTGCACATGCTCAGATCCAATTGGCCAGCCCCCAGGAAACAGATATAAACCTGCTAGACGGATCCGGCAGAAAAACTTATCCGTTTCTTCAGTTCTCCAAAATTTACTCCGGATCAGGTTTTTCTAAAAATAGCCGGATCCTGACTGTCGGAAAAAGCCTGATGTGTGAAAGTAGCCTTAGGATAGAAGCTAAACCAGAGTCTCAGTTTGCATACACAGTGTTTCGAGGTGTTGCCCTTCATCAGTGCAAAGTATGAGATGTGATTTGGCTAGGTGAAGGTGAGAGGCTGTTGCCTGAGGTCTAAGAGGTAACATTTCTCTTTGTGGAGAGTGACAAGCTAAGTCTGGCATGTCAGAGTGAGGAGACTTATAAGGCCATGCATGCTGTTCTGGGAAATTAAATTGAAATAGACTGTAATAGTAGTGAGCTAAGTAAGCTGAGCGCTAAGTCCTATACATGGGA
The DNA here is from genome assembly GCF_039654945.1 of Dendrobates tinctorius. Taxonomy (NCBI): domain Eukaryota; kingdom Metazoa; phylum Chordata; class Amphibia; order Anura; family Dendrobatidae; genus Dendrobates; species Dendrobates tinctorius. Next base: position 22,824,181 of record NW_027361731.1, on the reverse strand, counting down.
TATCATACATTGCGCTCATGAATAATATCCATGGCTAAGCAGTTCTGACAATCATCTGATGCTACTTATCAATTGCTTTTGTATAGCTGAAAAGCCCAACAGCATAGTGACCGGAGTATCTGCCATTGTTTCATAAGCTTGTAACATGCCCTATGTACAAGACACTGTAGATGGTGTATGCCTTACAACAATGTTCTCAGGAATATTTTATGCCTTGTCAAACAATTTTTATTCGTTAATAAAAAAATAATGTAAAGTAATGCTATATGTTATGAGACTGACGTTGATCCTGGGAAAGGTGGGTTCCAGCTCAGTTATGATAAAGTCGTGGCAAAAAGTTTTGAGACTGACACAAACTTTGCTGCTTCATATTTTATAGTGGCAATGCGCATTAGAGGGTTGTTTCCCACCAACAAAGTATGTTGTAACCAACAGATCTTGGAATAATTAAAAGTTCCATAATTGGATGTGTCAACATTTTTTCCCCTGTACTGAGATAATCTTATAAATGTGCCCCCTCTATGTACTGTGTAATGGCTGTGTACGCTCATGTAGTGCAGCTCCAGTTCATGGTTGACACATACTGCAGCTCCTGGCCAGGGAGAAAAGCATATGTCAATTATGAAAAGTCTGATGCTTGCCTTCAGCTGCATTGATATCAGAACGTACTCATTTGGAGTACAGATGACGACAGGGATCAAAGTTGCTGGCTCCCGTGAGACCAGACGGCTCTGAACAGCGGTGACATCAGTAACTACACCGCTCATCAGGGTCACTCTATGAGACTCTGCGACTCTGATGAGCGGTGTAGTTACTGACTTCACCGCTGTTCAGAGCCAATAGGTGTCGCGGGAGCTGGCAGCTCTAATTCTGTACTGCAACCTTATGTCACTCATGGTCATGTCTCACGAGCAATGACGCTACTATGTTACTGACAACAGACAAAACCCAAGGTAAAAACAGCTCAAGAAAATATCCTGCAGTAAATAAATAGCAATAGTGCATGAAAATCATATAGGGGACTTGGTTAACATAATTTTGAATAAAAAAATGTAAAAGCCTTCTCACCATTTCAAGGTGACCCTATTCGGGACATTCCTAACCTATTGTATTAAAACCTTACCAGATATCTAAATGACATAAATGTGAATAAGGGCTGACAAGATCCAAGGCCCCTATCAGTGGATACCCACTGTAGTGTATTTGCTTACTTTGTTTCTATGTTGGGTTTTGTAATTTAGACATATAGTAAGGTTTTAATACTAGAGGTTAGGATTAGAACAGGGTCACCATGACGTGGTCGGATTACTTTTACGTTTATATAAAATCAAAATCATGTTATTAACTAAGCGCCCTATGTTATTTTCATGCACTATTGCTATTTATTTACTGCAAAGTATTTGCATACTTTGTTTTTATCTTGAGTTTAGAAAAATTAATACATTGAATTATTATTCTGAAATAGAAGCGGTGCTTATGGACACTGACAGCTATCAAGTCTTGAAATCTGATCCTACACCACCGTTTTTGAAAGAACAGTAATTGTTAATTAGATATAGGCCCCATTTTATCAAAACTAGCGATAGTAATGATGAATCAGACGTGTCTGAAAATTGTATGACTTGCCTCAAATTTTACACCAGATTGGAACTGGAGTAAGATTTCTGGTGAATTAGACAAGCTGTGGCGTCACGTTGAGCAACTCCTCGTTGTGCAAAAATGTGATTTTTTTTCAAAGCGATTTACACCAGAATTTTGTAATAATCGCTTTGATGAATCGGACCCATAATGTATCCTTGGGCATTGTGCCATTAAAGCAAGAAGAATGACTAGAACTTACTAAACCCCTCCTTCCAATTTTACAAAAAATTTAAGGTAAAAAAACAACATTTTTCAAATGGAAACTGCTTCAGGAAATCCTCATTCTTTGGGGACTGTTTGAAATTTTTCTTCTTCTGAATACATCTGTAACTATCATTTTACTATACGTTTTGCGCACATCTGCTGTCCTCGTTTTATAATTTACACGTCCAGTATTCAGCCATTAAAAACCAATTCAGTAAACAAAAAAACTAGATCAAACTAATAAAAAAAAGGATAAATCATTGGAGTCAATGTGAATGCAACGAATGGATCAAGCAGCAGTTTTTCTTAGCCAGCAAAAAATGTAAAAATTGGGCAGAGACAACTCATTATCAGTAAAACAGAGTAAAATTGATGACAGAGATATACTTTCTCCAATATAAAACCAATAAAAACTGTCCCCCCCCAAAAAAAACACACCATGCATTGAAAAATAAAAGTGATTGTTACAGAACCACTCAGCACCCAGAATATGATGTGCAGTTATATGTATATATAATAGGTTCCATGTGAGATGCATGTCCCTAATGTATCAGCAGTGTCCTCCCCTCACCTTTGTAATTCCCACAGTAAACATCCGCAGGCTCCGGCCACCTGCGGCTTTTGTAATGCATGTCTGGCCTGACGCCTGTCTATTGGCCGGCCCTCTGTATCTGTGTGATATATTCTGTGTCCTGTGAGTAAAGTGTTGTCAGACTGGAAATACATGGAGAAGCAGTGATGTTTTATATGTACCCATGCACTCAGAGGAATTCCAGCCAGCATCCTTCATTCAGACTCCAGCCAACGCAGAGCGGACCTCCGAAAACACGGGGTGGTACTGAAAGAGGTGCCCCAGCTTGGAAGACCCCGTTACACTGGTGGCAGCCAGCGGGATTTGATACCACTTCTACAGGAGGAAAGGAATGAATGAAAAATAACTACCAGAAGTTAAAGAGGACTACATTAAAAGATCTGGTGGAAGCCCGAGGGTTGATCGCCAGCAAGAAAACAAAAGCGGATTTGATAGCAGCCTTCATGGAACACGACAGTGCAGCGCCCCCCAATGTGAATGTGGAGGAGACCGAATTCCAGAGGGAGATAAAGAGCAGACTGGCGTTCTATGGCCTAAACCCTGCAGTAGAGATCATACGAGAGGTGATGGCGGATGTGCGTACTGATCTGAAGGAAAAGATGGCCGAGTGGACCAGGATAGAGCTAGCCAAGATGGAGATGGAAGAGCGGACCAAAGTGGAGCTGGCCAAGATGGAGATGGCAGAGCGGAGAGAGGAGAGCTAGCGAGCAGGGGGAGCTCTGGCCTTCGACCAGGTACCTTCAACAGTAAGCCACAAAAAGATCCAGTACAATGCCTTCTGACAGTTGGGGGAGGCAGAGGAAGACATTGATGGCTTTCTGCAGGACTTTGAGCAGCAGTGTGCCCTTCATCAAGTAAAGCCGGAGGAACGGGTTCAGATTCTGGCCAGCAAGCTGACAGGCTGGGCAGTGGATGCCTATCGCACGGTACCTGATGAGGACTGTATGGACTATGAGCGGATCAAAGAAGTGATCTTGGCCCGGTATGCATTGACACCAGAGGCCTACCGCCAAAAGTTCCGCGGACTTATAAAACGCGTAACCGATACCCACGCTGAATGGGCCTGTAAATTACGGCGGTCACTGCTACAGTGGGTACAAGGGAGCCAAGCAACCACTAAGGAGGACGTCCTCCAGCTCTTCCTGTTAGAACGATTCTTTAATGGACTAAACCCCGAGACACAGGAATGGCTTCGGACAGGCGGCCAACGACTCTTGAGGAAGCCGCTCGTCTGGCCGATGAACATCATGATGCCAGGAGGCCGCAGTTGTCCGGATCAAAGGTGGTCACTAGGGGCCCGCCCATGGACCTGGAGGGCCCCAAACCACCGAAGATTGTAGGGGGACCAGCTAGAAACCCGGCCTACCACAGTTCCCCTGGGGCGCGATGCCACACCTGCCGTCAGCTGGGCCACCTGCAAAGACAATGTCCCAACCGGACTCAGCATACTCAGTGGCCAAAGGCGGGAACAGCTACCTTCAGCCGGGCTGCTGTACACTGCAACCAAGGCAAAGCTGACCCGGCATTGGGGGCTACGATTAACTAAGGGGTGGAAGAGATGGAGGAAGTGCTGCATGAAGTAGACCCCGTGCAGGCAGCCTGGGCAGATAATCGACAACAGCATCGACAGGTCGTGTGGGTTAATGGGAAACATATGCAGAGACTAAGAGATTCCGGGGCAACTTTGACCCTTGTGAAGCCTCATCTCGTCCGGGACCAAGAGAAGACGGACCGGACAGTGGCCGTCCGTGTAGCAGGGGGAGCCATACATCGACTGCCAACTGCCAGGATTCACCTGAACTGGGGAGTCGGGGATGGCCTTGTTGAGGTCGGCTTGATGGAGGATTTGCCTGCAGACGTCTTGCTGGGAAATGACTTGGGGCCCATGTTGTCTGCATTCTCGGTGGCCCCTCTGGCTGAGACATATCCTGTGACCACCCGGAGACAAGCTCGAGCTGAGGAGGCGGAATCACACTCAGAGGAGGCCCAGGTAAGACATCCCAGCCCTGCACGTATTCCCGTAGCCAGACACATTTCTTGGGCCACCGCAGATGAATTTAAGAGGGAGTTACTTGAGGATCCTTCATTAGAGGGATATCGTGGGAAGGCACAGGAGGGGAGAGGGGTGCTGGAAGAGGAACAGTTTGTATGGAAGCAGGGACTCCTCTACCGGATCACAGAGCAGCACCACATCGGAACGAGCCCCACTATAAAACGACAGCTGGTAGTTCCCAAGAAGTATAGGCAGGAGTTACTGCGAATCTCTCATGATATACCCTTGGCCGGGCACTTCGGCGTCAGTCGCACTAGGCATCGTCTGACACAAAACTTCTTTTGGCCTGGGGTAACCTATGACGTTCGTCAGTACTGCCAGACCTGTGACAGTTGTTAGCGCATTGGCAAGAGGGGGGATCGATGCAAGGCCAAATTACGCCCCCTCCCCATTGTGGAAGAACCATTTAGCCGAGTAGCGGTCGATCTGATAGGGCCGTTAGCCAAACCCAGTCCGTTCAGGAAAAAGTATATATTGACAGTGGTAGATTATGCCACAGGGTATCCAGAGGCGGTTGCGTTACCTAACATACTGGCAGAGACGGTGGAGGCCGCCCTGCTCCAGGTTTTCTCACGGGTTGGATTTCCCCGGGAGATTACCTCGGACCAGGGTACCCAGTTTACAGCAGAGGTGACCAACCGACTGTGAAAGCTGTGCGGCGTAAAGTCCATTAGAAGTGCCCCATACCACCTGCAAACCAATGGGTTGTGTGAACGCTTAACGGGACATTAAAACAGCTCATTGGGACTTTTACCAGGACCTACTGGGTAGTCATATGTAGGAATGACTGGGTAGTCATATGTAGGAATCTCCTCTTTACACCACTCATCACCCCCCACATATGTCTCTGTAGTATTAATATGGGTCAGATCTTCACCCTGAAACAAATATTCTAAAAGTCACAGACAGATGGAGAAGTCACATCTATGATCAGCTCTAATCCTGCCATCTCCACCGCTCTCATTACACAAGTATAAAACATATAATACTGATGGATAAAACAAGACTGAGCACAAGACCTTCACAGTCGTCTACACATCATAGGGGGAGATCTCATGACACCTTCTCTCCATCTACCTGATGATCCTGAGGAACATTGGGATCTTCTTGGTTACAGTCCTGTGGAAGAAGAGGACGGGGACATCTCTCTGGTGTTGTCCTCTTACTGGATAGATCTGGAGGAAACACATACAGGGACTGAATTCATTCTCTACATACAGATAATTATAGGCCGTGTGTATTTAGTCCTGTCTATTACCTGGTGATGTGAGGGGCTGGGGAACCTCCATCATGACGTCCTTATACAGATCTTTGTGTCCTTCTAAATACTCCCACTCCTCCATGGAGAAATAGACGGAGACATCCTGACACCTATAGGAACCTGACACATACAATGATACCGTCATCCCCCCGATCCCTTCATAGTGTTACTGTATAATGTCCCAGCATTCCCAGCAGTGTCACCTCTCCAGTCAGCAGCTCAATCATCTTGTAGATGAGTTCTAGGATCTTCTGGTCATTGATGTCCTCATGGATCAGGTGAGGTGGAGGCCCTGTGATTGGGCTCAGGGGTCTTCCCCATCCCTCAGACACAGGGTCCTGACAGCGCTCACTAGAGGTCTTCTTCACCACTGTGTAATCCTTGTTATGGAGAGACACATTAATAAATCTCACTACAGACATCTCCAGAGTCCTCACCTCTCCAGTTCTGTCCATCTGTTATTCCCATAGATAAGAATGATGTAATGTGATATTATCAGAATCTCTCACCTCTCCAGTAATCCAGAAGAGGATCTCTAGGGTGAGGTGTAATATCCTCTCCGCCATCTTGTCTCTGTCCATATCCATCCTTGATGGGTCTAGGTACATTTTGTAGAAGATATCAACTAAAAATTTTGCATTTATCAGGAACCTAAATAGAAAGAAGATGATAAAATCATACAAGGCAGGTTAAAAAGACAAAACACTACTGGAGCGGTGATACTTCTATAACCTGGTAAAGTGCCTCATAACTCTTAAGTTCAGACACAAAGTGCCTTTGTCTTATCAGTTGGGTCACAAAAGATTTAGATTGTAAAAAATTCAGATCATGGAGATAATGAATAATATGGGGGTCTCAAGGTGCAAACAACAAAGGGCTTTTCACAGCAAACAGAAATGGAACACAGATTCTGAGGACTGATTCTGGACGATGCCAGAAGGTGGAACTAGTTGGATAATATCCTGAAGCTTGTCGCTGTTGTGATTCATACATAAAGAGGTAAGAAGAAGACACTGTCAAGAAAGAGTTAAATGTTAGAAAAGTATTTCATTCATATCTGTTTTTATATAGAAATCTCATTTTATCATTATGGCCATTTTGTGTCTCGGTTTCCTGGAGGTTTTACCTCAAGGCTATTCCCGGGGATTGGGGAGGTCTGTCCACTAGGCGAACTGGTACAAGTCTATAGGGATACAGTTAACAGCTTTTAGGGTAAGATATAGTTAAAAGTTTGGGATTAGCCCACACAATGGGAGGGGTTAGATCAGATAAAATGGGAAAGCACTTCCTAGTTGGGGGGAAGTGTAAAACAGTGTTAGTGAGTGAAAGGTTAAAGGTCAGTGGATGCATATGCTGCAAAGGGTCCTATCAGTTTCAAGTCTCCCAACAGTATGAGGACAAATCTGAAGTTTCACGCAGATTCCAAGGCCTAGAAGAGGCATCAGATTCCATGTTTCTTTCTCCCCTAAGTGATAGAAGCTGGTTGTGGCACAGCTAGAGGGAAAGTTGGTTTGTCTCAGAGAAGCTGTAATTCCAGATAGGAAACCCCTGGAAATAACAGAAGCTGTTGAGGCAGTTTGGGCAAAGCAGAGGCAAGATGTGTTAGCGTACTGGGCAAAGGGAACATCAATAAGAGGGGACTGTCTCATACTGTATGCCGTCGACCAGGTGTATCAGAATTGCACAGTATAACTAAAAAAAAAGTCTTGGGTATACTAATAGCTCACAGACTGAACATGAGTCAACAGTGTGATGCAGCAAAAAAGGCAAACACAGTTCTAGGATGTATTAAGAGAAGAATACAGTCTAGATTACTTGAAGTAATTACCCTCTCTACTCCTCCTTGGTCAGGCCTCATCTAGAATACTGTATCCAGTTCTGGGCACCACATTTTAAAAAAGACGTTGAAAAACTGGAGCACATTCAGAGAAGAGCGACCAGGATGGTGAGCGGACTGCAAAGTATGTCCTATAAGGAACGGTTAAAGGATATGGGAATGTCATGATCCATGCTGATCATGACAGATAAAATGCACTAGTAACCTTTTTTTTTTCTTCTTGCACTGTGGTGGTTACAGTTCTAGTTTTGCCCCCGGTGGCCATTAGGGTCATTGCACGCTGCTGGTTTCAGTTCTAGTTTTGCCCCCGGTGGCCGTTAGGATCATTGCACTTAATGTTTTCTTTGCTTTGCCTTTTGCCCCCGGTGGTCACTGGGATTATAGCAGCCTTTAGACCCTGATCATTTGACCACTCCCTTTTCCTATATAGGTTCACATATTCTATGAGCAGGTGTGGGTGATAGCGTCTTTTTGGGATTCCAACTACGGTGAAGGGAGCTGAGGTGTGAAGCCACTGCAGAAACCTGGTGAAGTTAGCAGCTGGCTTGAAGGTTGGAGCCACTGCTGAAACTGGTGTTGAACTCTGGCTGCCCGGTGTCTGCAGCAGAGTGAGATGGTGAAGGTGGCAGCTGGCTCTGAGGTGTCGAGCCACTGTGAAAAGTTAATCCGGTGATGCACTCTGCTGCCTGGTGCTGCAGCAGAGCAAGATAAATCATTTTGGTGTTTCCCCTGTTTGTATTTTTCCCTGGTGTGTATTCGTACAGCGGTGGGGCAAGTGCCTGCACCACCCAGCTCCCTAGCAAGGGATAGGTGTAGGGTGTGCTAGGGTGACAGGTATCCTGATCGGCGCCGGGTGCGGAACCGGCCTAGGGATCGTTAAGAGTGGAGGGACACTGACTTAGGGGAGTGCAGGAGGTCTCCACATCCCCGTTCCCTATTGCAGGGCCCACCGTTGTAACTGTTTCCCCTTCTGCCGTGTCTTGTTGTTTTAGTTACCGACCTGCGGGTCATGTCACACAGGACGGGTTCACATGACAGGGAATGTTTAGCATGCAAGAAGAAGAAGGCTGAGAGGAGACTTAATAGCTGTCTACAAATATCTGAAGGGCTGTCACAGTGTAGAGGGATCATCCTTATTCTCCTTTGCACATGGAAACGCAAGAAGCAATGGGATGAAACTGAAAAGGAGAAGATACACATTAGATATCAGAAAGAAAATCTTTTTGACATTGAGGGTGATCAATGAGTGGAACAGGCGGCCAGGAGAGGTGGTGAGCTCTCCTTCAATGGAAGTCTTCAAACAGAGGCTGCACAGACATCTGTCTGAGATGGTTTAGTGACTCCTGCATTGAGCAGGGGGTTGCACACGATGACCCTGGAGGTCTCTGTCAACACTAACATTCTATGATTATATGAAAACCAAACCCGTTGAACCGGACCAAAAGACTACTGGCGTTTGTGTTACAGATACTGATCCCAAGGATGGGGAGGTAACAAGGGCTCTCAAACGCACATATGTCAGATTCACGTTTAGAAGAGGGATTTCAGGGTAAAGAGAAGTCAGAACCGTCCCTGAGCATTGACCCTGTGCCCCCCTTCACATACATGCCATTAAGCAAGTGTTATCACTCGAGTGATGTGTTTTAATGCCAGCCATTATTGAGCTTTATGCCACAGACTAAGGTTATGTTCACACAGTTTTTTTAATGTAGGTTTTAAAGAAGATTCGCTCCAACATCCACAAACTCTTAAAATACTCTATCGATACATTTCCTATCAATTTCACTGCTGTCCATACAGTGATTTGTTTTTTTGAATATGGAAAATGGCCGCCGGGGGAAGCGCCTGCGCAGATGGAGATCCCGGCATCAAGGTCTCGGGAGATGAAATTTCAGCACTCTCATCTCCCAAGATCTTGATGCTAAGATCTCCATCTGCTCATGCGCCGCCCCACGGCGGCCATTTTCCCAGAGTCCACCGCACAGGAAACCATGGAACTGCGGGGGGCTCTGGCCTTTCATCAAATGTCAGTAGAGCCCCCAGCAGCACTGCCGGACACCCCAGCAGCACCGCTGGGCACCCCCTCATTCCAGCCTGCAGCAACGGTACCGGTAAGGTATATATGCATTATAAGACGCACCTCCATTTCTCCCCAAATTTGGGGGAAAAAGTGCATCTTTTATTTCATAAAATACGGTAAACAAAAGCATGAAAGAAGAAACTTAATATACAAGTGTCAAAACTGAAAAAAATTTAGAAAAATTGCATAGATTTCTCTGAGTTTTCCACCTAATAACAACAACTTCTTCCTGAACATACCTGAAGGGCCGAAATCATTTTGGGTCGCCCTCCCAGGGCTGTGGGGTACTCGCTACCGGGCCCGATGAGCTTCAATGGGAGATGTCACGGCAGCTGGGACCCGGCCCGTGGCCCTGGGCGCCCATTGTAAAAGGGGAATGTTCAGTGTGCTTATGATGAGTGATTTGTGACGCCACCTGTGATGTTCGGCAATAGAGATGTAAGCCGACGCTGCAGACAGATCCTCTGGGACAGATGGTGTGGTGCAGCAATGATGTTATAGCTCTCCACAGGCAGGGCTGTTGTCCCAGGACAGTGTAGATGTGGAGACACTTAGATAGTGTAGTGTCCGGCGCAGGGGATGTAGCAGTGCCAGACGCAGGAAGTAATGGAGGACACCAGGGCATGTAGTTCCAAAGCTTTACTCACAGTCTGTAGTGCCCGCTTCTGTGCCGTGTCCTCCAGGTCAGGGACTCAGTCAACCCCCAGGCAAGATGGAAGGCTGTCGCATAGAAGTTCAGACAGGGGAGGCCCAGGACAGTTCGCGCTCTTTTCTTAGGACCACCCATACTATTACGCCCTTCTTCACCGCACTGGCGGCCATTTTTAGCATTCATTTTACAGTCTATCAAATTGGGTCTTTTGCACATTTCCACAAAGTCCAATAAATCATAGGCACACAGAACCCGGTGGCACCGGGCTTCGTCATCCTGTTCGTGGCCCCAAGTTGGGTCGCCCTCCCAGGGCTGTGGGGTACTCGGTACCGGGCCCGTTGAGCTTCAATGGGAGATGTCACAGCAGCTGGGACCTGGCCCGTGGCCCTGGGCGCCCATTGTATAAGGTGTGCTTATGATGAGTGATTCGTGACGCCTGTGGTGTTCGGCAATAGAGATGTAAGCCGACGCTGCAGACAGATCCTCTGGGACAGATGGTGTGGTGCAGCAGTGATGTTATAGCCCTCCACAGGCAGGGCTGATGTCCCAGGGCAGTGTAGGTGAAGTGACACTTAGATGGTGTAGTGTCAGGCGCAAGGGATGTAGCTGTGCTGGGCAGGTTGGCACAGGAATAAGTGGAGGACACCAGGGCATGTAATGTAGTTCCAAAGCTTTACTCACAGTCTTTTGCAGGTACAGGTGCCCGCATCCATGCTGTGTCCTCCGAGTCAGGAGCTGAGCCAACTTCCAGGCAAGATGAAGTACTCCTTTCCAACACTCCACCAACATATGTGCCTTTTCTGAACGTCTCCTCTTATAGCGCCTTTGAATGAAGTATTCCTAGTACTGAGTTACACTGGAGTTCCTCCTGTCAGATGTTCCTATGAACTCTACTTGTACGACAGATAGCTATAGCCTGCTTCGGGGACTCCTTGCTACTAAGTCCCGGCACACTAATATGTTGCTGTTGTACCCCAAGTCTTGTGTGGGAATAAAGTGGTCACTACTTCTATTCCTCCGGTGTCTGCTGCAGGACCATTAGTATCCGTACAACCTCGGGGACCGGACCCCAGCCTTGTGCTTAGAACTTGAAAATGGTTCTCCTCTAACCCTGGTCCTTGTTCTCTTATTCTCCTTACGTTCCGTGCTAATCCCTCTTCCCAATGGAGAATCAAGCTTCCTTTCTCTGTCTCTTTCCTGTGCCAGCAGTCCCAGATCACTGTGGCCTGCTGAAGCACTTCCTTCTTCCATCCCTCTCCCGGGGATCTTCTCTGTCTCACACTCTGTCCTTCTACATCCTCACTCACTGACTGAATGAACGACTCACTCAACTCTTCCCGCTATTTTATGTGAACTAAACTCCACCCACCTCCCAGCGCGTTTCGTGTTCCAAGCAGGGAGCCACCAAGGGATGCTATGCTACACTCAAAGCAGGGAGCTGCCGAAGGTGCTTTGCTACACTACTTTGTGGTGTGGGGTGCAGGTGTTGGAGCGTGGTCAGATGTCTCCACCTTACCTGGATGGTGGGGTACCACACCTCAGGAGGAGGTGCAGTACCTCTGTGGCGACTGAACCCTCAGGGGCGCCACACTTTCATGGCTATTTTTTTGGTGCTTTTCAGTTTGCGTCTTATTATTTGAGTTTGCGCCCTTTTTATGTCTATTTGATAGATGCTCCCCTATTTTGTTTTTAAGTTTTTCATGATCTTCAGGTCTCCAAACTTTTCAGTCGATTCATCGACTGTCACTTTTTGCACAATTGTCCTCCATTCCATTAATTTAATGATGAGTAATTTTAGTGGGCCATGCAACTTATTTTTTTTTATAGCTCTGACTCCTTGTACAGGTAATCGAGACCAGCAAGGATAACGGCGGTCATGATGAATCGGGTCTCGTGTCTACATTATGTGGACTGAATGCTGCGCTCGTAGTGTGAAATTACACCGACATTAGTGATGAGCTAACATCCTAGGATAAGGCATGTGCTAACCGAGTGTCATCGGCGTCCTCGAAAAATATGTTGAATCCCCGGGGGTGTTCGACAGCTGCAACACATGCAGGGGATTGCCTAACAACAATGGCTGTCGTACAGCCATGAGACATGCAGCCGCAGGGACTCAAACATATTTTTTAAGCACGCCAAAGATACTTAGTTAGCACATAATAACAATAATTTTATTTCTATAGCGCCGACATATTCCACAGCACTTTACATTATAGAGGGGACTTCTACAGACACTAGACATTACAGCATAGCAATAAACACATAGGTCAAAACAGATACCAAGAGGAATGAGGGCCCTGCTCGCAAGCTTACAATCTACAAGGGAAAAAGGGAGACACGAAAGGTGGATGGTAACAATTGCTTTTATTGTTCGGACCATCCCTAGTGTAAGAATCGGGTGTTCCTGTTGCTGCATGAACCAGTTAACAGTCTAAATATGTAACACTACAGACACAGAGGGCTACTAAATGCATAAAGCATGTGAGAGCATGATGTGAGGAACCTGGGTATGGTAAAAATTTTTTGAATGAGCCACACAGTGATATTTAGGTTAATGTGTTGAGGCGATAGGCCAGTCTGAACAAATGTGTTTTTAGGGCACGCTTAAAACTGTGGGGATTGGGGATTAATCGTATTAATCTGGGTAGTGCATTCCAAAGAAATGGAGCAGCACGTGAAAAGTCTTGGAGACGGGAGTGGGAGGTTCTGAATAATGAGGATGTTAACCTCAGGTCATTAGTAGAACGGAGGGCACGGGTAGGGTGGTAGGCTGAGACGAGGGAGGAGATGTAGGGTGGTGCTGAGCCATGGAGAGCTTTGTGGGTGAGGGGGAATAACTTTATACTGAATTCTGTGGTGGATGGGTAACCAGTGTAAGGATTGGCACAAGGTAGAGGCATTGGTATAACGATTGGTGAGGAATATGATTCTGGATGCAGAATTCAGGACGGATTGGAGAGGGGAGAACTTGGTAAGAGAAAGACTGAGTAATAGTGGAACCACACACGGAAATGGCAATGTCGGGCATAGGTAGGTTGGTAGAGGGAGGAAACACAAGGAGTTCAGTTTTTGACAGGTTCAGTTTCAGATAGAGGGAGGACATGATGTTAGAGACAGCGGTAAGACAATCACTGGTGTTTTCCAAAAAGGCAGGAGAAGTGTATAATTGGGTGTCATCAGCATAGAGATAGTACTGGAACCCAAATCTACTGATTGTTTGAGCATTCTTGCTCATCATGGACGCTCAGAACGGACATATATTATTTGGGAATATTCACATTTCCAATTCTGGGTCAACTTGTTGATGAGCTCGTGAACAGGACCAAAAAGAAAATGGACTGTCTACGGACAGCATCATCTGTGAGCCGTCTATTATATACGGATCAGTTGGGAGGAGACGCTTCAAAATCGTCCTTACATTTTTGTGTAAGTGTAACGTACGTAAAAATATATATTTTTTTATATTTATGGACGTGCCCGTGTGAACAAAGCCTAATCCTGACAGATAGTAATGGGGAATCTCGGGCACATACCTCCACCTGCAGAGCCGCACTCCACATATATGGCTGTTCTGTGCACACAGGACCTGTGATGAGGTAACAGTCATGTGATCAGGGGAGGAGTGTATATATAACAGCACTGCAGACTGTTATTCTGGCAGACTGGACGTGACCGGAGGAGGGAAAGGACCGTAATTGAACAACGCTTTTTCTCAGTCTACCTCAGGACAATGATTTTCCTGTTATGATTGAGTCACCGTAGGAGGCAAAAACAGAAATGCTAGCTAAGTCCAGAAAACCAGAGAAGTTGGCAGCTATCGGACTGCAGACCCCTGAACCTATCAACACAACTAGCAGTAGCCGTGGGGGGTTCCTACGATGCCCTAGACCCCTCGATCACAGCCGGAGAATTAAATAGGCCTAAAGAAAGAAAGGGCAAATCTAAACTGCCCCAGAGCAGACCCCAAAGCAATAGGCAGCCCCCAACATATAATGACAGTGAAGCAAGATGAAAACACCAACACAGACAGAAAGATAGACTGAGCAAAGACGGGGCCCAAGCTAACTACATAGGAAAGGACAGGTAGGCTGCTGTCTGCAATCCGTGAAAAACCCTATGAAAATAAGAGCCAACAGACTGACAGTGAAAAAGGCCCTGAAGACGCTAGGCTTCAAAAAAGCTATGTCAGTACTCAGGAATATTCTGAAGACAGAGCAACAGGCAAAAGGAGATTCAGCTCACCCCAGCAGGGAATGGCAGAATCCAGAAAAGCAAGGAAAACAAAAACAAAACACAAAAGCAACAGGCAAAGCAAAGAACTTAGCTTTAGGGGAGCAGGAATCAGACTGGTGTCCTAGAAGTCCACAGAGAAATCACCCGCAGAGCAGAAGGGCGTCGGCAGCCTTATATCCAGTCCGTGACTCCACTCAGCCAGTCATCCTCATTAGACTCAGGTGCCTGATAATCAGGCTCATTACCTTCCTTTACCAGAATAGGGAGTTCACAAGACCTCAGTGACGAATGGGAAAATGAACTCACAACATTTTCCCATAATCTGCCTGACAAGAATGACATCTATTCTGCGTTCCCTCACATTTTTTTTAGCTTATCGTATTTCCTGTCTCACTTCCATGAATTGATGGAAGATATAGTTCTGTCTCGTGCCAGTTTCGAGTATTACTTAATGATCTCGAGCCATGACGACTTGATGGACGTTCTTGTAGGAAGATCGATCTTGTTCAAGCCTAGATGGGTCCACCAGGGTGTTTTCATACAGTAGAGCGATATCAGCCCGATGTTGGACCACAATGCTCGGACTGGCCAAACATCTCCTGAAGCTGTCACGCTTGGTTAAGGAGATCTGACTATTACGGACATTTGAAAGAGCCCTTATCCAATGAGGCAGAGCAGATGAGCCGTTATTTTTTTAACGTGTGAAAAATATTACAGTATGCTGCGATTTTACTCTGAAATCGGATGAGACTCACCCATTCAAGTTTATGGGTGAGAAAAGCAAAACTCGGATGCCACAGTATGACATAGGATTTTTACAGATGCATTTTATTGTTCATGTGAATGATTAATAGCAGCTGCTTGTAAAAAAACCCACACGAGAGAAAAAAAAAAAAATCGCCCCACTATTTTGGATGAGCCTCTATAGTCAGCTCACCCCAAAGAACTCCAATTCACGGAGACTCGGGTGCACCAGAAGCATACAGAGAAAACAAAGGATATCAGCAGCAGGAGACTCCAGTAAAATCCAATGATTTATTAGAAAAACAAACGTCAAGTGCAACCAAAAACGATTACCGCATAAAATGATTAAAAAGTTGTGCAAACGGGTTTTGGACTTATGTCCTTAATCATTGCACTCAAGAGTGCCAGAATTATCAGTGTCTCATTTTCACATGTTGTTTCATAAATCTGATGCACTTATTTGTTAAAATAAACCAAAAGAGGGCGCTCTGTGTGAAGAAAGTCACAGTACTTAAAGCGGAGGGGGAAGAAGTGTTCAACTCACCTCTGGTAGTTGTGTATGCCAGTCACAATGTTGATGCTAGGTGGTGGATAAGGTGGTCCTGGAGCACGGCAGCACTTTCTTCCCACTCAGGAGCCGTGATACAGAGAAGAATAATGGAAGGTGCGTGGTGGATTTCCACAGAGTGCCATGCTCGGAGTCAGGAACCAGATTTTTGGCCACAGGAGAAAGCTTTGCATCACTGCATCTTCAATTTAGAGTTTGAAAATCAACCATTTCTCAAATTGTCCGAAGCACATGCAACGTTATCTGGCAAAAATTGCAGCCCATAGTGATGCCTTCCCCAACCGAGGAGACTTAGTGACAGGCTACAGCAGGCTTTCAGACAGTTGCCAACTTCCCGAACTGCATAGATGATAGAAAGCATGTAAGAGTGATTCAGCCACCGTGGTCAGGATCTGTCTTCTACAATTATAAGAAATACTTCTCAGTGATTCGGATGGTGGTGGCTAATGCACATTGCAAGTTTCTGGCCATCGATGTTGGTGCCTACAACAGGGGACTCCCGGGTGTTGAGAACTTCTCAGATTGGAATGCAAATTCTTAAAGATGGCATTGCGCTCCCAGACCCTCAACCTCTTCTAGGGACCATGCATCCAGTCCCTTTTGTGATGGTATCAGATGAGGCTTTTCCCCTTATGACAAACCTGCAGTACCCATATCCATGAAGGGGACTGAATGCCCAGAAGAGGATTTTTAATTTTAGGCTGAGCCATGCATGAAGAGTTGTGAAATGCTCCTTTGGAATCATGGTAAGTCAGTGGAGGATCTTAAACATCGCCATCCAATTGGATATAGGACAGTTGATTCTGTTGTTAAAGCTTGCTGTGTTCTTCACAATTATGGTAGAGACTACAGTCCTGAAGTAGATGCGGAGACTATAACAACCCTACCAGCATCATTGCATGGCTTTCCATCTCCCAGCAGGCAGATACATCATCTTACTTACCCCTCCTGGCCATGTTGTGAGTTCTGCCCTTTGCCTGCTCCATTATGTGAACCTCTAGTCTCATGCCTGCTCTTGGCATACTTCCTGGCTGTATGCTTAGGACACCGGCACTTCCTGGTTCTTATAGAGACAGTGTGCATCTTCCTAAGTTGTCCCCAGCCAATTGCCAAGAGGCATCAGGTACTTAAAGCATCCCCACCCATAGGGGGATGCATGAGCAACAATCTCTGTCAGTCAGTGCCTTGCTGCTGAGTTGCCAGGTCCTGTCTTGCTGTACCTCTCGTTTCCGCCTCCCAGGGGGGCTGCGTACCCTGGTCCGTACCTGTATCCTGTGTCTCTCATTTCTGCCTCCCAGGGGACTGCATACCATGGTTTGAATCCTTGTTCCTGTACCTTATCTCATACCTGACCCTTTCTGAACTAAGTCTTATACTTCTATCCGTTTGCATCCCTGTCTGTAGCCTTCCCTATCCCGCTGTTTCCTTGTATTCACTCCTTCTGCTCTTTGCTTCTCATCCTGCGGCTCTGCTCTTTGCTCTGCAACCTGCAGTTCTACTCTTTGCTCTGCAACCAATGGTGCCGCTCTTTGCCCCGCAACCTATGGCTCTGCACTTTGCTCCGCAACCTGCAGTTCTGCTCTGCTCCGCACCTTGCGGTTCTGCTGCGCACCTTGGGGTTCTGCTCCGCATCCCGCAGTTCTGCTCTGCTCCCTGTCCTGTCCCTTTAGTCTGTACTGGCTCCTACCGGTTCCTGTCCCTCCAGTCTGAACTGGTTCCTACCTGTTCCCTTATCTGAATCGTACCTACCTATGTTCCTGTCCTACCTGAAGCAGTTCCAGTCCCGCTAGTAGTGTCAGCCATGCCTGCCAGAGTACCCGTCGTGCCTGTCTGTACTTGCCGGAACATGTTATTAGCGTTCAGTCCCTCAGTGGGATCAGCTGCCACAGCAAGACACCACCCTGGAGTGGTACCTGGCAGCTACCTGCCGCACAAGCCTGACCTCACCATCAGAGGCTCCAGTGAACACCAAGGTAGCTGCTTAGTCATATTTTTCCAGGGTAGTCTGGTTTGTGGCACAGTGGGGCCACAATCCCATGCTCATGCCATCCAGTCTGGGCGACAGCGTTACAGAGACACTGTACCAACCTTTTGATACCGCAATCAACTGGGGTCCTGGATGTCCCAACATGACAGGTTTCCGTGTTCGAGAAACCTTTGCTGATTGTTTTATGAGTTCTGAAGGTGCTATGCCTTGGCAATACTCCTGTGTTGGTGGTGCCAGCCAGTAGAGCAAACATCTGTAAAGGGGGCCAGGGTGATAGTCATGGCGAGGGTCTGCTGCTGCTCCGTCACACGGTACAGAAACATTAACTTCTTCCTGTTGTGTGCTGTGTTTGCAAGGTGTTTCACCTACCTGTGGGTCAGACGTCTCCTCGGCGTGCAAAGTCCCAATCTGCTTCAGTAGCACACAAATATTCTCAAAATCCATGTTCATTTTCATTAAAATTTTACTTAACTCATTTATCTTCATTACAGACACCGTCCAACAATCTTCATATGTCATGGATGTTCCTTCAGCTAAGCTGTCCCTGGTCTTCTCTAGCAACATGCAATCTGGTACCGTGGTCTCCATTCCCGCAGCTTTCTATCTTGTCCCTGGTGTTCCCTGTCCACTTTCCCCATCTTGGGTGAAATTACAGGATGCCACTGCCAATCCTTGTCGGACCGTAGGTCCCGGGAGTTTCCCAGAAGCCTGACCACAGAATCCCTCTGGCTGCCCAGATCCACAGGTACCCCAAAAGGTAGACATCACAATTTTCCTCAATCTCAGTTCTTCTCTACACAGACTGCCTACCTCAGACCAACCTCCTGCTAACCGCTCTCCTAGCTCTTCCCACCAGCTATCTTCCCATTAGCTCAACTATTCCTATCTTATCTAATCTAACATCTAGCTCTAAGGTGCCCACCACTGTTCTAGATCCTAACTAATGCTAAACCTGACATCACCACTATATAGCCCTATCTCTACCCCATAAAGGTGCATATACACAACCTGCACAATGTATAATCATAAATACTTTAGTCAACACACTAAAATGAAGTCAGTTGTTGTCATATTACACGGTACACATTTTAACTCTTATAAACCGTACCCGGTTTCATTAAGCAGGTATGTACAGGAATGCAGGGCCCAACCTAACCACCTGCACACCCCCTACACATCCACTTGACAGAAGACATGACGGATATAATTCTTCAGGACCAGAATTCATAATGGTAATTTTTTTGTTATGTTTTTCTAGTATACTGTTTATGTAATGTTACTGCAAAATAAATGTTTGAAAGACTAAATGTGGTTTGGATATCATTTTCAAAACCAAAACAAATTCTTTACATGAATAAATATACACACACTATACAGTTAGGTCCATATATATTTGGACAGAGACAACATTTTTCTCATTTTGGTTCTAGACATTACCAAACAATTCAGATGCAGTTGAAGTTCAGAATTTCAGCTTTCATTTGAGGGTATCCACATTAAAATTGGATGAAGGGTTTAGGAGTTTCAGCTCCTTAACATGTGCCACCCTGTTTTTAAAGGGACCAAAAGTAATTGGACAGATTAAATAATTGTAAATAAAATGTTTATTTCTAGTACTTGGTTGAAAACCCTTTGTTGGCAATGACTGCCTGAAGTCTTGAACTCATGGCCAACACCAGACGCTGTGTTTCCTCCTTTTTGATGCTCTGCCAGGCCTTCACTGCAGTGGTTTTCAGTTGCTGTTTGTTTGTGGGCCTTTATGTCTGAAGTTTAGTCTTTAACAAGTGAAATGCATGCTCAATTGGGTTGAGATCAGGTGACTGACTTGGCCATTCAAGAATATTCCACTTCTTTGCTTTAATAAACTCCTGGGTTGCTTTGGCTTTATGTTTTGGGTCATTGTCCATCTGTAGTATGAAACGATGACCAGTTTGGCTGGATCTGAGCACACAGTATGGCTCTGAATAGCTCAGAATTCATTCGGCTGCTTCTGTCCTGTGTCACATCATCAATAAACACTAGTGACCCGATGCCAGTGGCAGCCATGCATGCCCAAGCCATCACACTGCCTCCACCGTGTTTTACAGATGATGTGGTGTGCTTTGGATAATGAGCTGTACCTTCGCCATACTTTTCTCTTTCCATCACTCTGGTAGAGGTTGATCTTGGTTTCATCTGTCCAAAGAATGTTCTTCCAGAACTGTGCTGGCTTTTTTAGATGTTTTTAGCAAAGTCCAGTCTAGCCTTTTGATTCTTGATGCTTATGAGTGGCTTGCACCGTGCAGTGAACCCTCTGTATTTACTTTCATGGAGTCTTCTCTTTATGGTAGATTTGGATAGTGATACGCCTACCTCCTGGAGAGTGCTGTTCACTTGGTTGGCTGTTGTGAAGGGGTTTCTCTTCACCATGGAGACTATTCTGCGATCATCCACCACTGTTGTCTTCCGTGGGCGCCCAGGTCTTTTTGCATTGATGAGTTCACCAGTGCTTTCTTTCTTTCTCAGGATGCACCAAACTGTAGATTTTGCCACTCCTAATGTTGTAGCAATTTCTCGGATGGGTTTTTTCTGTTTTTGCAGCTTAAGGATGGCTTGTTTCACCTGCATGGAGAGCTCCTTTGACCGCATGTTTCCTTCACAGCAAAACCTTCCAAATGCAAGCACCACACCTCAAATCAACTCCAGGCCTTTTATCTGCTTAATTGAGAATGACATAACGAAGGGATTGCCCACACCTGTCCATGAAATAGCCTTGGAGTCAATTGTCCAATTACTTTTGGTCCCTTTAAAAAAAGGGGGGCACATGTTAAGGAGCTGAAACTCATAAACCCTTCATCCAATGTTAATGTGGATACCCTCAAATGAAAGCTGAAAGTCTGAACTTCAACTGCATCTGAATTGTTTTGTTTAAAATTCATTGTGGTAATGTCTAAAACCAAAATTAGAAAAATGTTGTCTCTATCCAAATATATATGGACCTAACTGTGTATATATATACATATACACACACACACACACACACACATACATAAATATACACATACACACATATACACACTACTGTTCAAAAGTTTGGGGTCACCCAATTTTGTGTTTTCCATGACAACTCATACTTTTGTTAATCAAATGAGTTACCAAATGAATTTAGAATCTAGCCCAGACATTAAAAAGGTTCAAAAATAACATTTTTATTTGAAATAATAATTTTCTCCTTCATACTTTGCTTTCGTCACAGAATGCTCCCTTTGCAGCAATTACAGCATTGCAGACCTTTGGCATACTAGCAGTTAATTTGCTGAGGTAATCTGGAGAAATTTCACCCTATGCTTCCAGAAGCCCTTCCCACAAGTTGGCTTGGCTTGATGGGCACTTTTTTTTTTTTTTTCCAAAATCATTTTTATTAAATTTTCAAGTTTTTCATACAGTTGAACATTTCTGTAAACTTACATATTATCTCACAAATAAAGGTAGTATATGATCGAATCCCCATAATAACAAAATCCCCAAAATAATGAAGAGATTAAAATCATGTTTACGCGCAGCCCAGGTCCCCCCTCCTCATTTCAGGCATGTGTTCATTCACATAGTTTCAGACCTTCAGATTCCCCAACGTTCCCCCTATGCTCTCGAGTAAATACCAGTTCGAGCGTATAAATGGGTTCATTACCTCTATCCTTTGTCTTTTGTCATTTTGTTCTCAATAAACCTCCTCCATTTTCCCATGAATTTAGCTGTTTCCCTGTCTTTGTTTCTCATCGCCTCTCTTTTATCAATGTCCAATGCTTTTTTAAGGCCCAGTATCATATCTTTTTCGTCTGGGAGTGTCTGCGTTAGCCAGTTCCTCAGGATCAATCGTTTGGCCAGTAATGCTATAACATGAAATAATTTAGGAACACTCTCTTCCCTCCCTCTATTTCCCGTATGGTGCAGTATCCAACATATGGGTTCAAGTTTCACCTTAACCCCACAAATTTCCTCGGTGAGCCTCTGTACCATCGCCCAAAAATTCTGTGTATACTGACAGTGCCACATCCCATGGATCATGTCAGTTCTCTCTTTCTGACATTTAGGGCATTTCGCTCTTCTGTTTGGGCAATTTGCTGAAGGAGGAATGTTAAAACCAAGCACTAGGCCGTGCATAATTCGAAAGTGGCTGTCTCTCCATTTCTCGAAGATGATGTGTTTCCTTACTCTTCCCCAGCCCTCCAAGACACATTCCATCACGTCCTCTGAGTGTAATTCTCGAGTCCAACAGCTAAACATTTTGTCTGACCCTGATGGTAACAGGATTTCCCTTGCATAACTATATATTTTTGAGATATTCACTTCTTGTATGTCCCATTTGGTCATTGTGTCAAATTCGTTAGTCCCTATTTCTTTGGTCACCTCCCGAAGTTTTCCCATAATGTGAAATTTCACTTGGTTATATTGGAGGATTTGAGACTCTTTGAGACTGAATTTCTCTATTACCTCTGCCCCCTTCAACCACCTGCCTTCCGTCTCATGTAACAGGTCACCCACGTTTCTCACCCCCTTCCTCTTCCATTCCTCGAACAAAGCATTCTCACGTCCTAACTGGAAATCTGTGTGTGCCCATATGTTCAGGTGTTTAGAAATTGACCAAGACAATTTGAATTTCTTCCTCACCGCCTTCCAGGTCATGAGAGTGTCTCTAAAAATAAATGAGTGTTTAACTTCGCTCGGCACCCCACTCAAGGAAGCGTGCAGTAGCGAAACTTTATCCCACGGTTTGCACAGTTGGGATTCCATAGCGTTATCTGAATACCTCGATGTGCCCTTTATCCAATCAATTATATGGCGTGTCAGACAAGCCAAATTATAACCACGCACATTGGGTAGACCTACCCCCCTCTATCTTTATGACCCATCAATATTCTGGCGCGTAGTCTCGGCTTTTTGCCCCCCAAATAAACTTTGAGAAAGCCCTGTTAATTCTGTTACAATCTACATGTTTGATCAGAAGGGGTATGGTTTGCATGGGATATAACAGTCTGGCAAAACTCACCATTTTCAAGAGATGGCATCTCCCCAAGAATGACAGCGGTAGCCCTTTCCACCTCTCCAATTCTTTTTCAATTTTGTCTATGAGGGGTCTATAATTCAGCGCATATTCCTGACCTAGGGATCTCCCAATTTGTATGCCCAAATACTTTAGTGAGGATTTCATTATCGGGATCCCTACCAAGTTATCAATTCCCTGACTTTCTTTCCCTTCCCTTAACATCAATATTTCACATTTTGCCCTGTTTAATTTAAATTCAGAGAAAGCCCCGAATTTTTCGATTTCCCCTAATAGGCGTGGCAAATCTCTTTTTGGGTTATTCATGTATAGGATAATATCATCAGCGAAAAGCGCAGACTTAACTATCATTGATCCTACTCTAATCCCCTCATGTGAATCTTGCGAGTTAAGGAACCTAGAGAGGGGTTCTATCGCTAGGTTAAATAACAATGGCGATAAAGGGCATCCCTGATGGGTTCCTTTATACAATTTGAAAGCGTCAGACAAAAATCCCGGTGTATATACTTTGGCTTTGGGGTTTTTGTACAAGGTCGTTAAATAGTCTCTGAATGGACCCACCATTCCCATTTTGTCCAGTACCATACCCAGCCACGGCCACCTCACATTGTCAAATGCTTTTTCTGCATCCAATGTGACCATGGCTGGGCCGGCACGTGGATCTAATTTCCTAGCTCTAATTGCGTCTAGGATCAGTAGAGTTTTTCTCACGTTCGTGACTGCCGATCGACCTTTGATAAAACCCGTCTGGTGATTTGTGATTATTTTTGGTAACAGCATCGCTAAGGCCTCTTTCACACTTCAGTTTTTTACAATCAGTCACAATCCGCCAGGTTTTGAAAAAAAAAACGGATCCTCAATTTTTTTTTGAGGATCGGTTTTTTTCCCCATTGACTTGCATTAATGGCGGATTGTGACGGATCGCTGTCCGTTGCATCCGTTTTTTTTGAGGATCCGCCAAAAGTTGCTGTCCGTCACCATCCTCAAAGATTTCAAAACGGAGCTTGTAACGTTTTTTTCTCTGGCGGATCCTCCAGACACTAATTTAACCCGAAATTCTTTCTGGGTGCCGGATAAAAAAAATTCTCTCTCTCTCTCTCTCTCTCCTTTTTCCAGGCTGCGATTCCTTTAAAATTCTTCATTTTGCGGATCCATCAAAAAAACGGATGGGTGGCATCCGTTGTCATCAGTTCTAAAACGGATCCAGCATCCGTCCTTTTGGCGGATTTTGACTGATGCAAAAAACTGAAGTGTGAAAGAGGCCTAAGCGATCAGCAAGTATCTTAGATAATATCTTGATATCCTGGTTAATCAGTGATATTGGCCGGTATCCCGAGGGTGAATCTTTATCTTTATCCCCTTTTGGGAGCAGTTTGATATAAGCCGTATTCATGTCCTCTGACAAGCTTTCCCCTTTCAATATGTTGTTAAACATTCGTGTCAGGGTGGGTGTTACCTGCGATCTAAGTTCTTTATAGAATTCCCCATTCATCCCATCCGGGCCGGGGGCTTTATGCGCTCCCAAGTGTCTTATTGAGGACTGTACCTCATCCTCTTTGATGTCCATATTTAGAAAGCATTTGTTTTCCTCTGTAAGTGGGGTCAATGTTATTTTCTCTAGCCATTTGATGGGCACTTTTTGCGTACCATACAGTCAAGCTCCCACAACAGCTCAATGGGGTTGAGATCTGGTGACTGCGCTGGCCACTCCATTACAGATAGAATACCAGCTGCCTGGGTCTTCCCTAAATAGTTCTTGCATAATTTGGAGCTGTGCTTTGGGTCATTGTCCTGTTGTAGGCCGAAATTGGCTCCAATCAAGCGCTGTCCACAGGGTATGGCATGGCGTTGCCAAATGGAGTGTTAGCCTTCCTTATTCAAAATCCCTTTTACCTTGTACAAATCTCCCACTTTACCAGCACCAAAGCAACCCCAGACCATCACATTACCTCCACCATGCTTGACAGATGGCGTCAGGCACTCTTCCAGCATCTTTTCATGAGTTCTGCATCTCACAAATGTTCTTCTGTGTGATTCAAACACCTCAAACTTGGATTCGTCTGTGCATAACACTTTTTCCAATCTTTCTCTGTCCAATTTCTGTGTTCTTTTGCCCATATTAATCTTTTCCTTTTATTAGCAAGTCTCAGATATGGCTTTTTCTTTGCCACTCTGCCCTGAAGGCCAGCATCCCGGAGTCGCCTCTTCACTGTAGACGTTGACACTGGCATTTTGCGTGTACTATTTAATGAAGCTGCCAGTTGAGGACCTGTGAGGCGTCGTTTTCCTAAACTACAGACTCTAATGTACTTGTTTTGTTGCTCAGTTGTGCAGCGGGGCCTCCCATTTCTCTTTCTACTCTGATTAGAGCCTGTTTGTGCTCTCCTCTGAAGGGAGTAGTACACACCGTTGTAGGAAATCTTCAGTTTCTTGGCAACTTCTCGCATGGAATAGCCTTCATTTCTAAGAACAACAACAGTCTGTCGAGTTTCACATGAAAGTTCTTTTTTTCTGGACATTTTGAGTTTAATGGAACAACAAATGTAATGCTTCAGATTCTTAACTAGCTCAAAGGAAGGTCAGGTTTGTAGTTTCTCTAATCAGCCAAATTGTTTTCAGCTGTGCTAACATACTTGCACAAGGGTTTTCAAGGGTATTCTAACCATCCATTAGCCTTCGTACACACAGTTAGCAAACACAAAGTACAATAAGACCACTGGAGAGATGGTTGCTGGAAATGGGCCTCTATACACCTATGAAGATATTGCATTACAAACCAGATGTTTGCAGCTAGAATAGTCATTTACCACATTAATGTAGATTGTATTTTTGAATCATTTAATGTTAGCTTCATTGGAAAAAACTATGCTTTTCTTTCGAAAATAAGGAAATTTCTAAGTGACCCTAAACTTTTGAACGGTAGTATATATATATATATATATATATATATATATATATACATATATACACAGTCATATGTAAAAGTTTGGGCACCCCTATTAATGTTAACCTTTTTTCTTTATAACAATTTTGGTTTTTGCAACAGGTATTTCAGTTTCATATATCTAATAACTGATGGACTCAGTTATATTTCTGGATTCAAATGAGGTTTATTGTACTAACAGAAAATGTGCAATCTGCATTTAAACAAAATTTGACCGGTGCAAAAGTATGGGCACCCTTATCATTTTCTTGATTTGAATACTCCTAACTACTTTTTACTGACTTCCTGAAGCACTAAATTGGTTTTGTAACCTCATTGAGCTTTGAACTTCATAGCCAGGTGTATCAAATCATGAGAAAATGTATTTAAAGTGGCCACTTGCAAGTAGTTCTCCTATTTGATTCTCCTATGAAGAGTGGCATCATGGGCTCCTCAAAACAACTCTCAAATGATCTGAAAACAAAGATTATTCAACATAGCTTTTCAGGGGAAGGATACAAAAAGTTGTCTCAGAGATTTAACCAGTCAGTTTCCACTGTGAGGAACATAGTAAGGAAATGGAAGAACACAGGTACAGTTCTTGTTAAGCCCAGAAGTGGCAGGCCAAGAAAAATATCAGAAAGGCAGAGAAGAAGAATGCTGAGAACAGTCAAGGACAATCCACAGACCACCTCCAAAGACCTGCAGCATCATCTTGCTGCAGATGGTGTCACTGTGCATCGGTCAACAATACAGCGCACTTTGCACAAGAAGCTGTATGGGAGAGTGATGCGAAAGAAGCCGTTTCTGCAAGCACGCCACAAACAGTCGCCTGAGGTATGCAAAAGCACATTTGGACAAGCCAGTTACATTTTGGAAGAAGGTCCTGTGAACTGATGAAACAAAGATTGAGTTGTTTGGTTATACAAAAAGGCGTTATGCATGCGCTGTATTGTTGACCGATGCACAGTGACACCATCTGCAGCAAGGTGACGCTGCAGGTCTTTGGAGGTGGTCTGTGGATTGTCCTTGACTGTTCTCACCATTCTTCTTCTCTGCCTTTCTGATATTTTTCTTGGCCTGCCACTTCTGGGCTTAACAAGAACTGTACCTGTGTTCTTCCATTTCCTTACTATGTTCCTCACAGTGGAAACTGACTGGTTAAATCTCTGAGACAACTTTTTGTATCCTTCCCCTGAAATGCTATGTTGAATAATCTTTGTTTTCAGATCATTTGAGAGTTGTTTTGAGGAGCCCATGATGCCACTCTTCATAGGAGAATCAAATAGGAGAACTACTTGCAAGTGGCCACTTTAAATACCTTTTCTCATGATTTGATACACCTGGCTATGAAGTTCAAAGCTCAATAAGGTTACAAAACCAATTTAGTGCTTCAGGAAGTCAGTAAAAAGTAGTTAGGAGTGTTCAAATCAAGAAAATGATAAGGGTGCCCATACTTTTGCACCGGTCAAATTTTGTTTAAATGCAGATTGCACATTTTCTGTTAGTACAATAAACCTCATTTGAATCCAGAAATATAACTGAGTCTATCAGTTATTAGATATATGAAACTGAAATACCTGTTGCAAAAACCAAAATGGTTATAAAGAAAAAAGGTTAACATTAATAGGGGTGCCCAAACTTTTACATATGACTGTATATATATATATATATATATATATATATATATATATATATATATATATATATATATTGGCATGGTGACTGGTCATGTTATTAATGGGCAGTATGTATTGCAGAGGTGGGTGGCCCTGTGATGGAAGCCTGGGTGTGTTTTGCTCAGCAGATCTATTGCTGAGGGTTTTGCTATACATTGGGAGGCTTCCAGGTGACTTAGAGAGATGGGTGGGTCCAGTCACCTACATACCCACCCAAGGGGTGTGTGTCTGAATACCCAAGTTGAAGCAATCTAGTAGTATTTCCTTAAAAATGCCCCATTTATGTTCGGCATCCCCAGTTACCATGACGTTGTTCCAATCCATACGATTAAGCTCCTCCCTTAATTTGTTACAATCATCTTAAAGTTTCAGGTTTTGGCATTTACCTTTTTGAATGTTTGATTGAAAAGGACATTGAAACTTAATGTTAGGGATGGCGGAACGCACCAAATTTTAAAATAATAGTAGGTGCGTTCGCAGCCCGGGGTCCACCGTGCAGAGGTGGTATACTGCTGCTAGGTAATGGCGGAAGTATAAAGCGGTGTGGAAAGGTCACACGTGGGTTACGTCACCCCGCGTGAACAGGAGCGAACTCTGTTAACTCACAGAGCCGCACTACCGCTGAACATAAATGCCGGGGCCTGTTTAGCTCACAGAGCCCGGCTAAATCGCGCACAGAAAGCGGCCACAGAACTCTACCCCGACACGGGGTTAAAGTCCCGCTAGGCCCTCTGAGTGCGCGGCGTCGCTGCCACGAACGCCGCTATAGACGCTGGCAATGGAGTGTGGAGCACATGCACTGAGGCGTGCCAAGTCACTGATGATGCCTAAAGCCTCAGACTCTGACCTACCTACACCTAAGCCTGGGCACTAGCAGGCTAGGCTGCACAACATATGCGTACCAAGGGTAGGGGTTTCACAATGAGTCAGTCACCAGAGACATTCATACGTACATACACCACTCACTCCTCATAGTCTGAAATTACACTCTATCCTAGCGCATGGCCGAGCGGCCATGCGAACCTTTTATAGCCGCACGCGTCCGGGACCCTCCTGGCTTCTCGGATGGGCCAATCCGAACACGCGCAGGACCTGAGCATGTGACCTTCAATCTCCAATGGGAGATCAATGGGAGATCCAGTGGCCCAAAATGGGGACTTAGTCCCTGGAGAATCTCGCTGCTGAGCAGCATGCATTACCATAGCTGTGCCAGAGGTGGCAGCAGCAAGCAAACCCACAGAGCTGGTCTGGGCAGAGCGCCGGGACCGACGAGTTTGCTGAGCAACCTCCACTGCGGCTGGGGAGGAATGGGAGACCGCTGGGAGCAGGGCTCGGGATTCCCGCTGTGCAGCAACAGGAACCCGATGCCTAACATTACCCCCCCTCCTAGGGCCGCCCCCCCTCTCTGAGCCTCGCTCCGCTCGAATTCCGCAATGAGAAGTGGAGCGTGGATGTTCTCCACCGGCTCCCAGGACTGAGCCTCTGGACCATGACCCTTCCAATCCACCAAATAAAACTCTTTGCCCCGCATCATCTTGCATCCCACAATGGCATTGACCTCAAACCCGTCAGACGACAGGTCTGATGTCCCGGCAGGTGGTTCAAAAAACCGGGATGTGTGAACCGGCTTAAGGAGGGACACATGAAACGTGTCAGAAATAGCCAAGTGTGGTGGAAGGGCCAGGCGGTAGACCACAGGATTGATCTGCTCGAGGACCTTGAAAGGGCCAATATAGTGCGGTGCGAACTTAGCAGATTCAGCGCGCAGTCTGATGTTTCGGGCAGAAAGCCACACTAAGTCGCCAGGGGCGAAGGTCAGAGCAGGATGCCTGTGTGCGTCAGAGCGGAGGCCCTCATTCTCTCCTTGGAGGCCCGGATAGCATCCTGCGTGCGACCTCAAATGTCACGTGCCTCCACCGCCCAGTCTGCCACCCTAGAGTCGGTGGATGACACGGGCACGGGGACGCGCGGATGCTGGCCGTAATTTAAGAGGAATGGGGTCTGACCGGTGGAGTCGGCCACAGCGTTGTTCAAAGTGAACTCCACCCACGGCAGCAAGGATGCCCAGTCATCCTGCCTGGCCGCGACAAAATGTCGCAGATATGTCACCAGGGTCTGGTTGGCTCCCTCAACCAACCCGTTCGTTTCGGGATGATAGGCCAAGGAGAGATTTAGCTCGATGCTGAGCAGAGAACAGAGCTCTCTCCAGAACGGAGACGCAAACTGAGGACCCCAGTCGCTGACAATCTTATCCGGCATGCCGTGCAGGCGGAAGACATGTTTAATAAACAACACTGCCAGGCCCCGTGCAGAAGGTAGCCGCGAGAGTGGCACCAGATGCACCATCTTGGAGAAATGATCGGTGACCACCCAAATAACGGTGCTGCCACTGGACTTTAGCAGACCCACCACAAAGTCCATACCGATCATCTCCCAGGGCCTATCCACTACCGGCAGAGGATAGAGTAACCCAGTGGGCCGCTGCCGAGAGGACCAATTCTGGGCACAAGACACACACACCTGAATATAGTCCCTGACGTCACGGGCCATATGCGACCACCAGTACATCCTCGCAGAAGCTCAGAGGTCCGTTTGGTCTCAAAATGTCCACCCACCCTGGACGAATGAGCCCAAGAGAGGACCTCCGGTCGCAGATGAGCAGGGACAAAAGTCTTGCCCAGAGGTACAGACTCGAGGGCGACCGGAGCCACGGTCCTCAGGCTCTCAGATGGGACTATCAACCGAGGCTCCTCCTCTTCCGATGACACCACAGAGCGGGAGAGAACATCGGCCTGGACGTTCCTCTCCCCGGAGAGAAAATGCAGGGTGAAGTGGAATCGGGAGAAGAACAAGGACCATCTGGCCTGGCGAGAATTCAGCCGCTGGGCTGTTTGTAAATAGACCAAATTCTTGTGGTTGGTGAACACCTGGAAAGGGTGGCGGTCCCCCTCCAGGAGGTGTCTCCACTCTGAAAAGGCCAACTTCATTGCTAGCAACTCCCTGTCCCCGATGAAATTATTCCTCTCCGCCGGAGTGAAGGTCTTGGAGAAGCATGGGTGCTTCCAACCTTGCGAGTCCTTCTGGAACAGGACCGCTCCAGCACCGACGGAAGAGGCATCCACCTGCAGAATGAAGTGTTTATCCACATCGGGGCAATGTAGAATGGGAGCGCTAGCGAAATGGGATTTAATAGAGAAGGCCTTGGAGACAGGTTCTGACCACAACTTGGGGTTTGCACCCTTCTTGGTGAGGGCTACCAAGGGCGCTACCAAAGTTGAGAAGTGGGGAATGAATTGGCGATAGTAATTTATGAACCCCATAAAGCACTGCACCGCTTTGAGAGAATGGGGTTCCTGCCAATCCATCACCGCCTGTAGCTTGGCAGGATCCATGGCCAAACCCTGGGCAGAGATGATATAGCCCAAGAAAGGCAAGGACTCCTGCTCAAACACACACTTCTCCAACTTGGCATAGAGGGAGTTTGCCTGCAGGAGGTCAAAAACTTTTGCAAACATCTCTCCGGTGGGAATCAATATCTGGAGAGTAGATGAGAATATCATCCAGATAGACTACTACCGAGGTGGTAAGCATATCCTGGAAGAGCTGAGCAACCTCCACTGTGGCTGAGGAGGAATGGGAGACCGCTGGTAGCAGGGCTCGGGATTCCCGCTGTGCAGCAACAGGAACCCGACGCCTAACACTTACCATGTTATGGTCACTGCTTCCCAAATGCTCCCTGACCTGAAGATCTGAAATTGTATCTGGTCTATTTGACAGAACCAGATCCAGCAGATTACCTCCCCTGGTCAGTTCATCAACCAGCTGAGAGAGGTAATTGTCCTGAGCTGTGGACAAGAAATTGTAGCTTTTAGCACAGCCAGAAGAGTCTATGTCTCATTGAATGTCTGGATAGTTAAAATCCCCCATTATAAGAACCCTATTACTGTTTGCTGCTCCTCCTCTACCTGTTCCTCTAGATTAGGAGGCTTGTAGGAGACTCCAATTAGCAGCTTTCCATTATTACCATCCCCATGTACATATAGTGACTCTACATTGCTGTAACTCCCCCAATGTCATCACAGGTTTTAATGTAGATTTTATGAAGATGCACATCCCACCTTTTTTATCTTTCCTGTCCTTTCTAAATGTAGTGTAACCCTCTATGTTTGTTACCCAGTCATGGCTCTCGTCAAGCCTGGTTTCAATAATGCCCACCACTGTGGGCATCGTGGAGGTAGATGCTTCTGATTGGGCATTGGGAGCCATTCTCTCAAAGAACTGGAGAGAAGGCTGTTACATCCTTGTGCTTTCTTTTCCCGTAGGCTTACCCTTGCAGAAAGGAACTATGACTTGGGAAATAAGGAACTTCTAGTGATTATTGCAGCCTTTAAGAAATGGAGGCATCATCTGCAAGGGGCTGCACAACAGATCTAAATTGCGATGATCGGGCAGCACTATGAATTCCTCAGATCTGCTAAATGTCTGTCTCCACGTAAGGCTCGGTGGAATTTATTTTTGAACCAATTTAATTTTGTTATTTCGTACCGTCCAGGTTCACGTAATGGGAAAGCTGATGCTTTGTCCCAAATCCATTCTGCGGATTCCATTCTTGGGTCCCTGCCCAAGACAATTTTATCAGATGCCAACTTCATCGGAGTAATCCATGATCCGGACCTGTTGCTGGAGATCAAGGAAGCCAATGATGATGATGATGTATCTCTTGCTAACCCGCCTGTGGATATCAATCTTGTCCTTAAGGGAGGCTTGTGGTTTCATGACCGATGTATTTACATTCCTGAGGCCCTCAGGTTGGTACATGACTCCAAGTTGGCTTGTCATAGGGGGGGTACAGAAGACACAAGAATTCCTGAGCCGATGTTTCTGGTGGCCAACTTGCCTAAAGGATACGAAGGACTATGTTCTCTCTTGTGAAGTATGTGCTTGTTATAAGACTCTTCGTGCTTCTCCTACGGGTCTACTTCAACTACTACCGGTTCCATCTCATCCGTGGGGCTCAATCTCTATGGACTTCATTGTGGATCTTCCTACTTCTGGTGGCATGAATATAATCCTAGTTGTGCTTGATCGTCTGACTAAGGATGCTCATTTATTTCCTTGTACCGGCCTTCCCTTGGCTAAGGAGACTGTGAACTTGGTGATACAGAATATTTTTCTGCTGCATAGGGTCCCAGATGAAGTTATCTCTGACCGTGGAGTACAATTCACCTCAGATTCTGGAAGGGGTTTTGTTCTGCGCTTAATATTAATGTTCGTCTTTCTTCTGCATATCACCCTCAGATGAATGGTTAAAATGCTGGCCGGGGAACATTCAGGCCATATCGAGACTGTGTTCCATTCCTTGTGAGAGAGTATCTGTTTGGGCCAGCCTTGACCGAAATTCTAAAGAAATCAGGGGATACCAAAAAGGGATTCCCTAGTCTATCTATTCCTGAAGGATGCTTCCCAGGGAGCAGGATAATTTGGAAGATCGCAGAAGGAAAGGCAGAGGCCTAGCAAACTATTACTGCCAGTTTATTCCACATTTCTCAGGCTGCTCCTATATATACCCCGACTTGCAAGGGGGGGGGGGGGGCGGACAATCCTAAGATATGGATTCCAGAGGCAGAGAACGCTTTTGTGCAAGCTGTTCTGGCACCCTCAACTTTGTGCTTAAGAAAAGCGAGTTGACAGACAGGTAAACTCTTCCCTATTGATGCATTGAGGTAGACGCAGGGGGTCCTTCACAACTTTTATTGATAGGATCAGTGTAAAACTACAAAAAAATTAAAGTACTCAGTACAATGCATGCAACATATTTAAAGTACATAGCATTATGCTTGGTACAGGACACACATAGCTTAATTATACAACATGGCGAATAGTGTAAAAAAGCTATAATGGCAAAAGACTACTTTGATATAAAACATGTAGAACAGAGTAGCTACATAAAATGGTATGGTGAGCTCTGACAAGGGGAAAATAGTAACTCACCAACTGTGCTATGTGGAGGTAAACAACCAGTTGGGCTGAAAATCAGGGAGAGATAATCAGCATGTCAGCATCCATGAGGCCAAAATGGCTGCTGGAGAAGAAGGGGGCAAGGCTAATGCAGAAGCCGATGGGAAACTATGGATGCTTTGATGAGCAAAGTATAATTGCACAGTAACCAATGAAACAAAGTAAAGCCTCTTCTTCAGGGCCGGAGCAGTTCTTACTTAGAAGCCTTCTTCTGGTCACATGGTTACCTGTGGCTTCTTTTCCAAAATCTTCGCTGCTCCAACCGCAAATACTCTATAGGCGATCGAGAACTGTTAGCGATTAAACTGGCTCTGGAGGAGTGGCACTTTTTGCTACAAGATGCAAGCATCTGTTAATTAAGAGGGAGAAGGGACAATGGAACTTACCACATTTTAAGTGTATCGGTAAAACAATTAATGCGGAGTTCCTCTTGAGGATGCCGTTTCCACTGGTGCTCATAGGACAATATACAAAAGGACGGGGAAAGAGTCCAGCACAGCCATCCAGGGATAACAGGTCCTCCCTTCTCCTGTACCAGCCGTGACTTGTATTAAGATTACTGTACTTGTTTTTATACCCTTCCTCATATGTAAAGCGCCATGGAATAAACTGGCACTATAATAATAATTCTTTATTTAAACGTGATTAAAACATTAAAAGGCAAGGCCTCGTACCTAATGGTGGTTATATACACTGACCACAAGAATCTAGACTATCTGCATTCCGCACAGTGACTTACCCCATGACAAGCTAGGTGGACTAGTTTTTTCTCCCGTGTAAACGTCACTCTCTGTTTTTGGCTGGCAGATAAGAACATCAAGGTGGATGCTCTCTCTAGATCCTTCCAAACTTGCAACCAGCAGGAGGAGCCCCAACACATCATCGAGCCCTCCAAAATTTTTATGGTCGCTCTGTTGGTTATGCCTAAGCTCCCTTCCGGAAAGGATTACATGGCTGAACCAGATAGGAAGTGGGTTCTTCAATGGGTGGCTGCCCATGCGGACAGAAGAAAATGGCTCTCTATCTCCTGACATCATTGGTGGCTGACCCTGGGAAAGGACAATGTGGATTTAGTTTCTGCCTGTCCCTCTTGTGCCCAGAACAAGATCCTGAAGCAGCTTCCTACCCGACGGCTACGTCCTTTGCCTTAACCATCTGTTCCTTGACAGCATATTGCAATGGATTTCATCACCGATCTCCGACTATCGGCTGGGTGCACCATTATTTGGGTTGTTGTGGATCGCTTCTCCAAGATGGCCCATTTCACTCTACTGTTTGGACTCCGCTCCGATCCTTGCAGAGAAGTTCATTCTACATATTTTCCGCCTCTATGGTCTTCAGCCACATATTGTCTCGGATAGAGGTGTCCAGCTTACTTCTCGCTTCTGGAGGGCCACTTGCAAATTACTTAACGTCTCTCTGGAATTCTCTTCGGCCTACTACCTTCAATCCAATGGCCAGGTGGAGCTGGTCCATAAGATCCTGACCAACTTCCTGAGGCACTTTGTCAATGCCCACCACAGTAACTGGTTCGAACGCCTGCCATGGGCCAAATTCTGGCACAACCATGTGATTGAATCTTCTGCAAAAGCTCCATTTTTTTGTAGTCTACAGTCAACATCCTAATATTACGTTCCCTGTTTCTACTACCTCTGATATTCCCTCGTCAACGTTTTTTCTAGGCTCTGAGAGGACACCAAGTCCACATTATTTAAGTCCTCAGAAAGGATGAAAAGACACGCAGACAAGAGGCATCTGGATCCACCTCTGTTTCGTACTGGGGACAAGGTCTGGCACTCATCTAAGTATTGTGATGTAGTGAGGGGGATCATATACAGGGGCCGGTATGTGTCCCCCAGGATGCAGGCAGAGTCATATTTAACCCGCTGGAGCGCCTTGTGTTCACAGCAAAACGCCTTTGAATCACAAGGCAAAATAAAAGAAAGTGTGGACTGGGTCCAAGTAGTTGACTCAGTCAGATTTTTAGAAAAATCTGACATGGGTTTTTATTTTTAGAGGGATTTGCAGGTTTCGTAGTGGGGAGAATCCCTCTCCCACTCCGGGTTTTTGGGAGTGGCCCTGTGGCCACAATTTCATTTAATCTCAGTTTGGTCTTGGGTGTATCTGTTTTGAATCTTGAAAGGTACAGAGCAGGAGGCCCTGTGGAATCCAGGCCTGTGTGAAGCCAACACATAGCCAGGGACTTCAAAGCGGCTTACGCACCCAGGAGTTACAGTGGTGTATCACACTTTCTCCCTCCTCTCCTGCTGCTTATATCCTGGGTACGTGCACCGAGTGGAGATCCCCAGGCACTGTGCTTAGGGAAGGCATGTTCCATCCTTCTTAAAGGGGCCACACGTACACCGTCCGATGGCTGGAAGACAATTACTATTTAAAGCACCTCCACCTGCATGGAGGTGCCTATGCAGTGTTGTTAGTCTGTTTCTAAACACGCTTGATAGTTCTCAGGTCCCAGTGCTTGTATCCCAGTATTCCTCTCCAGCATATCATTCGTACCTGACTGCACCAGCCTGCCTTTATATCAGCCGTGCCTGCCTGTATATCTGCCATGCCCACCTGCATATCTGCTATGGTCGCTTGCCAACCTGGAAATCAGGTGTGTTGTCCGCACCAGCGTGCCTGTATATCAGATGTTCACACCTGCCAAGATATCAGTCGTGCCCGCTAGTACCTGCATGTGTGTGTCTGTCGTGCCAGTCATCATACCAGCCGTGTCAGCGAATACTTGCCAAGTGTACCATTCCCCATCTTCTGTCTCTTCGGGGACAGCTGCCTTCCACCTGAGGTAACTCCTGGTGTAGCATCTGGTCCCACCTCCCTCATCTCTCCTCAGATTGAGGTATTGTCAGCCGCTGTGCATCCGAGGTCGGTCTTGGTGAGGAACCTAGTCAAGCCCCTCCAGACTCTCCTCGGATCTCGGCACGGTGGTTCCACCAATCAAAGTCCATTACACCTATTACACATATATTGTAGCAGGAATAAAACTCTACTGGAATGAAGGGCAAAAAGTGGACGAAAATGCAGCCAACTATGCAGCAAACCTGAGCTTGTTCCAAAGATCTAAGAACACCAGCAGGGCTAAAATAACAGGTTTATCTATCAGCAACTGGTTGTACAATGTCCATTTAGCTCTATCAACCCCTATACGAGAGATGAACGTGTCAATAGATATGGTACACCATAGCAAGCAGTAGGAACCACTATATGAACAAAACAATCAATCCACTAAAGAATCATGAAAGTATTATCTGGTACAGGAAATTCGGCAAGAACCATGCAGTAAAGGCCATAACGCAGAAGTACGGAACAGCCTCATTATTAGAGATCCTCCAATAAAATCACCGACAAAGTATATAAGTAATATAAATGGAAACAAAAGTCGTAAAAACTGAGATGAACGGTCAAAAATGTGTATTTCAGTAATCAAGTCCTTTAATTGTCAGATGACCTGACGTTAAGAACATTTGGGAGGTCCACATTCTGGAATATACAGACGTAGGCATGTGGGTGAGAATTTGTCTGAACAATAGTTTGGTATGGAATTGTGAAATGGGGTAAATGTGTTTTACGGATATAAAAATAATATTTTTATTACTTGTCTAATAAAAATTCCTCTCTATTAAACAGAAAATAGAACTTATTAAAAAAAAGTGCTACCACACAATTTGGTCTTAATCAGGTCAATAATTTGTGTGGTAGATTTCAAAACAGGGGGTGACGCAAAGGCCTGGTTGGGATGGGCACATGGGGCAATAATATCGGGAATCGCTCCTTTTACCGTTCTTCCTACAAACCCGGCATCTTTTTTGGGGATGTTTTTGGGTGGAAGTGGCAGGGACAAGGTGAATAAAATGTCGCTCCGATAGTCTCCGGACATCCTCCGACTCGAAGACTGCCTCCTGTGCCTGCGTTGAGCCAAATAGAAGACACTCGATAATTTTCTCCTGGTACTGAAGAAATGTCAGTTCTCCTTGGGACTTTTTATAGAGGACAAAACTATTGTAGGCAGCAATTTGAATGAGGTAGATTGCCACCTTTTTGTACCAGGCCCTTGTCTTCCGCTTCACCAGATACGGTTGAAGCACCTTGTCTGAGAGGTCAACGCCGCCAATATATTTATTAAAGTCTGTGACGCAGACTGGTTTTTTCTTGTCCCTGGTGGTGCCTCTGTCTCTGACCGCCACAGCGGTGTCCGCATGCAGTGTGGTCAGCATGTAAACGTCCTTCTTGTCATTCCACTTCACTGCAAGAAGTTGGTCGCTTGCAAGTGAGAAGGACGCCCCCTTCTTCAAATGTCTGGACACCAACTGTGATGGAAACCCCACTCGGTTTTCCCTGACTGTCCCACAGGCCCCTGTATTTGCAGCATGAAGGGATTGGTATAGGGGGATACTCGTATAGTAGAAGTCTGTGTAAACGTGGTACCCTTGATAGAGAAAGGGTGTCATTAGCTCCCAGACAATTTTACCTGGGATGCCAACTGTCTGGGGGCAGTTTGGGGGGCTAATTTGGCGGTCCCTACCTTCGCAAATTATAAAGGTGGATGTGTAGCCTGTTGAGCTCTCGCACATTTTGTAGAGCTTGAAGCTGTATTTTGCTCGCTTGGAGGGGACGAATTGGCGGAATGACAGATGGCCCTTGTAACTCATTAAGGACTCATCGACGGCCACATTTTGCTCAGGGGTGTATGAATTTATAAATAAATCTTTCAGGATGGAAATTAGGGGTCTCAATTTGTATAGGTGATCGTCAGTTCTTGGGGGAGCTTGGGAATTATCACTAAAGTGAAGAAATCGCATTAGGGTTTCATAGCGAGCTCGGGACATGACAGCTGCAAATACTGGGGTGCTGTGGACAGATTTTGGTGCCCAGTAGGAGCGGAGTGTGTTCTTTTTTACTAATCCCATGTTCAGGGTAAGGCCTAAAAATTTTTTTATTTCGGGGACATTTGTGGGGATCCAGGAATGGGAATAAAACGATGTGGGTTTTTGGGAAATGCATTGAGAGGCATATAAATTGGTTTGGTGGGCAATCAATTGTAGGACTTCAGGGGCAATGAAAATTTGGAAAAAATCAAAGGGAGTAAAATTGGATACGTCAACCTTTATACCAGGGGTTGCTAAAAAAGGGGGAATTTGGGGGGAAAAGGAACTGTTGCGATGCCACATCATTGGGGGGACTGTGGTACTTGGTCCTGCCTCTGAATCTTCAGCAGTCATGACTGAATCCACTACCATCGGGCTGTAGGATCCTGTGGAGGAAGATTTGTCGTCACTCCAGTACAAAGGTACCAATGGGGGTCTCAGGTAAAAACCAGCCCTGATCATGTTCTCCAGACTCTCAGCTACTCCTCGGTAGCTGAAACCCCGGCACTTCTACACTTTTATCGAGACTCAGGAATCGGAATAGGGGTACGGAGTGCTCCCTTCGTTTAGCCGTACAAACAGGTACGGCATAAATTCATTAATTATCTGTACTGTGAGTTTGTGGCGCAGTTTACCTCCCTATCCCAATTGGCATTACTTTCCCTTATACAACACTCCCTATTTTACTGCAGGCCTCTACACACATGTGGTAAGGCTGCAAGTTTTTGATATTTGATATTTAGTATTAGAAATCCATCTAAGTGACTGCACACCCTTTATAACCTGTGGTCCTAAGCGCCATTTGGATTTATTTTCTTATCTCTATTTTAGAATTTTTTGACAAAAGGTGGTAGTTGTCCACCAAACTAGGCACCTAAGATCAGGCTACATTCTTCAGCGCCAGTGGGTTTTGATATTAGATTATTACCTATAATCCAATTTTTTCATCTGTGACTTCTCTTTATTTGGTGCTTAATACTCACCTAGGCAGTTATCTGTAGCAATCACCTCTTTACACCACTCATCACCCCTCACATATGTCTCTGTAGTATTAATATGGGTCAGATCTTCACCCTGAAACAAATATTGTAAAAGTCACAGACAGATGGAGAAGTCCCATCTATGACCAGCTCTAATCCTGCCATCTCCACCGCTCTCATTACACAAGTGTAAAACATATAATACTGGTGGATAAAACAAGACGGAGCACAAGACCTTCACAGCCGTCTACACATCATAGGGGAGATCTCCTGACACCTTCTCTCCATCTACCTGATGATCCTGAGGAACATTGGGAACTTCTTGTTTACAGTCCTGTGGAAGAAGAGGACGGGGACATCTCTCTGGTGTTGTCCTCTTACTGGATAGATCTGGAGGAAACACATACAGGGACTGAATTCATTCTTTACATACAGATAATTATAGGCCGTGTGTATTTAGCCCTGACTATTACCTGGTGATGTGAGGGGCTGGGGAACCTCCATCATGACGTCCTTATACAGATCTTTGTGTCCTTCTAAATACTCCCACTCCTCCATGGAGAAATAGATGGCGACATCCTGACACCTTATAGGAACCTGACACATACAATGATACCGTCATCCCCCGATCCCTTCATAGCGTTACTATATAATGTCCCAGCATTCCCAGCAGTGTCACCTCTCCAGTCAGCAGCTCAATCATCTTATAGGTGAGTTCTAGGATCTTCTGGTCATTGTTGTCCTCATATTTCAGGGGGTGAGGTGGAGGCCCCGTGATTGGGCTCAGGGGTCTTCCCCATCCCTCAGACACAAGGTCCTGACAGCGCCCACTAGAGGTCTTCTTCACTACTGTGTAATCCTGGTTATGGAGAGACACATTAATAAATCTCACTACAGACATTTCCAGAGTCCTCACCTCTCCAGTTCTGTCCATCTGTTATTCCCATAGATAAGAATGATGTAATGTGACGTCATCAGAATCTCTCACCTCTCCAGTAAGCCGGAAGAGGATCTCTAGGGTGAGGTGTAATATCCTCTCCACCATCTTGTCCCTGTCCCTATCCATCCTTGCTCAGTAATTCGGTAAAATCGGTAAGAAAAATTCTCTTATATTGAAGATCTTCACTGAGAGGATTTGATGTTGTAGAAATCTGAATGAGAAGATGTAGTAATATCATAAATAATGGCTGGAGCGAGGATTCCAGTAAAAAGCCATAATCTGTGGATCTCATCCTGTATTATGCTGGAAGAAGACACTAGTGAGGAGTGTATTTTTGTGATGGCTATTAATGATCTCCAAGCTGAGGACTAGAGGAGGTTTGGCCAGAATGCTGCGCTCGTGGTGTGAGCACTTACATGTTACACAATTATTTAGGAACAGTGACTTGTGAACTAAACTCGTCTTTTATCAAGTCAACACATCCACGGGCCATATCTGTGTATTAAAGAGGCTGTCAAGGACTATAATCACCTAGAGAATAATGGAGCTTCCAGCACCGACCTCCAACCGCACTTCACATAGAGAATAATGGAGCCTCCAGCACCGACCTCCACCCGCAGAGCCACACTCCACATAGAGAATAATGGAGCCTCCAGCACCGACCTCCACCCGCAGAGCCGCACTCCACATAGAGAATAATGGGGCCTCCAGGACCTACCTCCTCCCGCAGAGCCACACTCCACATAGAGAATAATGGAGCCTCCAGCACCTACCTCCTCCCGCAGAGCCACACTCCACATAGAGAATAACGGAGCCTCCAGCACCTACCTCCACCAGCAGAGCAGCACTCCACATAGAGAATAATGGAGCCTCCAGCACCTACCTCCACCCGCAGAGCCGCACTCCACATAGAGAATAATGGAGCCTCCAGCACTGACCTCCACCCGCAGAGCCGCACTCCACATAGAGAATAATGGAGCCTCCAGCACCGACCTCCACCCACAGAGCCGCACTCCACATAGAGAATAATGGAGCCTCCAGCACCTAACTCCACCTGCAGAGCCGCACTCCACATAGAGAATAATGGAGCCTCCAGCACCTACCTCCTCCCGCAGAGCCACACTCCACATAGAGAATAATGGAGCCTCCGGCACCGACCTCCACCCGCAGAGCCGCACTCCACATAGAGAATAATGGAGCTCCAGCACCTACCTCCACCCGCACTCCCCATAAACTGTGTTCCAAATTATTATGCAAAAAGAGTTTAGGAGTGATAAGGTTAGAATTTTTTTGTTTGTCATTTAAACTCCTTGATGGTGATGTGTGTCAGGGCTCTTTATATCACTGAAAGCAATTGCAGATACCTGTGCAAATTAGTTTGGCAGGTGTGTCCAAATAAAGGCAAGACTACTTAAGAAGGCTGTTCCACATTATTAAGCAGCCTACATTTTTTGCCAAAATGGGAAAGAAAAAGGATGTGTCGGCTGCCGAGAAGCAACAAATTGTGGAGTATTTAGGTCAAGGCATGACTACAATCAACATTGCCAAGACACTTCATCGTGATCATCGCACAATCAAGAAGTATGTAGCTGATTCCCAGCACACACGTGTGCGTGCTGAAAAGGAAAAATTGAGAACTCTTTCCAATAGGCAATTGCGTCAGGTTAAAAGAGCAGCTGCAAAAATGCCTTGTCATAGCAGCAGACAAGTTTTTGAAGCTGCTGGTGCCTCCAACGTCCCCCGAACAACAAGATGCAGGGTCCTTCAGATGTTTGCAGCTGTGTGTAAGCCATCCTGTCGACCACCTCTATCCACTGCACACAAGCAGAAACGGCTCCAGTGGGCCAAACGATACATGAAGACTGACTTCCAAACTGTTTTGTTCACCGATGAGTGCCGTGCAACGCTCGATGGTCCAGATGGATGGAGTGGAGGATGGCTGGTTGATGGACACCCCATGAAAACACGGCTAAGGCGCCAAAAAGGAGGAGGTGGAGTAATGTTTTGGGCTGGAATCATGGGGAGAGAGATTGTCGGCCCCTTTAGGATCCCTGAAGGGGTAAAGATGAACTCCATAATCTATGTGGAGTTTCTAAAACAGCACTTCCTGCCATGGTTCAAGAGGAAGAACCGTGCTTTCCACAGCAAGATCATTTCCATGCCTGATAATGCACCGTCTCATGCTGCAAATAGCACATCTGCATCTCTGGCTGCTATGGGCATAAAAGAGGACTAACTTATGGTGTGGCCACCATCTTCCCCTGACCTCAACCCCATTGAGAACCTCTGGAGCATAATCAAAAGGAGTGTCTATGATGGCGGGAGGCAGTTCACATCTAAGCAACAGCTCTGGGAGGGTATTCTGTCCACATGCAAAACAACTGAAGCACAAACCATCCAAAAACTGACAAATTCAATGGACGAGAGAGTTCAGAAGCTTC
Source organism: Dendrobates tinctorius (assembly GCF_039654945.1). Classification (NCBI taxonomy): domain Eukaryota; kingdom Metazoa; phylum Chordata; class Amphibia; order Anura; family Dendrobatidae; genus Dendrobates; species Dendrobates tinctorius. The sequence goes on along the minus strand of NW_027361731.1, from coordinate 22,781,418 downwards.
TTTCCAACAAGGGGTCCTATGTGCAAATGTAACATCACCGAGAATAAAGTTTGGACTTGAAAACTGTTTGATTTCATTTTGTAATAAGCTGATAATGCTTATCATTTCACAATTCACCATTTTTTTGTTCAAAATAAAAAAGGTTGAAAACTCTGCTGTGCATAATAATTTGGAACATGCATTTTGAGTGTTTACTATTTTTAAAAATATACTGTTTTCATAGGCAGTTTGTTCAAAAACATTGCAATTATACTAGAATAGTAGATGACTGGAAAATAATAATGACTGCAATTCATATAGGTAATTTCGAGAAAATATGAGGAAATATTTTTTGCATAATAATTCGGAACACAGTGTAGAGAATAATGGAGCCTCCAGCACCGACCTCCACCCGCAGAGCCGCACTCCACATAGAGAATAATGGAGCCTCCAGCACCGACCTCCACCCGCAGAGCCGCACTCCACATAGAGAATAATGGAGCCTCCAGCACCGACCTCCACCCGCAGAGCCGCACTCCACATAGAGAATAATGGAGCTTCCGGCACCGACCTCCACCCGCAGAGCCACACTCCACATAGAGAATAATGGAGCCTCCGGCACCGACCTCCACCCGCAGAGCCACACTCCACATAGAGAATAATGGAGCCTCCAGCACCGACCTCCACCCGCAGAGCCGCACTCCACATTTTTACAGGATGAAAATGATCAAATGGTAAGACAGGATGTTGAGAAGGCTGAACTTTTAAATTCCTATTTTGCATCTGTTTTCTCTCAGAAAGGAAATGTAACATCAACTGTTATTCACTGTCCTATTAAGGGAATAGAAGAATCCAGGATATCTATAAACAGAAAGATAGTGAGGAAACACTTAGCTAACCTAAATGTATTCAAGTCTCCAGGTCCAGATGAATTACACCCCAGAGTACTGAAGGAGATAGCAGAAGAAATTTTTGAACCCCTCTCCATAATCTTTGAAAATTCTTGGAGAACAGGAGAAGTGCCAGAAGACTGGAGAAGAGCAAATGTTGTTCCTATCTTCAAAAAGGGGAAGAAGGTGGACCCAGGCAACTATAGGCCGGTGAGTCTGACTTCTATACCAGGAAAGATCTTTGAACAAATTATTAAACAACATGTATGTCAATACCTGGATAAGAATGAAGTGATTAAACAGAGTCAGCATGGGTTTGTAACTAATAAGTCATGTCAGACTAATTTAATTTCCTTCTATGATGGTATTACTGATTGGGTGGATCAAGGAAATGCTGTAGATATAGTATATCTTGACTTCAGCAAAGCATTTGACAAAGTCTCTCATACAATCCTTATTGAAAAAATGACTAAGTATGGAATGGACAAGGCAACTGTTAGGTGGATTCATAACTGGCTTAGTGATCGGACCCAAAGAGTGGTCGTAAATGGCTGCACATCCAGTTGGAAGAATGTCTCAAGTGGGGTACCACAGGGCTCTGTCCTGGGCCCTGTATTGTTCAACATCTTTATCAATGATTTAGATGAAGGAATTGAGGGTAAACTGATTAAATTTGCTGATGACACAAAGCTAGGAGGGATAGCTAATACTAGAGAAGAGAGAGAGAGGATTCAAAAAGATTTAAATAAACTGGAGAAGTGGGCAGCAACTAACAGAATGGTTTTTAACAGGGAGAAATGCAAAGTACTACATCTGGGCAATAAAAATGAAAAAAGCATATATAGAATGGGAGGAATAGGGCTAAGTGACAGCACATGTGAAAAAGACTTGGGTATACTAATAGATCACAGACTGAATATGAGTCAACAGTGTGATGCAGCAGCAAAAAAGGCAAATGCAATTCTAGGATGTATTAACAGAAGCATACAGTCTAGATCACGTGAAGTAATTATTTCCCTCTACTCCTCTTTGGTCAGACCTCATCTGGAATATTGTGTCCAATTTTGGGCACCACATTTTAAAAAAGACATCAACAAACTGGAGCAAGTTCAGAAAAGAGCGACCAGAATGGTGACCGGTCTGCAAACCCTGTCTTATGAGGAAAGGTTGCAGGATTTGGGAATGTTTAGTTTGCAAAAGAGAAGACTGAGAGGAGACTTAATAGCTGTCTACAAATATCTAAAGGGCTGTCACATTGTAGAAGGATCAACTTTATTCTCATTTGCACAAGGAAAGACTAGAAGCAATGGGATGAAGCTGAATGGGAGGAGACACATTAGATATTAGAAAAAACTTTTTGACAGTTAGAGTGATCAATGAGTGGAACAGGCTGCCACGAGAAGTGGTGAGTTCTCCTTCAATGGAAGTCTTCAAACAGAGGCTGGACAGACATCTAACTGGGATGATTTAGCGAATCCTGCTTTGAGCAGGGGGTTGGACCAGATGGCCCAGGAGGTCCCTTCCAACTCTACGATTCTATGATTCTATGATTCTAGAGAATAATGGAGCCTCCAGCACCGACCTCCACCCGCAGAGCCGCACTCCACATAGAGAATAATGGAACCTCCAGCACCGACCTCCACCCGCAGAGCCGCACTCCACATAGAGAATAATGGAGCCTCCGGCACCGACCTCCACCCGCAGAGCCGCACTCCACATAGAGAATAATGGAGCCTCCGGCACCTACCTCCACCCGCAGAGCCGCACTCCACATAGAGAATAATGGAACCTCCAGCACCGACCTCCACCCGCAGAGCCGCACTCCACATAGAGAATAATGGAGCCTCCGGCACCGACCTCCACCCGCAGAGCCGCACTCCACATAGAGAATAATGGAGCCTCCGGCACCTACCTCCACCCGCAGAGCCACACTCCACATAGAGAATAATGGAGCCTCCAGCACCGACCTCCGCCCGCAGAGCCGCACTCCACATAGAGAATAATGGAGCCTCCGGCACCGACCTCCACCCGCAGAGCCGCACTCCACATAGAGAATAATGGAGCCTCCGGCACCAACCTCCACCCGCAGAGCCACACTCCACATAGAGAATAATGGAGCCTCCAGCAGCGACCTCCACCCGCAGAGCCGCACTCCACATAGAGAATAATGGAGCCTCCGGCATCGACCTCCACCCGCAGAGCCGCACTCCACATAGAGAATAATGGAGCCTCCGGCACCGACCTCCACCCGCAGAGCCGCACTCCACATAGAGAATAATGGAGCCTCCGGCACCGACCTCCACCCGCAGAGCCGCACTCCACATAGAGAATAATGGAGCCTCCAGCACCGACCTCCACCCGCAGAGCCGCACTCCACATAGAGACTAATGGAACCTCCGGCAGCGACCTCCACCCGCAGAGCCGCACTCCACATAGAGAATAATGGAGCCTCCGGCACCGACCTCCACCCGCAGAGCCGCACTCCACATAGAGAATAATGGAGCCTCCAGCACCGACCTCCACCCGCAGAGCCGCACTCCACCTAGAGAATAATGGAGCCTCCAGCACCGACCTCCACCCGCAGAGCCGCACTCCACCTAGAGAATAATGGAACCTCCAGCACCGACCTCCACCTGCAGAGCCGCACTCCACCTAGAGAATAATGGAACCTCCAGCACCGACCTCCACCCGCAGAGCCGCACTCCACATAGAGAATAATGGAGCCTCCGGCACCGACCTCCACCCGCAGAGCCGCCCTCCACATAGAGAATAATGGAGCCTCCTGCACCAACCTCCACCCGCAGAGCCGCCCTCCACATAGAGAATAATGGAGCCTCCAGCACGGACCTCCACCCGCAGAGCCGCACTCCACATAGAGAATAATGGGGCCTCCAGCACTGACCTCCACCCGCAGAGCCGCACTCCACATAGAGAATAATGGAGCCTCCAGCACTGACCTCCACCTGCAGAGCCACACTCCACATATATGGCTGCTCTGTGCGCACAGGACCTGTGATGAGGTCACAGGAGGGGAGGAGTCAGTGGTCACATGATCAGGGACCTCAGTGTGTGCAGGACTCTGTTGTGCTGGTTGTCATGGTGCTGGATGAGGGGAAGTTTATGTGTGGGGTCAGGAGGGGTTTACAGGGTGGATGGAGCAGAGCCGTGTGTATGAGGTGGAGGGGTTTACAGGGTGGATGGAGCAGAGCCATGTGTATGAGATGTACGGAGCGGAGCCGTGTGTGTATGAGATGTACGGAGCGGGGCCGTGTGTGTACGAGGTGTACGGAGCGGAGCTGTGTGTACGAGGTGTACGTAGTGGAGCCGTGTGTGTACGAGGTGTACGGAGCAGAGCCGTGTGTGTACGAGGTGTACGGAGCGGAGCCGTGTGTGTACGAGGTGTACGGAGCGGAGCCGTGTGTGTACGAGGTGTACGGAGCGGAGCCGTGTGTGTACGAGGTGTACGGAGCGGAGCCGTGTGTATACGAGGTGTACGGAGCGGAGCCGTGTGTATGAGGTGTATGGAGCGGAGCCGTGTGTATGAGGTGTACGGAGCTGAGCTGTATGTGGATGAGGTGGAAGGAGCGGATCCGTGTGTGTATGAGGGGTACGGAGCGGAGTCGTGTGTGTATGAGGTGTACAGAGCGGAACCGTGTGTGTACAAGGTGTACGGAGCGGAGCCGTATGTGGATTAGGTGGAAGGAGCGGAGCCGAGTGTGTACGGAGGGGAGCCCTGGTGTGTACGAGGTGTACAGAGTGGAGCCATGTGTGTATGAGGTGTACGGAGCAGAGTCGTGTGTGTATGAGGTGTACAGAGCTCAACCGTGTGTGTACAAGGTGTACGGAGCGGAGCCGTATGTGGATGAGGTGGAAGGAGCAGAGCCGAGTGTGTGCGGGGTGTACGGAGGAAAGCCCTGGTGTGCACGAGGTGTATAGAGTGGAGCCATGTGTGTATGAGGTGTACGGAGCAGAGTCGTGTATGAGGTGTACAGAGCGGAGCCATATGTGTAAGGGGTGTACGGAGCAGAGCCGTGTGTGTGTAAATATTCTGTTCTGTCAAAGGCATGCATAGGAAATGTACGTGAAAAACAGACGTGAGCAGCCTTTGTACACCTCAACTCACCCCTAAGTTATCCTCTTACAGTTATATGGTGTAAATGAATCCATTACTCACTAATCTCATATATTCATGATTTATCTATTAATCTCACAATGTGAAGTCTGACACAAGAATTGAGAGTTATCCTATTGGTCAGTGACCCTGTCACCAAGGTTCAATGGGAGGAGCTACCTCCAGTCTCTGTGGAGACAAGACAGGGTTCTGGAAGGTTCCCTGGAGGGTCTGGTTCAAGATGTAACCCAGAGCAGACCTCATGTGAGGGGTCTCCTGACCCCCTCCAGGCTCCAAGCCTGCAGGTTCATCTTTCTCTTCATCTCAAGACTTACAGCCAGGCCTAATCCCATGGATCTTCCTCTGACTTCTGCAGCCAAGATGGCTAAAGACCTTTAACCTTATTTTAACCCTGGATCCCTGCTGTCCGGTTTAAGGCGTGTTTCTCCAGCATTAGGTTACACTAAATGTGTACAGAAAAATCTATTGCTCTTCAAGTATATTTTTGCACGTACCGTGACCAGCTGAGAGAATGAATATGGGATTTCAGGTCTGTACATATTGCCATATATAGACTTTGAACTTCTTATTACCTGCAAGTACTGCTCCAAACTAATACAGGTTCTTAAAGCTCCAGAACCTCAATTCTGTGTCAGAATCCAATCCTGAACTGTATTGTGTGTTTCACTTCCTGGCGCCGCTGGAGTGGCAGCCTGTTACAGTGGCTCCTTCTTTGCTCTCCTTTTTTCTCTATTTTTTCTATTTTTCCTTTCTCTTTTTTATTGTTACTCCAAAGGACATTCCACTATGGAAAACCATAAGAGGATCTGGACCTTCGATGGACTTTTTACCTTGTTTTTACTTGGATCTATTGTGTTGGGAAATCCAGGAACTGAACAAGACCCTATTGTCTACTCCAGAGAAGCTATACTGCTGCTTAGGGACACAGCAAGGCAGCATGCTGCTAATAGACCAGAGGACATTCCACCAGAAATAAGGAACACTAAGAGAAGAGGTTGCAGAGCTGGAGCCCTCAGGAAAGCTAGAAGAAGGCACTATAGACCTGCTCTTCCCTCCGTCATTATGGGGAATGTGAGGTCACTCGGGAATAAGATGGACGAACTGTCGGCGCTGACCAGACATCATCGGGAATTAAGGGAGTGCAGTATGTTGCTGTTTACAGAGACCTGGCTCACCGAAGGTACTCCGGACACTGTTGTCTCATTGGATGGCTTTAAACTCATTCGCGCGGACAGGACAAGGGCTGTAAGAGGAAAGGCGGAGGGCTGGCGATATTTGTGAATGATAGATGGTGTGACTCTAGGCACATCGTGGTCAAAGAGCAAACATGCTGTAAGGACATTGAGCTATTAGCTGTGGGCATGAGACCTTTTTATTTACCGAGGGAACTATCGCATGTAATCATGATAGCTGCATATGTCCCCCCTTCTGCGAAAGCTGATGCCGCCACTGAGGTCCTACAATCCACAGTGAGCATGATGCAGTCCCTTCACCCCCTTCTGGTTTCGGGAGACTTCAATCATGTGTCTCCAGCATCCATACTACCTGGTTGCACACAGTATGTTACCTGCCTCACTAGAGACAACAAAATATTGGACTTGTTCTTTGCCAATGTGAGAGGGGCACATGCCTCGTCAGCCCTACCGCCCCTTGGGAGATCGGATCACAACCTAGTGCACCTCCAACCCGTGTACAAGCCACTTGTACAGAGAGAACATGCTATAACTCGCACAGTGAGGATATGGACTGAGGAGAGTGATGATGCTCTGAGAGACTGCTTTGAAACAACCACTTAGGATGTGCTGCTAGATTCCTATGGTGCTGACATGGATGGTCTCACACACTGTATAACGGACTACATGAATTTCTGTGTAGACAACACGGTACCCACAAAAGTAGTGAGGTGCTTCTCTAACAATAAGCCATGGATCAGCTCCAGAATAAAGGCTCTTCTCAAAGAGAAGAAGTTGGCCTTCAGATCAGGTGACAAGGGCAGGCTGAGAGAGGTGCAGAAAGATCTGAAGAATTTAATCAGGCAGGGAAAGGCTAATTATAAGAGAAAGATTGAACTGAAATTGTCACAGAAAAGGATTCATGAAGTCTGGGAGGGTCTAAAGTCTATATCTGCGCATAGACAGACTGTCTCCAGGATGGTTGTAGATAAAGAGGGGCTTAATGAACTTAATCTATTCTTTAACAGATTTAATCACACACTGGCTGCTCCTGCCCCTGCACATCATTCACACCTCTCTGCTACAATAACCTCACCCCCTGCTGCAACTTGTCAACTGAGCCAGGGTCTGTTCTGCACAAGTACCCAGGTTGCAAAAGAACTGGAAAAGATCAAAGTTTTGAAGGCTGCAGGTCCTGACGGCATCAGTGCAAGGCTAAGCAAAACCTGCGGGCACCAGCTGAGTGAGATCATTCATATCTGTTCAATATGAGCCTGAGCCATGATTAAGCCCTCTTAGGGTGAAACGCGTAGGAAATTGCTCCCCTCCATATGCCTCTTTATGTCGTTTTTACCTGATGGTATGAAGATTTTATATTCTCAATAAAGAAATTATAAGTTTATCTCCTGGAGATGCTGGAAAAATCCTTCTTTATGTTGTGCATGCACTATACACCCGGGTCAGGGTGTGTCCGTGCGTCGGAGGTGTGAGCAGGAGTGAAGAGGGGTGAGCTGAATATTTCTTGTTTGAGAATAGGTATAGTACCACAATTGTGGAAATTATCGTGTGTGGTACCAGTTCCGAAGAAACCTTATCCGAAAGACCTTAATGATTATAGACCTGTAGCATTGACATCACACCTGATGAAGGTACTAGAGAGATTGGTTCTCACACGTCTCCATCCTCTAGTGAGCTCGGATATGGACCCTCTCCAGTTTGCCTACGGGCCGGGCATTGGTGTGGATGATGCCATTATCCACCTTCTAGATAGGACTCTCTCTCACCTGGAGAAACCTGGGAACACTGTGAGAATAATGTTCTTCGATTTCTCTAGTGCTTTTAATCCCATACAGCCAGGTCTACTGAGAGACAAACTGGGCCTTGTTGGCGTGGACCTCCAACTCTCCTCCTGGATCCTTAACTACCTCACGAACCGACCTCAGTTTGTAAAGGTTCGGGACAGTGTGTCAGACACGGTGATCTGCAATACAGGAGCACCTCAAGGTACAGTTCTTGCCCCTTTTCTCTTCACACTGTACACTGCGGATTTTAAGTGCAACTCATCTAGCTGCTACTTGCAGAAGTATTCTGATGACTCTGCAATAGTAGGCCTCATCACAGGAGGAGATGAAAGAGAGTACAGAGACACTAACCAAGCTTTTGTGGAGTGGTGTCAGAGGAACCACCTTAGGATTAATTCCGGGAAGACCAAGGAATTGGTGGTGGACTTTCGCAAGGGAAAAAATCCACCAGTAGTGGTGAACATTCAGGGAAATGACATTGAGATAGGCGACACCTATAAGTACCTTGGTGTGATCCTCAATAATAAGCTTGACTGGGCCCATCACTTGGATGCAGTGCAGTGTACAGGAAGGGCCACAGTAGGCTTTATCTGCTTAGAAGGCTGAGAGCCTTCGGAGTTAGGGGGGCACTCCTTGCATCCTTGTTCAACTCTGTTGTGGCATCAGTCATCTTCTTTGGTGTGGTGTGCTGGGGTAGTGGCATATCAACCAGGGACAGGAATAGGCTGGACAAACTGATTAAAAGGGCCAGCTCTGTCCTGGGATGCCCCCTTGATCCAGTTCAGGAAGTAGGCGACAGGAGGATACTGGCCAAGGTGAGCTACATGGTGCAGAATGATTCCCATCCCATGCATGAGACCGCGACAAAGATGTGCAGTACTGTCAGTGACCGGCTACTTCATCCTAAATGTGAGAGGGCGCGCTATCGAAAGTCCTTCCTTCCTGCTGCAGTTAGGCTGTATAACCAGCACTGTCCAAAATGGAGACCGACCCAAACAGTGAACTGATAGATCCAAAGTTGTGATAGTCCGGTTACATCTTTTTTTTTTTCATATATGTACCTACCTACTGTCAATGTTATGCCTTTATGCATCTGCATCTGTACTTGTTCCTGCCTTGCTGCTGTAATGCTCTGAATTTCCCCATGGTGGGACGATTAAAGGATTATCTTATCTTATCTTATTGGCAGTGGATTCCCCATGTGAACTGTTACCATAACTCCATGTAATTTCTCCCCGTTCTGCTGAAATAAAGCAGCTGTTATCCCCGATCCATGTTGTCTGTGGTTATTCAATCGGCTGTGGACGCTGCGTTTGGGTGGAAAACAGTGAACAGAATGGCCCCATACCAGGGCTATTGCATGAGAACGAGGCCTAGGACTGACATGGAGCCTCCTTTCTTGTATCTCAGGTAGATGGAGAGAATAAACCTCCATACTGAGATCTGCATTCAGGCAGTGGAGACAATGGAGCAGATTTATCATGTGGTCTATGCTGTGCGATAAATGTGGTGTAGGTACGTGTGCCGACTGGGGGATAGTCCCTTCATCACCACGAACAGACTGGAGCCAGAAACCGATGCATGTTCAACAGGTCCTCTTTATTGGCCGTCCTCCCGACGACCACAGCAGCATGACAGCTTCCGTATACACAGGCCAGGGTACCTTTCACCTTCTTCTCTTTTCCTAAAATTGATGTCCCTCGTGGTTCTATCACTGTGGCTGCCCTAGGCCTACCACCACAGTGCTTCGCCTGTCTGAGTCCGTCCGTCTGGTACCCCCGGGCTTCCTCTGTCCTGCGGCACTCCTGTCAGGGCCACCCCCCCGACTGCTTCTCCTTCCAGTCCCTCCCGCAGTTCTTCCTCTGTCTCTTCATCCTTCAGTCTCCTCCTCTGCTGAACTCCTGGACTGGCTTCCTTCTGGAACTCTCTCTGCCTATTTATTCCCCTCCCTGGGAATTCTCCTCTAGAACCCCTGTAACTCCGCCCACCATGACTATGCGGTTTCCTAGTCTTAGACTGCTGTTAATCCCATTTCTCACTGCTCTCTGCCTCCATCTTGTGGCCAAACCTTAGTACTGCACAGTCTCCTTTTCCAGCTGTTCTTGGTCTCACCCTAGTGGTAAAAACCCAGTACTTTACCTTTTTTCACTGTCTCTAGCTGTCTTCCCACATACCTATACACCAGTTCACGCCGAGCATATTTACTGTACATCTTACATTCACCTTCCCACTGCAGACAAGTCCATAGGTCAGTCCACTTCCCTACATACCCCTTCCTTTTACCATTGCCGACCCCGACAATCTCGTACCCTTCGTTTTCCTTTCTGAAGCTTCCCCACCTTCTTTTTGTTTGACCAGTTGTTGAGCAAAGCCCATGATACATGGGGAGCTGAACAGAACCGGGAGACATCATGCTCCGAGTAGCTTACGGCTACACGCCGGCGTGTACGTCACTATGACAATTCCTTCTTGTTGGGATAGGACCACCCGGATTTCTCAACGGGTGCTTTCCCCCCACTTTTCTCACCTTCAGCACCATTTTCAAATTTGGAGCACAACGACTGAGGCTCTGGCCTACCAGATCACTGCATGCTCCCTTCTTTCAGTTTGGGGTGTTTGTGCTACTTAGGATCTGATCTATGGACAGCTGTCTGTTTCAACTCTATAAACTTTCTTGCACCTTCAGTTAAGATCAGTCATGGCAAGCAATTTTTCTTCAATTTAGTACCCGGGACCTGTTGAACATCTTCATTTTTAATACAATTTTTAAACCATTTAAACTAGTCACTATCCCCGTTTCTTCACGGACATCATTCCTACAACCTTATCAAATTGCACATCATTATCAAACTGCTTTATGATGCATCTTTTTAAACATTTTCCAACAATACTTTTAAACAGTGGTGCGCCCCCTTCCTTTGCGGGAAGCACTCCCACACATCCTCGCTGCATCAAGAGTTGGGTATTTTACCCCGAGGGGACGCGGAACAGTCCCCTTGCTGCGCAACAGCGCACAGCAGTCCCGGTAGTCCGTAGTTCAGCGGTGCTCCGGGCCGTCTCCTGATGGCCGATGTTCTGCCAATGGCAAGGAACCCCACAACCGTGGAGTCTCCGGGATGTCTGGTGGTCCCTGGGCCACGAGTGTCCCTTGTGCCCGGTGCCCAGGAGTCCTCTTCCCCCTTACGGGGGGTCATGTCCTTCGGGGTATGCAATAACTGCCACATCATAGTAGCCACAGGGTCAGTATTCTTTATAAAAGGATACCCAGTCTCCCATCCACAGGGCCCGCCCTTGCTTAATGGAGGCCACGTTCAGATACACTTTGTGGCCAGTTTCCGCCTCTCTGATGAAACCGTAGCCCTTTTTGATATTGGTGTACACGAGCTGCCTGGTACTCCGAGGAACAGACATGGCCGCCTCCCCCTTTTCATTCAGCAGCGCCCAGACCTCCCGCTCTTTGGCCTTCTTCTGCAAGATGACATCAGCGATCCAGACAGAAGGCCCGGTATAGGCCGCAGAGCCTGGTGAGTAGGCCACGGCTGCAACCGAGAGCAGGGAAGCTCAGGCACTGGCGGATAGGCCGCAACTGGGGCTGAGAGCAGGGTAGAGGCCGCGGGCACCAGTGAGTAGGCCGCAGAGCCTGGCCGCCACGGCCGTCTGGAGCGGGGCCAAAGCGGCGGCGGGCCTTGATGGATAGGCCACTGCCGGGATGTGGAGCGTGGCTGGGGTGACTGCAGACCTTGGTGGGCAGACCGTGGGTCCGCTCCGTGCCGGAGATGCGGGACGGGGCCGATGATGCGGACATTGGTTGGCCCTGCATGGGCCGCCGATCTACCGGGAGCTGGGGACACTGGGCAAGGGGAGGCCAAGCAGGGAAGCTGAGGGCCAGTGTCGGGGCCCTGGGACCTGTCTCATGTACGGGGCGTGGGAGCCGGAACTGCCTGCATGGCCGCCAGCTGGGCCAGGGGAACTCTCACCTTCCCCGGCACCACAGTTCCCTTCAGGCCGTTCCACAGCTCTTCCAGGGGTCGATGCATCCGTGCGAATGGAGGGTCCGAGGTGTTGCCGATCTCCGTCACTCTTGTGTTGTTCCTGGCCCAGTCGTTTGGAATGCACTGCCACTCTTCATCCCGCTGTCCGATGGTTCCGCATGGAGGGTCGGCAGCTGCAGTGGGGTCCCGGGTTGGTCTTCCTCCATGGTGAGTGTTCGGTACACCGGCAGTGACTCCTAGGCGCAGGTGACCCGCCGGGCCTTGATCTCCCATCGCCATGTCCACCATCCCGCTGTAGTCTTTCACTGTGGAGGAGTGCCCAGCTTCCCGGCAGCAGCACCCAGCTTTCCCAGGAGGGTTCCAGGGGCTGGCCCAGCTTAGCTGCCCCTGACAGTCCAATGTGGCAGCAAACTCCACATGCTGGGGGAATTTATGTACATTTAATCGAAGTACATTTGATCAAAGTATGAGGCAGTTATGACATAGCAGTTAGACAGGGCAGGAGACAGGTAAGACATTTATATACATCTCTTCCCTGTACATTTGGATTACAACAAATATATACCATATGCGTTTGTGTAATTTATACCCTGGCAGCTACATTCACCGCCCTGGCACTAACTCTCTACACTCCATCCATATCGGCCCCTCACTCCGTTCCTCTCCTATGTATAGCACTCACGCTCTTTTCACATTGCTACACAGCACAGATCCATTCAGTCTCCCCATTCAACATCAGAGACGCTCTCACAAATCATCTGCTCACTCTTTCTATCGTCCTTCTCCTAGTCACAGGAGACATTGCTCCCAACCCTGGTCTCCCATGTTATAGAAAGTCAAATCCCACAACTGCTACACTCAGAAACCCCTCTATTCTTATTAATATTCCCTGCATGCTTTCTGTCTCTCTTAATTGTGCCCTTTGGAATTCTTGCTCCGTGTGTAATAAACTCTCCTTCATCCATGACTTTTTCCCTTTCAAATTCTCTTAACCTTCTTGCTCTTACTGAAACCTGGATCCAGCAGTCAGACACTACCGCTGCTGCTGCTCTTTCATATGGTGGACTACACTTCTTTCATACCCCAAGATCAGACAAAAGAGCAGGTGGAGGCCTTGGTCTGCTCCTATCACCAAAATGTACCTTTCAGGTTATCCCTCAACTACCCTCACTTGTCTTCCCTTCTTTTGAGGTCCATGCCGTCAGACTCTACACCCCCTTCTCCATGCAAGTGGTGGTGGTGTATCATCCTCCCAGCCCCTCCCATCAGTTCCTGGATCATTTTGCCACTGTTCTCTGCTCCTACCTGAAGGCGTGCCCCCTCGTTCCCCCCCCTGACCATGAGTGCTGCAGTCCCAACGGTGCGGGCTTCCCCGAAGCGCTGTGGAACCCCCTCTGCCTCCCTGGGAGAGCGGTGATGTGGGCTCTGCTCAGGAAGACCCAGATCTTTCTACTGCCAGTGAGTGCGACGCTCGTGTGCCCCTCCTCTCCAGCTGGTGTCATATTGGACCCAGGGCTCTGCAGTGTGCCAGAGCGTTCTGTGCTTCAGTGGTGAAGTCTGCTTCTTGCTTGGAGACTGTGGGATGTGAAGAGTCCCTGCTCCCCCTCTGCACTGGGCAAGGGGGGCTTGAGGATCCCCCCCAGGCATCGTGTAGTTCTGACGCTGTTGCAGGGAGAGGAAAGAGGACAGTGATGGGGGGAGACGGGAGAGAGAAAAGGGAGAAGAGCTGAACTCTGCTGCCACCTACTGTCTTTAATATTACACCCGCAATTACCCCTGACATGTATTTTTCCTAAATAAAGGATTCCTGGGAGCTGGACATCTAGCGTGACCAGTTCCTACCTATACAGCCTAATACCACTAATTCCGCCATCTTTCCGGAACTGTGGCCTTTTCTGCTTTTTTCGGGAGCCCTGTGTGTGGATCACACAACATTAAAAAGGAGGTGCCTTTGGACAACGTTAAGGTGCTGGTGTAATTTTGCTGATGTCTATTTTTGTTGGCCACAAGAGAGACATTAAAGTTACCGCCCAGCACATTACCTACCAACTACATAATCTTTCTCAGGCTTGTTGGCTGGGGATATGTGTGGCATTCGCACATCACTCCTTACCCGCTTGAACCCTGCCATTTAGAACAATGATGCTGTAGCTGAACTATAAGGCAAGTCTATGGGTGCGCAAAAAAAACGCATTACACAAGGACCACATGTGTGACTTGCGATAAAACGCAAGACTTCTCCAGGTGACAGGAAATGGGCCAAGTCATTACAAGGAAGCTTAGACATGCTAATTAGCTCAAAAAGCACTCCAGACATCCTGGAAGAACACCTCCACGGAGTCCAGCAGCATGTCTACCCACATTAATGTAGAGATGCTCATCGTTTTGGTCCAGGAAAGGCCTGAACTTTTGGACCAAAGGGATGCACATTACTCCGACCGGGCCAGAAAAGAGGCGGCATGGAGGCGCATCTGTGGGCAGATGTTTCCTGAGTTTGTGGACCGTCCACGTGAGGAACAGCAACAAATGAGTAAGTTAGCTAATTTTTTAACAATCATCTTAAATGCAAGAAAATGGAATTTTTCCCAGTAGCCCCTAAAATCCTATTATGTGCATTTTGGGATCATTGTTTGTAAGTGAGAATCTGTTTTTAAAATGACACCCTACTAGGCCACATGACTATGTGAAATGTATAGAAACTGTTTTGTGAAATTTCAGCAATGTAGTAAGAAATTTTTCGGTCACATTGTAGTTGAAGATGTGATGAGACGCTGACGCAGCATCCACGACCAGTACCGGCAGGAATGTCAGCAGTGGGCCAGGTGTGGAGCTGCAGCACCGACCAAGCGGAAATACATATATTTTGACCGCCTTGCTTTTTTGGCTCCTATTATGGATCTCAGACCATAAGTACATACGTCACACCACATTACACATATGCTGTTTTGGGTCAGATCTCCAACCCTTTTTTTTTTTAATTACATTTCCTAACAGAACTCAGTCCAACCTCACAGAGAGGGAGACAGGGTCGGATTCTGAGGCCATTATAGACCCGGTTGGGGGAGATGAAGATGTGGCAGGCCCATCTTCTGAGCCTTCCAGCTGCAACCCCCAAGCTCCACCTGCACCAGTACCTGCATCAGTTCCTGTACCAGGACCTGTCCCAGTAGCTGCACCAGCACCCGGCAGCATTGAGGAACCAGGCAACAGCAGCAGCCCTACTGTACGTCTGGAGGGCTCCCCCCAGCCTGCTGCCATATCCCAACGTGCGAGACGAAGGCGAGATATCCCTGCCTCTGATACCCGTAGGCATGTTGACACGGGGGTGCTCAATTACCTGTCCAGGGCTGCCCTGGATGAGTGTGAAGAGGCATTTCCCCGCAGCCTGGCCCGGTACCTCCATCCCCTACCCCATGAGGTGAGGCTACGTGTGCGAGGTTCCATTCAGATCCTCATTGATGCATGCACACACCCCAATACCCCATATGAGGTATTTGAGTTCCTGGAGAGGTGGCAGTTCTCACCCCATAACCTTCTCGGCCTTACCCCCCACCCAGATGTGCATTCTCAATTAGGATCTGAGGTACCTCCTGCACGTGGGCCTACACCTCAACCCATTTCCCCCAAAACCAACCTTGGCCACAACAGGGCCAAATGGCAGCCTATAACCCACCTGCCCAATATGGCCACTTGTACAGACCCAGTGTTGGAGGCTGGCCCCAACCTGGATTTGGACGACATGGCCATATTGCGAGGATTGATGCACGTGGCTACCATAATCCCCAGGAATATAATCTCCATTGTCCTTATGGCCACTTTGCCGCTCAGCAACCTGACCCTGGCCACATCTTACCTCAGGGCCCAGATTATGCACCACAACAGGGTGATTTTCAAGCTGGTCACCAAAGCCAGCAACAAAGAGAGGCTGGTCTCCTGCCCTCACCCCCACTAACATACCAAGAATTGTAAAAATATTTATATTTCTCTGTTTTTGCTTTAGCAAATTTATTTTTATTTTGTTACATTTGGTTGTACAAATCTTGTGACAAAAAAAATGTGGCCAACTTTTTAGGGCCAAAAAACCATATGACACAAATATGGTATTCAGTATACAAAGTTACATTTTGGCTTTATAAAAAAAATTAAAAATGCCAATTTTTGACTCTTCTTTCATTAATTCCTTAAAGAAGCAAAAAAAAAAACATCTGTAAGCAAAAGTAAATGAATACACCAAACAACTTAAGGAAAAAATGATATTTATATAGACACATAAGAACATTACATCATAGATAGAGCCTGATCTTGCCGGGTAGTAGCACCCTGAGGTGAAACAAAATGCTGTATGAACACATCACGGACTTTGAGTCCTGAAAGCGGACGACGTAAAGGAATCACATGTGGGCTAGGCCTATCCCCATTGTCCACCACACCTTCACCAACATCAGATGAGGAGCAATCATACAGTCTAGTGAAGTTATGTAGGACCACACAAGCTTTGATGACCTCATTTACGTTAGCTTCACTCAGCTGAATGGCAGACTGGAGGACCCGCCATTTCGCACAAAGAATGCCATGTTGTCAGACACGTGATAGGCACAAGTTAAAGATCGTGCGCCGGTGGTCCAGGTTTCTTCGTGGAGATGGCCTCATTACATCCCTGGTTAATTGAAAGACCTCATCCCCCACTAGGACATAAGGCACAGATGCTTGATTGGAGCCTGGAAGCTGTCGTGGTGGTGGTAGGTCCAACTGGTTATGGCGCAGCCGCCAACCCATAATGGAAAACTCTAGAGTCTCCAGTTCTTCCATAAGCCCCAATGTCTTCAATTATAAACCTGTAGTTACTTTCAACCAGAGCCAACAAAACTACAGAAAAATATTGTTTATAATTATAGAATTGGGACCCCGAGTTCGGCGGCTTACGCACACAGATGTGCTTCCCTTCCAGTGCTCCAATACAATTGGGAAATTGGCAGTGAGCTTCAAATCCCCTGGCAATCCTCAACCAGTCTTCCATCTTGGGCTCAGGCATGACCAATTGATGAAGTCTGATCCAGATTTCCAAACATGTAGCCTGGACTATGCCAGATATGGTAGATCTCCCAATCAAAAACTCAAGATGGAGTGCGGCATAAGAAAGACCACTTGTGAGGAACCTACAATTAAACAAATGTAGAGAAATAAAACATTACAACATGCAAAAGGTTTCACTATTTACATATAGATCACCTGAACAGCATGAAACATAAACATCATAGTATTCTTACTTACAGCAGAGATTTGGGATTTATTAAGATAATTCAGCAAAAGGGGTCACTGACAAAGAAAAAGCTTGGGAAAACGCATCATCAACATACATTATGTTGCTGAGGAAGACATACCGTAACGTAAGGAGAAGGTGCTCCTCAGCAGAGATACATTGACGCATCATGGTGTCCTGGAAGGTGATCCCTGGGCGCACTATATCCAACAAAACATAAAAGGTGGCACTGCTCATATGACAATATAAGAAAAACTTGTCGGGATATGTCTGAGGGGATGCATAAAGCCGGTGAAAATGTCCTTTATTGAGGCGTTGCCTCCAATGCAGTTGCACCCACATTCGTCTCCTCCTCCTCGGATCCACAGTCATTGGGTATGGTTGCCCAAAGCGGAGGGACAAAACCCAGTTGTATAGAACACGGTTAGTTGGGGTGAACTGAAGTGTGCCTGACATGTTGGCAACCAACCACCAATACTCCAACACAAGCACAGCACCAAATGGGCAGATTGGAGGCTGTCACCTGTTGTCAAGGCAATAAATAGGGTTGCTGATGATGATTTCAATCATTTTCAGACCTCAAAATCGTTAAATGTCCATTTTGCATTGTTGCGAGAAAAATATGCAATACGGATCAAATACGGATGCCAACATGCACAAAATATGCGGCCACACCTTGACAACGGATGACTTACGGATCACTGTTCAGGGAATATTTCTGCGTATTACGACCGTACACTACGGTCTGTATTTTTACACGTTAAGTGTGACTCCAGCCCAAGTATTGCTGCCTTCAACCCACTGTGACTTATAATCCAATATTCTCCCTTGCTGACCGCTATCCAGCTACCTCCCCCTAATAACAGGGAGCTGTAATGGACAGATACTGTATATAACAAGGCTCCAAGCAGAGAGATCTACCCGTTCACAGATGCCGCCACTATCCATCGCACGATCTCCATCTACAATGCTCAAGAGTAAAACCGCCTTGAAACCACCTAAACACTCTGCTAAAAGCTCACGCCATCAACCAGCTTCTCCACTGCCTGCATCACAGATGGAAGACAAGTTACCCCTGCCGCAATTTTCCCCATCATCGAGTTGCTCTGAACCCTTTATGCAAGACTCCGCACAGGCAACTTTGGTGGCCCAAGAGGTCTCTAAGCGAACGATGCCATTGTCTGACAAATGATTTGATGTCCTTCATGTCTCCATCAATACAGCCATGGCCCAAATTACAACTAACTCACAAAAAACAACAGAACTGGAAAACAGAGTTCAATCTATTCTGTTGTATTAGTCTTTCTATTTTGGGATTTGTCTTTACAAGTTCTCATTTTGAGTGTTTTTCACTCTCCAGGATGGTCATTTATTTAGATCTAGGACCTTCATTACACCTACCGTATTTTTCGGACCATAAGACGCACTTTTTTCCCCCAAAATTTTCCCCCATGCTCCCGGAGGCCACCGCAACATGGCAGCGCCCAGCAAGGGGTGTGCGGGGGTCTCCGGGCTGCGAAGAAACGCCGGCGGAGCCGCCGCCCCTGCACCGGAGCACAGCCCGCTGCCACCACCGCACCGCAGAGCGCCGCCCGCTGCCACCACCGCAGAGCCCACCTGTCCCTGCCACAGCTGCCCCTGCCTCAGCTGCCCCTGCCCCAGCACAGCTGCCCCTGCCACAGCTGCCCCTGCCCCAGCACAGCTGCCCCTGCCCAGCTGCCCCTGCCCCAGCACAGCTGCCCCTGCACATCCCACCCGCCCCAGCCCCAGTGCAGCTGCCCCAGCACAGAGCCGCCGCATGAGCCTGGACCACTGAATGACCCCTGTGACTACTTCTCCACCTGTGCCGGATCCCTTCCCAGGTAAGCTGAATTCGGACAGTAAGATGGACCCCCATTTGACACATTATTATTTTTATCTCTATTTTCCTTCTGAAAATAGGGGTGCGTCTTATGGTCCGGTGCGTCTTATAGTCCGAAAAATACGGTATATTCACTCTTTACTTCATGGGATGTTCTCTCGGAGGATGTTTTTGGCACATGTATTTTTTAGATCCATGATGTCCATGAATTATTAAAAGATTAGTATAGGATAACTTATTTTGCATTTTCTTGCCTTGGGTCACCAATGCTCATGACCTGTCTTTATGACTTTCGGAAGACCATTTGGTCTCCTAGCTATGACTGTCGGAAGACCATTTGGTCTCCTAGCTATAAGATTCTGTCTAACATCGACATGTCTATATAGCATTTCTTATGGGGGCATAACATACAGGTGTTTGGCCTAATCCAACATGCGCATGCTAATTTTTGGTTATGGCCTACTGATATTCACATCTGGGAGGGTACCAGATTGAAATGATATTTTTGCCTATTTATTCTGCTGATCTTCACTGTGTCATCTACTAATCGTCACCACTTTTGCTGCTAATGGGAACCAGTTTAAGGGGTTGTGTATTTATCGGTCCTTCTTGAGTGTGCACCATTATGCCTCTTTTATTGGGATTAGAATGGTTTACCATATAAGTTTACTATTTTGGGTGCTTGACTGTATTTTGGACATGACAGTTCTGTACCGCTTGTGCGCATTAAAACTTACTATGAGCGACCCAAATATTTGTGACACTTTGTGACACTATCATGTCAGGTCCATTGGAATAGTTAATGTGCATCCATATAGCTTTGGACTATCACATGAATATACCTGCCCTTGCACCGATGTGCTATGTGCCTACTATTATCCCTATTATTGGCACATAAGCGCATGTCTAAGTGGGGACTTTTCCTATATCGTACATTCACCGTCGCTATGCGCATGGCATGAGTGTGTGCTTTATTTAACTGGATCTTTACTGCTGCCATAGCTTGGACTAATTATGTGGTAATAACAGGTACCCAGGATGCAGTGACGAGATGTGAGACTGATTTGTACTTTGGACCGTAACTTTTATAAATGGAAGCCGCTAGGGCTATCCTAAGCAACCCAAAACAAAATAACAGCAATTGTCCTTGCAGGGACTCAGCACAAACAAACACTATTAAGGAGAACACGACTACCCCGGCAAAGGCCGGTTACTATAGGGCCACGGAATGGCCGACTACGGGTCCTTAGTTGCTATAACATCACTTATCCGTCCTGACGTCCCTCGACGTCTCGGATGATGTTGCTTCGGCGGCCCAGCTGCTGAGGATCTGGCGTAGTCTTTGGGTGCTCCGACGTCCAGGAGGGGTGGGGGCACAACAGGCCCCGGGCGAGTCCTTTGATGAGGCAACCCCCTGTGAAGGCAGCGGGGTTTCGCCGGTTAGCGGGTTAAGGGAGACCCCAGCCTCCGAGCAGAGGTGAGTTGAAGTTCACGTGGCGTGGCAGTTGGTAGGCCACGTGCACAGCCTGGGGCTGTGCCTCCTCGTAGCAGGCCACTGTAAGTCTCCCCTCTGCTGATGGCCTCCTCTCTGGTCACTGTTTGTGGCTCCAGCTCTCTGACGCTCCCACAGTCTCCTGCTCCGTCTCTGCCGTTCTGCTGACTCACTCTCCTGCGCGTTCCCTGCCCCTTTTATACTCGCCCCTCCCCTTGCTGTTCTGTCCCTCTCAGCCATCCACCTTCCTCCTCCGCCCCCGGGTACAGTTCCCTTAGGAACCTAGATGGCGGTCCCCTTGGTTCCGGCCCGGACAATCTGCGGGGCCCTCCTTCCCACAATTGCGCGCTTTGCATTGTGGTTTGTGCATAGATTTGGGTCACACTTTTACTATGGTTGCTCCTGCACTAGCATATCTTGTACTTACCTCTACTCCTATTATAGATATATACACGCATGCGCACGTCGAGATGGGGGACTCTACATTCAGCGTCGGACTGGCCCACCGGAGAACCGGAGGATTCTCCGGTGGGCCCTGGCATCTGGTGGGCCCTGGCACCTGCTGGCATACAGGGCCAGCAGTTGCCTAGGGCCCCCGCTGCTCCAGGGGCCCCCAGCCAGTGGTGTGTCGCACACCATGCAGCTGCTATGGGGGCCCCTGCCAGCGGAGCAGCAGCGGGTGTCAGGAGGCAGGAGCCCCTGTCCCCGCTGCTAAAGAGAAATTAATATTCACTGCGAAGCATTTCAGGTCTCCACCCCCAGAGGCCCCGCCCCCAGCCCAGTAAGCCGCTCTGCATCAGGGCCGGCGCCGCCCTCAGTCCTCTCTGCTCCTGGCTCACAGCCAGTGCGCGATGACGTCACTACATCGCGCACCCGCTGTGTGTCTGGCAGAGGGGGCAGCTCCTGACACTGAAGCCGGGATCAGCGTGGGAGCGAGGAGGAGAGGTGAGTATTGTGTTTTTTTTTTTTTTTTATATCTCTCTCTCACTCTCTCTATCTGTCTCTCTCTATCTATCTATCTCTATATATCTCTCTCTCTATCTCTCTTATATCTATCTTTCTATCTCTATCTATATCTATCTATCTCTATCTATTATCTATATCTATCTATCTCTATTATCTATTTCTATCTCTATCTATCGCTCTATCTTTATATCTATCTTTCTATCTCTACATCTATCTATCACTATATCTTTCTATTATGTCTATCTATCTATCTCTATATTTATTATCTATCTAGCTACCATCTATATCTATCTTTATCTATATATATCTCTATCTAATATCTATATCTATCTATCTCTATACCTATCTATCTATTTATCTATCCGTTATCTATCTCTATATCTTTTCTCTGTATCTATCTATCTATCTCTATATCTATATCTCTCGCTATCTATCGCTCTATCTCTATATCTCTCTATAGCTATCTATCTATATATCTATCTCTATATCTATCTCTCCGTATATCTATCTATCGCTCTATCTCTATATCTTTCTATCTCTATATATCTATCTTTCTCTATCTATTTATCTCTATATCTTTTCTCTGTATCTATCTCTCTATATCTATATCTATCTATTATCTCTATATCTATTTCTCTCTATATCTCTCTCTATATCTATCTATCTATTTATCTCTATCTCTCTGTATATCTATCTATCTTTCTATCTCTATATCTATCTCTATATCTATCTAACTTTCTCTATCTATCTATCGCTCTATCTCTATATCTATCTTTCTATCTCTACATCTATCTCTATATCTATCTTGCTATCTATCTCTATATCTATCTATATCTATCTATTATGTCTATCTATCTAGCTATCTCTATTATCTATATCTACCTATCTCTATATCTTTCTATCTTACTCTATCTCTATATCTATCTGTTATCTCTATATTTATTATCTATCTTTATCTATCTCTCTATCTATTTATCGATCTCTGTATCTGTCTCTCTCTATATCTCTCTCTCTATCTACCGCTCTCTCTATCTCTATCTATCTTTATATCTATATCTATCTATCTCTATATCTATCTCTATATCTCTCTCTCTATAGCTATCTATATATTATCTCTATATCTATCTATCTCTATATCTATATCCATATCTATCTCCATATCTATCTATCTCTCTATATCCATATCTATATATCTCTATATCTATCTTTCTATCTAACACTATATCTCTGTATCTATCTCTACATCTCATTATCTATCTATCTCTATCTCTCTCTTTATCTATCTATCTATTGATCTAT
Organism: Dendrobates tinctorius; assembly: GCF_039654945.1. Classification (NCBI taxonomy): domain Eukaryota; kingdom Metazoa; phylum Chordata; class Amphibia; order Anura; family Dendrobatidae; genus Dendrobates; species Dendrobates tinctorius. Next base: position 22,758,573 of record NW_027361731.1, on the reverse strand, counting down.
CCATCTATCTCTATATCTATCTCTATATCTATCTATTATCTCTATTATCTATCTATCCATCTATCTATCTAGCTATCTCTATCTCTATATCTCTCTCTATATCTATCTTTCTAACTCTATATCTATCTCTATACATATCTCTAGATCTAGCTATCTCTATATCTATCTCTATATATATATATCTCTATATCTATTTTTATTTATAGCCATCTATCTATATATATTTATCTCTATATCTATCTATATATGTCTATATTATTATTATTATTATATCTGTATATCTCTATCTATTATCTATCTCTATCTATTATGTATCTCTATCTATATATCTATCTCTATATCTTTCTATCTATAGCTATCTATCTCTATATCTATCTATCCATTATCTATTTTCTATCTATCTCTATATCTATCTACCTATCGATCTATCTATATTTCTTTCTATATCTATCTTTATATCTATCTCTATCTATCTTTATGAATCTTTCTATCTATATCTATCCATTATCTACTTTCTATCCATTATCTACTATCTATCTCTATATCTATCTATTTCTACATCTATCTTTCTATCTATATCTATCTAACTCTATATCTATACAGTATATCTATATAGCATTATTCCCTATGAGGGGGCAGCATTATACCCTATGAGGGGGTGCATTATTCCCTATGAGGGGGGCAGTATTATACCCTATGAGGAGGCAGTATTATACCCTATGAGGAGGCAGTATTATACCCTATGAGGGGGTGCATTATTCCCTATGAGGGGGGCAGTATTATACCCTATGAGGGGGCAGCATTATACCCTATGAGGCAGTATTATACCCTATGAGGGGGGCAGTATTATACCCTATGAGGGGGGCAATATTATACCCTATGAGGGGGTGCATTATACCCTATGAGGGGGTGCATTATTCCCTATGAGGGGGGCAGTATTATACCCTATGAGGGGGGCAGTATTATACCCTATGAGGGGGTACATTATACCCTATGAGGGGGTGCATTATTCCCTATGGGGGGGGCAGTATTATACCCTATGAGGGGGGCAGTATTATATTCTATGAGATGGCTGCATTATACTATGTGAGGGGGCTGCTTTATATTCTATGAGGGGGCTACCCCAACTCCTGCTACATAATTAAGACATGTACAACCTTATATTATACCCGGATATTAGCGTGTTTTACCGCATAATTGGTGGTCTGGTATTTAACTCTATGCAGCTACATAGTGGGCCCCAAGAATGATTTTCTCTGGTGGGCCCAAGGTGTTCCAGTCCGACGCTGTCTACATTATACATCTATCGCCGCTATGCGCATGACAGAGTGTGGGTCCCATTTAACCAGATGTTTATTGTTGCCATGTTTTTGACCCATCGCGTGTTCTGCACTGTGTCTCGTGCATAGATTTGGGTCACATTGTTATCATGTTTGCCTCGGTGTCAACACACCATGCACCCACTTCTCTACTATAGCCGTACATGTGTGTGTATGATAGAGTGTGGGCTTTATCTATCCCAATTTTGCTGTGCACAGGACGGAGTGTGATTGACCTGAACTGGATGTTTATTGTTGCCATGGCAACAATGGCCCTTCCCTTGCCTCCGCTGCAATCAATGCAGCAAAGTCATAAAAGGTGATACTATACACCATCCCCATTCTGGGAAACCACACAAAATCAAAGATTTCTCTACTTGCAATATGTCATACGTAGTTTATTTTATCAAGTGTCCTTGCGGTTTAATGTACATAGGGGAAACTACACAACCTGTTAAGGATCGGATACCCAAGCACGAATCCACCATCAGGTGTAAAAATCTGTTGCTTCTAATTCTCCATCACTTTACCACCATGGACCATAAGATATCCCAACTACGCTTTCAAGTTATTCAACAAGTCCCCCCACCTAGGAGGGGTGGCGATCGCATTAGATTATTAAAACAGCGGGAGGCATACTGGAAACATAGGCTTGATACACTAACACCCAGAGGCCTTAATCGGGAGTTATACAAGTTATACTTTATATCATATTTAGCTTTGCCTTTTATTGCTCAGGTCCTTTGCCATATTATACCCGTAAATAGTGCTTCTCGAATCATCATTGTGGTCTCTACAGAGATTGCTTTGCAGTAATGACGAGTCTTGTATTTTAGGAATGTTTATTTCATTATATTCGACTACTTATGACTGTCTAGTATCTTTGCAGAGTTGCTTATATTGAACGCACTTCTCTCTCTCTGGATCCCTGTCCATGATTTTGTGCCCCCCAGCAACACCCATCTCTTCTCTCAGTTGCTTCCACCTTATCCTCCTGCTTCTGGTCCTCAGGAATGCATAACTTCACTGTGAGACGCTCTAACAACGCCGCTGGAACGCATGTGGAACGCACGGACATCACTTACGCCGAGCACTGATAGGTCACTGCCACAGTATTGATCCCGCCCCTTCCTTTCTTATGTCTCATCACTCCTCGCTACTGCACAGCCGACGAGCGAGGGATACCGCGTCGCTGCAGGCCGTGCACGCTCTCTATAATGTCCTTAAGGGGAGCTGTTGTGAGTTAATTCTCACCAGTTGTGAGTTCACCTTCTGGACTCCCTCTGGTGGTGACGGGAGGTGGTGCGGCTGGTTTGATCGGTGGAGATCTGCCACCTGAGAATGAGGATGACGATTGGATCTCAGGATTCTCAGATTGGATTTAAGCCAGTCGACGCCCTAGTCAGTTGCTGGTGATACCTTCTGGCTTGTCAGCTCTTGGGTTTCAGTTCTGTTCCAGTCATCTAAAGCTAAGTTTTTCTGCTAATGTTCACACTTGATTTTGTTGGTCTATTCAGTTTTTTGTGTGGTCAGCCAGCCCCGGCTGGGGGCTGTGCTGAATTTCCACTCTTATTTATCAGTATTTTGCCAATTTGCTTTATGTCCCTTACTAGTTCGGTCTCTTTTTGGTCTGTCTCAGAATATTTCACAGTGCTGATATAGTGGGAGAAGTCTAGTGACTTCAGGGTTAATTTTGCTATCAGAAGTGTGGGACATTATTTTTGTAGGGTTTTTTGCAGGTTGCAGATAGTGTCTTCCCTTTCCTTCCCAGTAAGTTTGGGCCCCATCATTTGCTCAGCCTATTTTCCTGCCTGTGTTTGTGCCTTCATCTTGTTTCACTGTCAATACATGTGTGGGGGCTATCTATTCCTTTGGGGTCTGCTCTGGGTCAGTTAGTTTTCTCTTTTCTTGCTTTAGGCTTATTTAGTCCTCCGGCCATGACGAGGCGTCTAGGTTCATTGTAGGCACGCTCCACGGCTACTGCTAGTTGTGAGGTAAGATCAGGGATCTGCAATCTTCATAGTTACCAACCTCTCTGGTTTTCTGTGGCTTAGCTTGTTTGCTTTTTTCTCCACGGTTACCCATTCATAACAGGGAGCACTGCTCCTGTGACCTCTCTAACAGTACCCCAGTATATCGCACTCACTAGTCTGTCTCTCCCATTAAGACGCCACATCTTTTGCGTTCATACCAGCACTGCACTCCAGCTGCCGCACTTACAGTGGGGAGCCCATCTTATATCCTGTTTCCTCTTATTGTGGACCGCTCCATCTACCTCCTAACTACCACCCTTTTTCTCTTATAACAGATGTGGTAAATTTCTTTACGCCTCACTTTGATCAGACATCCAATACTATATAGCAGTCCGGTAGATGGTATTTGTCTTCCCTCTCTAGCACCGACCACCATATAAAATGCTTTGCACTTGCGCATTATACTGTTTTGTCTTTTGCTCAATACCATTTGATTCTTTATACAAGATGACCATTGCCACATGTATTTTGGCTTTTGTATATACTTTGTTTTATTTTCCTTTTTACTATTTTGTATCTATGGACTCGTATGTTTATACTGTATTCTGTTTATATCCAAAGCAAACTGATGAAGGCCGCTGTTGGACGAAACTTTTTATTTATTTTGGCTGCATTTAAACACATCAGCATTATTCCTGAAGTTGAGTGCCAAGTTCTTTGTTTACTCAAGGCTGTGGGGACCTGCTTGTGCACCCCAGTGCATACGGTGTTCTTCCTTAATCTATTTACCATTACTGACCAAATTAATTCTTTAAAAGCCGTCTACTCCATAATTATAGAATTTGCGTCGGTTTCTTACTATAAAATTAAATGTTAAAAAGTCGAACATCCTGAGTAACCTAAGATACTCAGTTCGGAATGAGTTTCTTTGCTCCTGGGAAAAATCTAATATTCCTTATTTTAGGAATAACAAAACCATTATATAATACTCTGGATGAGAACCTAATGTTTAAAAACTGATCCAAAATTCCATTGACAAATGTGATAAAAGTTAATTCCTCTTGGTTAGGACGGATTGTACTTTATAAGGTGGCTCAATTAAGAAAAATGCTTATTGGAAACAGAACGTTTGTAAACTTTCGAAATAAACAGAATTTGGAACGAAGGTTGAATAATTTTGATTTAAACTGTATGTATAATAATAATTTTTACTTTTATAGCGCTGACATTCTGCAGCACTTTACAATTCAGAGCGTCCTTGCACAAATAATACTTTTTCAGAGTATAAGCTTGGTCTTTATTCAAGGCAGCTAATAAAATGGTAGAAATCAGTGTTTAGACCACTTTGAGCTAGGGTATGGAATGTATATACAATTGTAATGTCTCGGGAAGGGTTGCAAGTGAACTCACCGGTGCAATCTCCCGGAAGATGGGTTCAGAAGACAGCCTCAGGCTCCTAGGGTGAGCAGGACTGAAGTGAGATTGCTTCAGGCCAGATAGGACCTGAAGCACATTACTGCTGGGGGCATGGCCTAAGCTTCAGAGAGCTAGGAGCTGAAGGAAAACTCCTGAAAAGGTAACTATGGGACAAAATTACCCATGGGCATAGACAGGGACATAAACCAAACCAGGCCGGGGTCAAAGCATGAGATAGCACGACAGTACGAAAGGATTAGACAGAACAGATAGTAGAGTACAGGCAGCGGCCAATACCAAACGGACAGAGAAGGTACAGAAACAGAATCCAGCAAGCAGTAGCCAGAGATCAGACCGAGTCAAAAACCAAAGTATAAGGCTAACCAGCACACGGCACAAAACACACTAAGGGTAACACACTCAGCCAAGGGCGAAAGTATCACTGACAAGGGAAATTCCCAAATGGAGGCCATAAAAAGTCCACCCAGGGTCAGAGTGAGGCTACAGGAATTAACCCTAGAATAACCGAGCCAGACAAACCATGAGATGCAATATATATATATATACATACATACATACATAAACACACACATTGCACATACACACCAGCCTGCCTCCTCTTCAGTTCCTCTAGACTCCTGCACTTAAAAGACCTGTGACTAGAGTTGAGCGAAACAGGTCGGTCAGATTCAAAAGTCGCCGACTTTCGCCAGTCGGGTTTCATGAAACGAAACCCGTCCACAGTGTGAAGTTGGCCATGCGGTCGGCGACCCAAGCGCCAAAGTCTGTTTTCGCTGAAAGCTTGCACGTGACTTTTTTCAGCCAATGAGAGAAGAGAGAAAGAGAGAGAGATATTTCACCGCCTCTAGGGTTAAAATTCATGCCAGGTGTGTCTACAGTCCTCCACTCACTACTGACTTTTCTCCCCATTGACTTGCATTGGGTTTCGTGTTTCACGACTTTTCCCTATAGTCGGCCGATTTCGTTCGACTCGACTTTTGAGAAAGTCCCTAAAAAAGGCAAAGTCGCTCATCTCTACCTGTGACCATCATAGTCACAAGACTGTGATGTTACCAAAGTTCTGTAAGCAGTCTTAAACTCTCAAGAGAAATGCTGAGGGCCCCAAGGAGAGTGGGGGCCCTGTGAAATTGCCCAGTATGTCCCTCTAATATCAGTCTTGCATACCAGCCTCCTCTTTTGTTCCTCCAGTTAATGGACCTTTGATGTCACCAAAGGTCTTTAAGCAGTTTTTTGGCATAGGACTGTCCTTTGCCGGTAACTGTTGTATTTTTTTGTAAGATCCGTCAAATAAATACACTTAAAAAATAAAAATGATTATTTCTCCTTGTAAGCTCTTTGATGATTACGAAGCTGTGAGGGTAAACATTTCCAACATACTAAACGTAATTATGATTGACCCACAATGTGAGTTTTAAGATGTTCTATAAGATTTGATCTCCTACTAAAACAATTCTGACATTCTAGGCATGAAAATGGCTTTTCCATTGTGTGGCTTTTTTGATGTCTAACAAGATCTACTCTACCCCTGTAACATTTCCCACATTCTGAACATGAATATGGCTTCTCCCCTGTATGAATTCTCTGATGTACAACAAAACCTGATTTACGGCGAAAACATTTCCCACATTCTGAACATGAAAATGGCTTTTCCCCCGTGTGAATTCTCTGATGCACAATAAGAGTTGATTTCTGCTTAAAACACTTTCCACATTCTAAACATGAGTATGGCTTCTCCCCTGTGTGAGTTTTTCGATGCTCAACAAGATTTGATTTCCGATTAAAACATTTCCCACAATCTGAACATGAATACGGCTTCTCCCCTGTGTGAATTCTCTGATGTATAGCAAGATCTGATTTATAATTAAAACATTTCCAACATTCTGAACAGGATAATGGCTTCACCCCTGCTCTCTGCGCTTTAACAACCTTTCTGTGACTTTGACTTTGCTTAACATTCTGTAATGAATCAGAAGATAGGACCTGTTGATTATAAAATACATCTTTGTGGTGAAGGGCTGTAGTTATACATGAAGCAATGACATGCTCTTCATATGTTTTTGGTGTGATACCATGACCATCTGCTTTCAAATCTGATGATATCATATATCTTTCTGAGTTCCTGGTAAAGATATCTGTCAAGAATAAAAACATATTTTTAATAATGTAACTATCTTTATATTGTTAATGTTATATTTACTCTACTGAACAAAAAATTAAAAAGTAACACTTTTGTTGCTGGGAGCATTTTTCATGAGCTGGACACAAAAGACCTTTTTCTCAAATATTGTTCACAAATTTGCCTAAATTGGTGTTAGTGAACTCTTCTCCTTTGCCAAGATAATCCGTCCACCTCACAGGTGTGGCGTATCCAGATGCGAATTAGACAGCATGATTATTGTGCCTTAGGCTGGCCACAATAAAAGGCCATTCTCAAATGTGCAGTTTTATCACACAACACAATGCCACAGGTTTTAAAAGAGCATGACATTGGCATTCCTACTACAGGAATGCCCTACCAGAGCTGTTGTTCGTAAATCGAATGTTCATTTCTCTACCATACGCCGTTTGGTAGAGAAATTGACAGTGCATCTAACCGGCCTCACAACCACAGACCACGTGTAACCACACCAGCCCCAGGACCTCAACATCCAAAATCTTCACCTCCAAGATCGTCTGAGACCAGCCACCTGGACAGCTGCTGCTATAATTGGTTTGGCTGAACAAAGAATTTCGGCACAAACTAAGAAACTTATTTATACAGTTTTATATATATTCTATTTCTTGTGCATGTGTTTTTTTTTTTAATGGTGTTTTTGTGTTTTGATCACTTCTTGATTTTTTTTATCATGCAGAATAAGCAAAAGCTGCAATTCAGGCAAATAGTTATTTTTTTCAGGTTATTCACTGTGCTAGATAAATATACACTGCTCAAAAAATAAAGGGAACACTAAAACAAGAGAGTATAACTCCAAGTAAATCAAACTTCTGTGAAATCAAACTGTCCACTTAGGAAGCAACACTGACTGACAATCAATTTCACATGCTGTTGTGCATATGGAATAAACAGATGGAAATTACTGGCAATCATCAAGACGCCCTCAATAAAGGAGTGGTTCTGCAGGTGGGGACCACAGACCACATCTCAGTACCAATGCTTTCTGGCTGATGTTTTGATCACTTTTGAATGTTGGTTGTGCTTTCACACTCGTGGTAGCATGCGACGGACTCTACAACCCACACAAGTCGCTCAGGTAGTGCAGATCATCCAGGATGGCACATCAGTGCGAGCTGTGGCAAGAAGGTTTGCTGTGTCTGTCAGCGTAGTGTCTAGAAGCGCTACCAGGAGAGAGGCCAGTACACCAGGAGACGTGGAGGGGGCAGCAGGAGGGCAACAACCCAGCAGCTGGACCGCTACCTCCGCCTTTGTGCAAGGAGGAACAGGAGGAGCACTGCCAGAGCCCTGCAAAATGACCTCCAGCAGGCCACAAATGTGCAGGTGTCTGCACAAACGGTTAGAAACCGACTCCATGAGGATGGTCTGAGGGCTCGACGTCCACAGATGGAATTGTGCTCACAGCCCAACACCGTGCAGGACACTTGGCATTAGCCACAGAACACCAGGACTGGCAAATTCGCCACTGGTGCCCTGTGCTCTGCACAGATGAAAGCAGGTTCACACTGAGCACATGTGACAGACGTGAAAGTCTGGAGATGCTGTGGAGAGCGATCTGCTGCCTGCAACATCCTTCAGCATGACCGGTTAGGCAGTGGGTCAGTAATGGTGTGGGGTGGCATTTCTTTGGAGGATCGCACAGCCCTCCATGTGCTCGCCAGAGGTAGCCTGACTGCCATTAGGTACCGAGATGAGATCCTCAGACCCCTTGTGAGACCATATGCTGGTGCGCTTGGCCCTGGGTTCCTCCTAATGCAGGACAATGCCAGACCTCATGTGGCTGGAGTGTGTCAGCAGTTCCTGCAAGATGAAGGCATTGAAGCTATGGATTGGCCCACCCATTCCCCAGGCCTGAATCCAATTGAGCACATCTGGGACATCATGTCTCGCTCCATCCACCAATGTTGCGTTGCACCACAGACTGTCCAGGCGTTGGCAGATGCTTTAGTCCAGGTCTTGGAAGAGATCCCTCAAGATACCATCTGCCACCTCATCAGGAGCATGCCCAGGCGTTGTATAGTAGGGAGGTCACACAGGCACGTGGCGGCCACACACACAATACTGAGCATCTTTTCCTTGTCATGAGGCATTTCTACTGAAGTTGGATCAGCCTGTAATTTGATTTTCCACTCGGATTTTGAGTATCATTCCAAATCCAGACCTCCATGGGACATTCATTTTGATTTACATTATTGTTATGTTTTATAGTTCTGAACACATTCCACTATGCAATGAATAAAACTTTGCAACAGGAATATTTCATTCAGAGATATCTAGGATGCAGTATTTTAGTGTTCCCTTTATTTTTTCGAGCAGTGTATATATTTTTTCTACATATAATGGTGATACCAAATATACCATGTTTGGTTTTTATCTTTCAAAATAAGCAATTTTTTTTTATTAGGAGAATTTTAGATTTTATTTTCAGAATAATATAATTGTTTGCTTAACTAATACAATGCACTACTGATGTAGTAGAGTGCATTATGTTTGGCTGCCAGTATTATAGTAAGCGGCAGCCTATTAGATCCTACGTTTAGCAGAATCTATTAGGTTTGGTACTAATTATCTTTATATTGGAAGTATATAACGCCATTTACATTGTTCCTGAAACCGAAAAGGTCACCCAGTGTTTTAAATTTTTTTTTCCCTAAGATTCTTAGTTCTAAAGAATTTCTTGTCACAATAAAGGGAGCGTTCATTTCATACAATTCAATTTATTTTCCAGACTCATTCCAGATATTTTAATCCCGTAGCACTTGCCACAAGAACAGTATCCATGTCGGCCTTTACTTAGATAAAGAATACTGCCACTCAGATGACTTTAAGAAACAATTAATATACAGATAAGAATTCCTGACAGGACACAGATTATGACATGTAATATAATTTTTTTTTTTTTTTTTTTATCTGTGACTTCACTGCATTTAGTGGTCACTACTCACCTGGGTAGTCATCTGAAGGAATCTCCTCTTTACGCCACTCATCACCCCTCACATATGTCTCTGTAGTATTAATATGGGTGAGATCTTCACCCTGAAACAAATATTGTAAAAGTCACAGACAGATGGAGAAGTCCCATCTATGATCAGCTCTAATCCTGCCATCTCCACCACTCTCATTACACAAGTATAAAACATATAATACTGGTGGATAGAACAAGACTGAGCACAAGACCTTCACAGCCGTCTACACATCATAGGGGAGATCTCCTGACACCTTCTCTCCATCTACCTGATGATCCTGAGGAACATTGGGATCTTCTTGTTTACAGTCCTGTGGAAGAAGAGGACGGGGACATCTCTCTGGTGTTGTCCTCTTACTGGATAGATCTGGAGGAAACACATACAGGGACTGAATTTATTTACATACAGATAATTATAGGCCGTGTGTATTTAGCCCTGTCTATTACCTGGAGATGTGAGGGGCTGGGGAACCTCCATTATGACGTTCTTGTACAGATCTCTGTGTCCTTCTAAGTACTCCCACTCCTCCATGGAGAAATAGACGGAGACATCCTGACACCTTATAGGAACCTGACACATACAATGATACCGTCATCCCCCCGATCCCTTCATAGTGTGTAACTGTATAATGTCCCAGCATTCCCAGCAGTGTCACCTCTCCAGTCAGCAGCTCAATCATCTTATAGGTGAGTTCTAGGATCTTCTGGTCATTGATGTCCTCATGGATCAGGGGGTGAGGTGGAGGCCCCGTGATAGGGCTCAGGGGTCTTCCCCATCCCTCAGACACAGGGTCCTGACAGCGATCACTAGAGGTCTTCTTCACTACTGTGTAATCCTGGTTATGGAGAGACACATTAATAAATCTCACTACAGACATTTCCAGAGTCCTCACCTCTCCAGTTCTATCCATCTGTTATTCCCATAGATAAGAATTATGTAATGTGACGTCATCAGAATCTCTCACCTCTCCAGTGAGACGGAAGAGGATCTCTAGGGTGAGGTGTAATATCCTCTCCGCCATCTTGTCTCTGTCCATATCCATCCATTAAGATTTAAGGCAAATTTTCTAGTAGATAATCACTATACCGATTGTATCTGCCAGGATCCTAAATGGAAGGAAGATCAGCTGATGAAGAATCATACAAAATACCATGGGAAAACAAGATACAGGAGCAGTGATGCTGGTATAGTGTAAGGACATGTGCACACCGTGACATGTCAGGTGGACACGTCCTGTAACCAATCCGAAAAAGTGCAGAAGTTGGAACATAAAGGACAGCACTGTATAAAACAACTCACTGTTCATACTTTACATTTTTTAAACTTTTATTAACCCCTTCAGGTTTCCAAAGCTGCAAAACAGTTACAAGAAGTGACCTGAAAATAGCAGATAAAACGCCAAGAAATGGCATCTCAGGACCCCGTCCGTTCTGAGGACCAGAGACGGTGCCTATAGTGAGGTCACAGGACACAGTTACAAGTCCATGAGTAAAAAAAGAAAAAAAAAAAAAAAGAGAAAAAGGAAAGGATTGTCCAGGAAGGAATCAATGTGCAGTGTACCACAGTGTAGCACATTCAGATTCGTGTTTGGTTTCCCGAGTATTTTTCCTTAGCGTCGTCAAAATTTGGTCACAGTTGAGTAAATAATCGCGTTTCCACTAATGGATTTTTTTTTTTTTTAAGACTTTGGCTAGGATAGTGGTGCTGGATGTTGAGTGGAGGGGGACGTGTTTGAGGGGAGGGGGTGGGGACTGGGAATAGGTCAGAGGAGCGGCGTACTGTATTTTAAAAAAAATGAACTTAATGTACATTCCAGCAGGTAATCGGGGTGCAGAAACCATCAACGACGTCATGACTCAAGTGTTTTGGTCATTGGCTGCCGGAGTCACATGTCCCTTTCTATATAAAAAGCAGACATGTTGTTTTGCTGGTGCTATTTTCTCAGTGTAACAGCACAGGGAGGCCGCTCCTGCAGGTTAACTTGTTATATAGTTAGATAGGATCCTGTCCTGCGTAAAATCATGTGGGCTCTGCAATGATCTCAATGCTGATGACTCCCAATTATACATTTCTCCTGATATCACGCCTGCCTTTTTTAAGAAAACACCAGTGACTGTCTTACCGCTGTCTAACATCATGTCCTCCTTATATCTGAAACTGAACTCCTTGTGTTTCCTCCCTATACTAATGTACCTATACCCGACATTGCCATTTCCGTGTGTGGTTCCACCATTACTCCCCAGCAACATGCCCGCTGGCTTGGGGTCATACTTGAATCAGAGCTTTCCTTTGCCCCCCACATCTAATCACTGGCTCGCTCTTGTTATCTGCACCTCAAAGACATTTCTAGAATTCGACCTTTTCTTACTTTCAACTCTGCAAAAACTCTTACTGTTTCTCTTATTCATTCTCGTCTGGACTATTGTAACTCTCTACTAAATCAGTCTCCCTCTTATCAAACTCTCCCCTCTCCAATCCATCTTGAATGCTGCAGCCAGGATCACCACCAACCATTACACCGATGCCTCTACCTTGTGTCAGCCCTTACACTGGTTACCCATCCACTCCAGAATCCAGTACAAACTTATTACCCTCACCCACAAAGCTCTCCATGGCTCAGCACCACCCTACATCTCCTCCCTCGTCTCAATCTACCACCCTACCCATGCCCTCCGTTCTGCTAATGACCTGAGGTTAACATCCTCAATAATCATAGATTGTAGATTGTAAGCTTGCGAGCAGGGACCTCACTCCTAATGTCATTGTTTGAATTGTCTTAACTTGTATTGAATTTATTGTCTGTACATGTCCCCGCTTAATTGTAAAGTGCTGCGGAATATGTTGGCGCTATATAAATAAAAATTATTATTATTAATCAGAACCTCCCACTCCCGTCTCCAAGACTCATGGATGCATGAGGCAGGGCTTCAGCACTATCTCTAATCCTAACAATACGGGCGTCATGTTGCAGATAGTACAGCAAGAAGATGCTCATATGTGGGGCGCTTCCATGAGGTCTGAGTCCATGGTGTCTTGGTGACAGGATTATTATTATTATTTATTTATATAGCATCATTGATTCCATGGTGCTGTACATGAGAAGGGGTTACATACAAATTACAGATATCACTTACAGTAAACAAACTAACAATGACACACTGATACAGAGTGGAGAGAGGACCCTGCCCTTTCGGGCTTACATGCTACAAGATGGTGGGGAAGGAGACAGTAGGTTGGGGGGTTGCAGCAGTTCAGGTGTTGGTTGAGGTGATATCACCGGTAGTGGTGAGAGAGAAGGAGGTAGCGGGGTCATTGCAGGCTGTAAGCTTTCTTGAAGAGGTGGGTTTTCAGGTTCCGTCTGAAGGATCCAAATGTGGTTGATAGTCGGATTTGTTGGGGCAAAGAATTCCAGAGAATAGGTGCTATTCGGGAGAAGTCTTGGAGGCGGTTGGGTGAGGAGCGAATAAGTGTGGAGGAGAGAAGGACGTCTTGGGAGGACCGGAGACTATGTGAGGGAAGGTATCGGGAGATTAGTTCAGAGACATATGGGGGAGACAGGTTATAGATGGCTTTGTAGGTCAGAATTAGTCATTTGAACTGGATACGCTGAGGGAATGGGAGCCAGTGAAGAGATTTACAGAGGGGAGAAGCGGAGGAGTAGCAAGGAGAGAGATGTATTAGTCGGGCAGCAGAGTTAAGGATGGACTGGAGAGGTGCGACGGTGTTAGCAGGGAGACCACAGAAAAGGATGTTGCAGTAGTCGAGGCGGGAGATGATGAGGGCATGCACAAGCATTTTATTAGATTGAGGGTTGAGGAAAGGATGGATTCTGGAAATATTTTTGAGCTGGAGGCGACAGGAGGTAGAAAGAGCTTGGATGTGCGGTTTGAAGGACAGGGCAGAGTCAAAGGTTACTCCGAGGCAGCGGACTTCTGGTACTGGGGAAAGTGTGATGTCATTAATTTTTATAGCTAGGTCGGGTAAAGAAGATCTGTGAGATGGAGGAAAGATGATGAGTTCAGATTTGTCTACATTGAGTTTGAGGAAGCATAACAGGATAACACTCAACCTTGCTTGCTACTTCCCCTTATGCCAACCACAGACAGAGAATGGATCATAATCCTCTTCATCTCATGACTGTTCTGTGCCCATCATCCCTTCCTCCTCCATTTGTTCCTCAGCTCCTGCACCTTCACTAACAGTTTGTCTGGTACCATAACCCCTTCTCGACCACTGTAATCCACCCTCCCATGGCACACACTTGTGTGAAGACAGTCCGGAACTTTGAGATATCATTATCCCTTCTGCATCCTCCTCAGTTTCCTCCTGTTCCTCTGGGACCACCACTTCCTCCTGCAGACTATTCAAAGTGTGCTCCAGCATGTAGATGTCTGGAATAGTGATGCATCGTCAGTGCTAACCATCTTAGTAGCCATTTCGAAACTGTGCAGAAGGATGCAGTGGTCCTTCATCTGTGCTCAATATGCAAGCTTGATTTGCACCACATCCATACTATTTTGGCACAGGTTATGCAAAAGTACAACTTGCACCAGGGCTCAAAGCTGCTACCACAGTAGCTGCAACATGTGGAGCGTGGAATTCCACTGTGTCGGAAGGTCGCATATTGGTTAACTGGTAAGCTGACAGATCTGTAGTGTTGCAAGTTGATGACTTGCCAGGTGCAACTGGCGGAAGTGAGCACACACAGCGACTGTGCTTTCTGCAGCGCATACATGCTGGAGAGTGGAGAAGATATTGCAGTACCACCAGGTTGAGGACATGAGCCATGCAAGGCACGTGTGTGAGGTTGACCCAGCATATAGCAGGAAACATGTTTGCACAGTTATCGCACACCCCATTACCTGCATTCAGATTGTGTGGAGACTAGAGTTGAGCGATACCGTCCGATACTTCAAAGTATCGTATCGGATGGTATCGGCCGATCTTTAAAAAAAGTATCGGTATCGCCGATTCCGATACCGGAAGTCCCATTCAAGTCTATGGGACTTCCGGTATCGGAATAAGAAAAACCCTTTCCTGCCCTTGTACAGCCTCTCTGGGGTCTGTACGGGCCTTTCGGGGGGCTGTGCCGGCCTGCCAGGGGGTCTGTGCAGGCTCCGGTGGTCTGTGCCGGCCTGCCGGTGGTCTGTGCCGGCCTGCCGGGGGGCTGTGCCGGCCTGCCGGGGGGCTGTGCCGGCATCGTCCGATGGGACTACAAGTCCCATCGGGCGATGCCTGCTACCATGACAGTGATTGACACATTAGCCAATGATGGGACAGTAGTAGTCCCATCATCCGGCTAATGTGTTAAATGTAAAAAAAAAAAAAAAAAAAAATTACATGCTACATACATACAACATGCATACTACATACATACTACATATATACTACATACATGCTACATTCATACTACATACATGCTACATAAATACTACATGCAACATACATACTACATATATACTACATGCATGCTACATGCTACATACTACATATATACTACATGCATGCTACATACATACTACATGCTACATACTACATATATACTACATGCATGCTACATACATACTACATGCTACATACTACATATATACTACATGCATGCTACATACATACTACATGCTACATACATACTACATGCATGCTACATACATACTACATGCATGCTACATACATACTACATGCTACATACATACTACATATATACTACATGCATGCTACATACATACTACATGCATGCTACATACATACTACATGCTACATACATACTACATGCTACATACATACTACATATATACTACATGCATGCTACATACTACATGCTACATACATACTACATATATACTACATGCATGCTACATACATACTACATATATACTACATGCATGCTACATACATACTACATGCTACATGCATGCTACATACATATTACATGCTACATACATACCACATATATACTACATACATACAATACATTCATACAATACATACATAGACATACAGTACATATAACATAGAGTAACATACTTACCAATACTTGTCACATTGTTCCCCGAAGCCATTGTCTTTTCCGGAATAAATATTAACATAACAAACCACAAAAATACTCACCCATGATCCGAAGCAGTCCACGAGTGTGTCCCACGACGATCTTGGGTAGAGAACTGCAGCATCAGATGATGCTGCCGTTCTCTACGGGCTGCAGGAATCCAATGACGGAAGGTAGGTATCCTTCCGCACTGTATTCCTCCGCCACTTAAAAAAAAAAAAAGTCCCTAGTCTCACTTTATGCCATTGCTGCGTGGGAAATTCCCACACAGCAATGGCATAAAGTGAGACTAGGGACTTTTTTTTTTTTTAAGTGGCGGAGGAATACAGTGCGGAAGGATACCTACCTTCCGTCATTGGATTCCTGCAGCCCGTAGAGAACGGCAGCATCATCTGATGCTGCAGTTCTCTACCCAAGATCGTCGTGGGACACACTCGTGGACTGCTTCGGATCATGGGTGAGTATTTTTGTGGTTTGTTATGTTAATATTTATTCCGGAAAAGACAATGGCTTCGGGGAACAATGTGACAAGTATTGGTAAGTATGTTACTCTATGTTATATGTACTGTATGTCTATGTATGTATTGTATGAATGTATTGTATGTATGTAGTATATATGTGGTATGTATGTAGCATGTAGTATGTATGTAGCATGCATGTAGCATGTAGTATGTATGTAGCATGCATGTAGTATATATGTAGTATGTATGTAGCATGCATGTAGTATATATGTAGCATGTATGTAGTATGTATGTGGTATGTATGTAGCATGTATGTAGCATGCATGTAGTATATATGTAGTATGTATGTAGCATGTAGTATGTATGTAGTATGTATGTAGTATGTATGTGGTATGTATGTGGCATGTAGTATGTATGTAGCATGCAGGTAGTATGTATGTAGCATGCATGTAGTATGTATGTAGTATGTATGTAGTATGTAGCATGTATGTAGTATGTATGTAGTATGTAGCATGCATGTAGTATGTATGTAGCATGCATGTAGTATATATGTAGTATGTAGTATGTATGTAGTATGTATGTGGTATGTATGTAGCATGTAGTATGTATGTAGCATGCATGTAGTATGTATGTAGCATGTATGTAGCATGCATGTATGTAGCATGCAGTATGTATGTAGCATGTATGTAGCATGTATGTAGCATATATGTAGCATATATGTAGTATGTATGTAGCATGTAGTATGTATGTAGCATGCATGTAGTGTGTATGTAGCATGTAGTGTGTATGTAGCATGTAGTGTGTATGTAGCATGTAGTGTGTATGTAGCATGTAGTGTGTATGTAGCATGTAGTGTGTATGTAGCATGTAGTGTGTATGTAGCATGTAGTGTGTATGTAGCATGTAGTGTGTATGTAGCATGTAGTGTGTATGTAGCATGTAGTGTGTATGTAGCATGTAGTGTGTATGTAGCATGTAGTGTGTATGTAGCATGTAGTGTGTATGTAGCATGTAGTATGTATGTAGCATGTATGTAGTATATATGTAGTATGTATGTAGTATGTATGTAGTATTTTTTTTTTTTTTTTTTTAACATTTAACACATTAGCCGGATGATGGGACTACTACTGTCCCATCATTGGCTAATGTGTCAATCACTGTCATGGTAGCAGGCATCGCCCGATGGGACTTGTAGTCCCATCGGACGATGCTTGCACAGACCCCCGGACATCAGCACAGCCCCCCGGCAGGCTGGCACAGCCCCCCGGCCGGCCGGTACAGACCCCCACAGGGTGCACAGACCACCGGCAGGCCGGCACAGCCCCCCGGCAGGCCGGTACAGACCCCCACAGGGTGCACAGACCACCGGCAGGCCGGCACAGCCCCCCGGCAGGCCGGTACAGACCCCCACAGGGTGCACAGACCACCGGCAGGCCGGCACTGCCCCCCGGCAGGCCGGTACAGACCCCGGGCAGTCCACACAGCCCCCCGGCAGGCCGGCACAGCCCCCCAGCAGGCCGGCAGAGACCCCCGGAAGGCCCGAAATGACGGCGCATCATGATGCGCACACACCGCGCATCATGATGACGTCAGTCTGTCAATCAACTTTGAACTTCCGATTCCGATGCCGAATTCCGAAATTGAAAAAATATCGGAAGTCGGTATCGGAATTCCGATACAGCAAGTATCGGCCGATACCCGATACTTGCGGTATCGGAATGCTCAACACTAGTGGAGACTGCTTTTACTGAAACCTGGCCTGGATAGCTGACCACAAATCTTCAGCTGTGTAACTGCGATTTCCAATGCAAAAATCAGACAAGATGATTTTCTGGATTTGTTTTCTCATTTTGACTCTCATAGTTGTGGTATACCTATGATATCAATTACAGGCCTCTCTCATCTTCATAAGTGGGAGAAGTTGGACAATTGGTGGCTGACTAAATACATTTTTCCCCCCATTATACCTCCACCCGCAGAGCCGCACTCCACATAGAGAATAATGGAGCCTCCAGCACCAACCTCCACCCGCAGAGCCACACTCCACATAGAGAATAATGGAGCCTCCAGCACCGACCTCCACCCACAGAGCCGCACTCCACATAGAGAATAATGGAGCCTCCAGCACCAACCTCCACCCGCAGAGCCACACTCCACATAGAGAATAATGGAGCCTCCAGCACCGACCTCCACCCGCAGAGCCACACTCCACATAGAGAATAATGGAGCCTCCAGCACCAACCTCCACCCGCAGAGCCGCACTCCACATAGAGAATAATGGAGCCTCCAGCACCGACCTCCACCCGCAGAGCCGCACTCCACACAGAGAATAATGGAACCTCCAGCACCGACCTCCACCCGCAGAGCCACACTCCACATAGAGAATAATGGAGCCTCCAGCACCGACCTCCACCCGCAGAGCCGCACTCCACATAGAGAATAATGGAGCCTCCAGCACCAACCTCCACCCGCAGAGCCGCACTCCACATAGAGAATAATGGAGCCTCCAGCACCGACCTCCACCCGCAGAGCCGCACTCCACACAGAGAATAATGGAACCTCCAGCACCGACCTCCACCCGCAGAGCCACACTCCACATAGAGAATAATGGAGCCTCCAGCACCGACCTCCACCCGCAGAGCCGCACTCCACATAGAGAATAATGGAGCCTCCAGCACCGACCTCCACCCGCAGAGCCACACTCCACATAGAGAATAATGGAGCCTCCGGCACCGACCTCCACCCGCACTCCACATAGAGAATAATGGGGCTCCCAGCACCGACCTCCACCCGCAGAGCCGCACTCCACAAAGAGAATAATGGAGCCTCCGGCACCAACCTCCACCCGCAGAGCCGCACTCCACATAGAGAATAATGGAGCCTCCGGCACCAACCTCCACCCGCAGAGCCGCACTCCACATAGAGAATAATGGAGCCTCCGGCACCGACCTCCACCCGCAGCGCCGCACTCCACATAGAGAATAATGGAGCCTCCAGCACCGACCTCCACCCGCAGAGCCGCACTCCACATAGAGAATAATGGAGCCTCCAGCGCTGCACTCCACATAGAGAATAATGGAGCCTCCGGCACCGACCTCCACCCGCAGAGCCGCACTCCACATAGAGAATAATGGAGCCTCCAGCACCGACCTCCACCCGCAGCGCCGCACTCCACATAGAGAATAATGGAGCCTCCGGCACCAACCTCCACCCGCAGAGCCGCACTCCACATAGAGAATAATGGAGCCTCTGGCACCGACCTCCACCCGCAGCACCGCACTCCACATAGAGAATAATGGAGCCTCCAGCACCGACCTCCACCCGCAGAGCCGCACTCCACATAGAGAATAATGGAGCCTCCAGCGCTGCACTCCACATAGAGAATAATGGAGCCTCCGGCACCGACCTCCACCCGCAGAGCCGCACTCCACATAGAGAATAATGGAGTCTCCAGCGCTGCACTCCACATAGAGAATAATGGAGCCTCCGGCACCGACCTCCACCCGCAGAGCCGCACTCCACATAGAGAATAATGGAGCCTCCAGCACCGACCTCCACCCGCAGAGCCGCACTCCACATAGAGAATAATGGAGCCTCCAGCACCGACCTCCACCCGCAGAGCCGCACTCCACATAGAGAATAATGGAGCCTCCGGCACTGACCTCCACCCGCAGAGCCGCACTCCACATAGAGAATAATGGAGCCTCCGGCACTGACCTCCACCCGCAGAGCCGCACTCCACATAGAGAATAATGGAGCCTCCGGCACCGACCTCCACCCGCAGAGCCGCACTCCACATAGAGAATAATGGAGCCTCCGGCACCGACCTCCACCCGCAGAGCCGCACTCCACATAGAGAATAATGGAGCCTCCGGCACCGACCTCCACCCGCAGAGGCGCACTCCACATAGAGAATAATGGAGCCTCCAGCACCGACCTCCACCCGCAGAGCCACACTCCACATAGAGAATAATGGAGCCTCCGGCACCGACCTCCACCCGCAGAGCCGCACTCCACATAGAGAATAATGGAGCCTCCAGCACCGACCTCCACCCGCAGAGCCGCACTCCACATAGAGAATAATGGAGCCTCCAGCACCGACCTCCACCCGCAGAGCCGCACTCCACATAGAGAATAATGGAGCCTCCGGCACTGACCTCCACCCGCAGAGCCGCACTCCACATAGAGAATAATGGAGCCTCCGGCACTGACCTCCACCCGCAGAGCCGCACTCCACATAGAGAATAATGGAGCCTCCGGCACCGACCTCCACCCGCAGAGCCGCACTCCACATAGAGAATAATGGAGCCTCCGGCACCGACCTCCACCCGCAGAGCCGCACTCCACATAGAGAATAATGGAGCCTCCAGCACCGACCTCCACCCGCAGAGCCGCACTCCACATAGAGAATAATGGAGCCTCCAGCACCGACCTCCACCCGCAGAGCTGCACTCCACATAGAGAATAATGGAGCCTCCGGCACCGACCTCCACCCGCAGAGGCGCACTCCACATAGAGAATAATGGAGCCTCCAGCACCGACCTCCACCCGCAGAGCCGCACTCCACATAGAGAATAATGGAGCCTCCAGCACTGACCTCCACCCGCAGAGCCGCACTCCACATAGAGAATAATGGAGCCTCCAGCACTGACCTCCACCCGCAGAGCCGCACTCCACATAGAGAATAATGGAGCCTCCAGCACTGACCTCCACCCGCAGAGCCGCACTCCACATAGAGAATAATGGAGCCTCCAGCAATGACCTCCACCCGCAGAGCCGCACTCCACATAGAGAATAATGGAGCCTCCAGCACCGACCTCCACCCGCAGAGCCGCACTCCACATAGAGAATAATGGATCCTCCAGCACCGACCTCCACCCGCAGAGCCGCACTCCACATAGAGAATAATGGAGCCTCCAGCACCGACCTCCACCCGCAGAGTCGCACTCCACATAGAGAATAATGGAGCCTCCAGCACCGACCTCCACCCGCAGAGCCGCACTCCACATATATGGCTGCTCTGTGCGCACAGGACCTGTGATGAGGTCACAGGAGGGGAGGAGTCAGGGGTCACATGATCAGGGGCCTCAGTGTGTGCAGGACTCTGCTGTGCTGGTTGTCATGGTGCTGGATGAAGAGTGTGGAGTCAGGAGGGGTTTCCAGTGTGGATGTACTGTAGCCGGGCTGGGTGTGTACGAGGTTTACAGAGCAGAGCCGTGTGTATACGATGTGGACGGAGCGGAGCCATGTGTGGACGGAATGGCCCATTCAAATGTCTTGGGTGGCCATCTGGGCATGGAAAAAGCTCAAGAATGGGTTATGCGATTGTTCTCTTGGCCTGGATGTCACCAGAAAATCTTACCGTATTCCAGGTCCTGTCCCATCTGCCAGGTAAACGCCCCCTCCTCTCACTTTCAAATTCCCCTCATGCCATTGGCCATCATACAGGTGCCATTTGAGCAAATTGCCATGGACTTGGTATGTCCCCTGGATAAATCTGCTAGTGGGCATAAATACATGTTGGTCATCCTTGACTGTGCTATTTGGTACCCTGAAGCAGTTCCCCTGAGAATCTTCTCTGCGAAAAGTATAGCCTGCAAGTTGGCACACATTTTTCCATGGATACGATTATAGAAGGAGATACTGACCAACCAAAGAACACTCTGTATGAATAAGGAGATGAGGGAACTATGTAAGGCCCTGCAAATTACACAATTGAAGACGTCCATGTACCATCCCCAGATGAATGGCCTTGTGGAAAGTTTTAATAAAACATCGAAGGATGGTCGAGACTAGGACTGTCTCTTGCCTCATCTGTTGCTTTCTATCCAGGAGGTTCCACAAACCTCTAACAGATTCTCTCTGTTTGAACTTCTGTATGGCTAACATCTGCAGAGTTTCCTAGATATAGCAAAGGAAACCTGGGAAGCCAAAATCACCCTCCCACCGGAGCTTCATGGAGAACATCACCGAGATACAGAAGAGGATTGTGAATTTGATGCCCATCGCAAAAGGACATCTCCTCTAGTGTCTACAACTGGTCAGCCAGGGTGAGGAAGTTCAGCTCTTGGGACCAAGTCCTTGTCCCACAGTGGAAAGTAAGTCATTGGCCAAATGGCAAGACCCCTATGAGGTGATGGAGAAGCTTGGTGAATTGAACTACAAGATTCACCAACCAGGAAGATGGAAATCGTACCAAGTGTACCAAGACAATCTTATCAAGCAATGGCAACACATGGAGCCCATTGAAAATCCATGTTTGCTG
The DNA here is from genome assembly GCF_039654945.1 of Dendrobates tinctorius. Lineage (NCBI taxonomy): Eukaryota > Metazoa > Chordata > Amphibia > Anura > Dendrobatidae > Dendrobates > Dendrobates tinctorius. The sequence continues at coordinate 22,735,933 of NW_027361731.1, read as the reverse complement.
GTCAAGGCAGAAGCAGATGTTGAAGAAGTCGCAGTAGGGACGACATTGTTGAAGGTTCAAAAACAGCAGTGTTGGGAGTTGCTGCAGCAGAACAGGGACCTGTCCTCAGATTTTTCACGGTGTACAAAGGTCATAGAACACGAGGTTCGGACCGAATTTCTTGTTGCAAGTGAACTTTAAGCCCTATCGAATTCCCAAGGCCCGGCAACAGCTAATTTACAAGGAAATAAAGCATATGCCGAATCTCTGAATGAAGTCTCCAAGTTCGATGTATATCTGATGCCAGTGGCGTAACTACAAAGTTATGGGCCCCGGTGCGAACTTTCAAATGGGCCCCCCCCAATGCCAAAATACAGGCACATCTCCACTCCGTACACGCTCCGCTCCGTCCACCTCGTACGCATGCGTGTTGTGAATTCACTTTCTGGCCTGCCACTGGTTACTGGTGAAGGTAGTGGAGCTGGTTGTATTGACAGAGAAGTCGTGAGTTCTCTTTCCTGGCTCCCTCTGGTGGTTACAGGAGGTAATGGAGCTGATCTAATTAACAAAGGCCTGCCACCTGATAATGAGGAGGACGATTGGACATCTGGAGTTTTTGACTGGATTTAAGACAGCCGACTCCCTCTATCCCTGCTGGTGATTTTTCCTGCCTCCTGAGGTCTTAGTTTCCAGCTCAGTGCCTGCATGTTCAGCTAAGTGTTCATTTGCTATTATTCACATTTGATTTGGTTTTGTCTATTTCAGTTTTGTGTGGTCAGCCAGCCCCGGCTAGGACTGTGCTGAATTTCCATCCTTATGTTACTGCTTGTGCCAGGTTGTTTTTGTCCCTTATTAGATTGGCCTCTCTTTGCTCGGAATATGCCAGAGTGCTGATATAGTGGGAGAAGTCTAGTGACATCAGTGTTTTTTCTATCAGACGTGTTGGACCTTTTTTGCAGGGTTTTTTGCGTGATTGCAGACAGTTTCTTTCCTTTCCTGTCCTGTCTAGTTAGTGTGGACCCCATCATTTGCTCAGCCTATTTTCCTACCTGCGTTTGTGTTTTCATCTTATCTCACCGACAATATATGCTTGGGGGCTGTCTATTCCTTTGGGGTCTGCTCTGAGGCAGTTTAGATTTCCCCTTTCTTGCTTTAGGCTTATTTAGTTCTCCGGCTGTGTCGAGGCGTCTAGAATCATCGTAGGTACGCTCCACGGCTACTGCTAGTTGTGTGGATAGGATCAGGGGTCTGCAATCTGCTTAGTTACCAACCTCTCTGGTTTTCTGTGGCTTAGCTTGGTCTTGCTTTCCTCCTCGGTGACCCAATCATAACATATGCAGCTTCTCTCCATACACCTCGTACACACGCGGCTTCTCTCCGTACACCTCGTACACACGCTGCTCCGCCCGCCCCGTACACACGCGGCTCAGCTCCTCCCTGTTAGGAGTGGCGGAAGGCACTAAAAAAATAAATAATTAAAGTGCCTTCGCCACTCAGGGTCCACCGTGCGGCAGGTGATATGACCGCTGCTAGAGAGGCAGAGCACTATGGCGTTAATGTGCACGGGGTTAACTGCACCCAGAGTGCACCAAAGCAAGCTCTGTTGAGGATACAGAACTGCAAACTTAAAACACACAAAAACGCTGTGTCTGTTTAACTCACAGAACAACAGCGCTATAGACACGGTATTAAAAAGTCACAGGAGTAGCCTTAAACGTCAGGACTACTCCCAAAAGGACCTACCATGAAAAAAAGGTGCGTGGCGTCGCAACTGCAAACGCTCGGAGAACTGCAATCGCATTGCTGTGTGAACGAAGCCAAAGAAGAGACTCCACAATATCGCTGGCGCGATGCAGGACGCTAGCTGCTGAGACAGATATAGCTGGAGCACGCTGGCGCAAGCGCTGCTACTGGCGGCTGCCCAGTTACTCACACATTCGTATTATCCGAGGAAAGGGGTTTCATAATAAGTCAGCCACCAGTCCAAGCATCCGTCACCATACATACAGCAGCAAGTATGAAATACTAGCGCATGGCAGAACAGTCATGCGCGCTTTTTATACCAAATGGGACCTTCCGGAGATCTCCCAAACTCCAGGAGGAGCCAATAGGATTAGACACAGGACCTGAGCATGTGAGCATGGTCAGTGGAGGGAACAGAGGACTTAGCCTCTGGAGAGAGTTGCCGCAAAGCACTCTCCTCTGCAATCTCCTTTACTGCAGATGAACCACAGGAGACTGCAGCATGTAAGGGTCTAGATTTCACCATAGAGAAGGGAGAAATCAGACTCCTAACACTGCCGCCCTGTACACACGCGGCTCAGCTCCACCCGCCCTGTACACACGTGGCTCAGCTCCGTCCGCCCCGTACACACGAGGCTCAGCTCCACCCGCCCTGTACACACGCGGCTCAGCTCCGTCCACCCCGTACACACGCTGCTCAGCTCCGTCCACCCCGTACACACGCGGCTCAGCTCCGTCCACCCCGTACACGCGCGGCTCAGCTCCGTCCACCCCTGACACACGCAGCTCAGCTCCGTCCACCCCGTACACACGCGGCTCAGCTCCGTCCACCCCTGACACACGCGGCTCAGCTCCGTCCACCCCGTACACGCGCGGCTCAGCTCCGTCCACCCCGTACACGCGCGGCTCAGCTCCGTCCACCCCGTAAACGCGATGCTCAGCTCCGTACACCTCGTACACGCGCGGCTCCGCTCCGTACACCCCGTACACACACGGCTCCGCTCCGTACACCTCGTACACACGCGGCTCAGCTCCGTCCACCCCGTACACACGCAGCTCCGCTCCGTACACCTCATACACACGCGGCTCCACTGACCTCATACACACAAGGCTGCGCTCCATACATTTCCTACACATGGCTCTGCTCCTTACACCTTGTACACACACGTCTCTGCTACATCCACCCTGTAAACCCCCCTGACCCAACACATAAACTTACCCACATCCAGCAGTGCACCATGACAACCAGCACGGCAGAGTCCTACACACACACACACACACACACACACACACACACACACACTCCTGATCATGTGACCCCTGACTCCTCCCCTCCTGTGACCTCATCACAGGTCCTGTGCGCACAGAGCAGCCAATTGCAGCCTCACAGCCAAAGAATGGAGCTGTACAGCCAATGAGCGGCTGCAGCTCCGAGATCGGGCCCCTAAAGACTCTGGGCCCCGCAGCTGCGACCCCTGCGACCGCGGTAGACATGCCCCTGTCTGATGCCGTGTGTTGATGACCTGATCAAAGAACATTTGGCTGGCACGGTATATAGCCACCTTGGATTTAACAAAGGGATATTGGCAAATCCCCATGTCAAAAGACGCCAAGGAGATCACTACTTTCTCTACAACGTCTGGATGCTGTTTGGTTTACAGGGAGCCCCGGACACATTCCAGAGGACCATGGATCGGATCCTCTCATGCCATAAGAATGACGCTACAGCTGTGCTTGATGCTCTCAGGATAGCCAGGTTTTCTATAAATCTGAAAAAATGTGCCATGGGGAAAGAAGTGGGCAAATACCTAGAATATGTAGGAGGTAGAGGTGAGCTCAAACCCCAGATCAGTAAAATGAACACAATCCAAATCTGGCCAAAACCACTCTCAAGCAAGTTAGGGCTCATAATCATTTGCGAGAAAAACGGACAAGTGCAATCCGAGAAAAAAATCGGATTGCACTCTGACCAATGTTATTCAATGAGTTACATCTAATCTGCGATTTTTTTCTCAGCTGAAATCGGACTGAGAAAGAAATCGCAGCATGCTGTAGTCTTGGACGAGACTCGCCAATGCAAGTCAATGGATGAGAGAAAAAAAATCGTACAGCACTCGGACCATGCAAGTGCTGTCCGATTTGTACGCACCGGTGTCCTTAGAAAAGCTGAAAAATATTTAGAATTGAGAGTCCTCAGTAGTTGATACCTTTTAATGGCTAACTGAAAAGATGGTAACAAATTGCAAGCTTTCGAGACTACTCAGGTCTCTTCATCAGGGATAGACTAATACAAAATCTGAGTATCACATATTTATGCACAGCACAGAAAGAAATAATGCAATAGATAAGACAAATGACATGAAGCAGATTTATCATTATGGGAGAGTGATCATCAGTTGTGGCCATAAATATTGGAACCGTTTATAGATAAGGAGTGTGAATGTTTTTATAGTCCTCTGATTGGGGTCTGGTTCTGTGTTGTGATGCCCTACAAAAGGTCTGAGGGGCAAATTCCTTAATTGATGTAAATAGACAAATACATGTGACACATTCATTCCTGCATTGAGTGTGTCAAAGGTCATCATGAATTTGTATTCCCAGACCCTTCTGTCTCTCTGAGATTTGAAATTACCTTTCAATGCAAGTAATTTCATGTCCATGGTGCTGTGATCAGGTATACAAAAGTGTTTGGCCACAGGTAGATCCATTCTTTTTTTCTCTTATTGTGTGGCGATGAGAATTCATCCTTGTTCTCAGTTTTTGTCCGGTCTCCCCCACATACAGACCCCAGTTGGACATTTAGTACAAATAATTAAAGGGAACCTGTCATCACATTTTTTGGTCTACCAGCTTAAAACAAAACCACCTATGCATTACAGAACTACTTTTGAACCCCCCTGACTCCCCATGTATCATCCCGAAATACCTTTTTTTATTCCTCCTGCGCTGTATGTAAATATGTTCTGTCCAGTCCGATGGGCGTCGCTTATTTTCTCTCTCTCCACCTCTCCTCGGCTTGCTGTACGTATTCCTTTCTTTGAATATCACAGATCGCAAACAGTTTTCGCGCATGCGCAATGGCATCTCGAGCGTGCGCAGTATGCTTTGCCCAACTGTGGGCAAAGCAGAAAATCAGTATTGCGCATGCTCTGGCATATGCGATTGCTTTCTCTGTCTGTCCTGGAAGTATTTCACTGCCATTTTTCTGTGTTCCTTACCACATTAGTTTTCCAGCGTCACGGAACACAGAAATGGAAGGGAAATACTTCCGGGACATATAACGCAATCGCGTATGCCGACGCATGCGTAATACTGATTTTCAGCTTTGCCTACAGTTGGGCAGAGCATACTGTGCACGCGCAAGATGCCTTTCAAATGCGCAAGTGCAAAAAATGTACGCCATCGCCAAAATTCACCGCAAGCGAGGAGGGGTGGAGAGACAGAAACCGAATACATGCCCATCGGAACGGACCGAACAATTAACATATAGCGTGGGAGTAATAAAAAATGGTATTTCTGGATGATACATGGGGAGTCAGGGGGTTTCAAAAACTAGTTCTGTAATGCATAGGTGGCACTAAAGTTAAAGGATATTTTAAGCTGGTAGACCAAAAATGTGATGACAGGTTCCCTTTAAGTACACCCCATTAGATGTGGTGCAGCTAAAAGCACCTGGGATCTTGTAGTCCTGATGTGAGTTGGGGATCTTTATCTTGTCCGTGGTCATTATAAATGGACAGGTCTTACTTTTTTCTGGTTGCAAGGAAAGGTTCCTGTAGCTGTTGGAGAGGACAGGGAGGTTCTGACAATGATGTTTCTTAAATTTGGAGGCTGCCTAAAACACAGCAGTGGGGGGTCTGGAAACATGGATTGTAATCGAGCATCTTTTTGTAGTAAAGGTTGTAATTTCCGTGCAGCGCCCCTTAGCACCTCCAGATTTGGGTTGTAGGTGACCACTAGAGGCACCCGGTTATTTTCTTCTTTAGCTTTGTAATGTAGCAGGTGATTCCTTGACATTCTGGTGGCTCTTGTAATTTGGTTTTGAATTGTTCTTGGATGGTAGCCCTGATTCAAAAAGGTCTTTCTGAGGCGACCAAGGTGTTCATCTCTATCCATGGGGTTGGAATATATACGACTGCATCTGATGGCTTGGCTGTAGACAGAGGTTTTTTTATGTGTTTTGGTTGGAAGCTGTCCCATTTGATGTATGTTGGACGGTCAATTGGCTTCTGATACAGGGATGTCTCTATTTCATTTTGGCTTAGAAAAGCCAGCAATTCATGTGCGGTGTAAGGTAAAATCACATTGACAGGTAAGAATAGAATAGATATATACACATAGATTACACACACATTTTAGATACAGTATATATATATATATATATATAAACACACACACACATAGATAGATAGATAGATAGATAGATATACAGCTCTAGCAAAAATTAAGAGTCCACTGCAAAATGTTCAGTTTCTCTGATTTTTCTCTTTATATTTTTGAGTTAAATGTACATTGCCCTTTTATTCTATAAACTACTGACAACATGGCTCCGAATTTCCAAGCACTAAAGATTTTGTATTTATTTACAGAAGATTAGAAATGTTCAAAATAACAAAAAAATGCCGACCTCAAATAATGCTGAGGAAACAAGTTCAGAATCTTGTAGAAACAACAATACTAATGTTTTACCTCAGGAAGAGTTCAGAAATCAATATTTTGTGGAATAACCATGATTTTTTAACCCCTTTCCGACCTGTGACACAGCGTATTCCTCATGAAAGTCGGTGCCAATCCGACCTGTGACGCATATGCTGTGTCATGAATTGATAGCCCCCCTTGGGGTTCGGTGACTGGGGTCACTGATAGGTCACCCAACCCGCAGGTACATAGGGCCTTGTACTTCACCCCAGGGGGTGGCTTAACTCCCCCCCGTGGCTACGATCGCTCTGATTGGCTGTTAAAAGTGAAACAGCCAATCAGAGCGATTGTAATATTTCACCAGTGAAATTTGGTGAAATATTACAATCCAGCCATGGCCGACTGCCGGCGGCGATTAGCCGCCCCCGTCAGCATCTGCTCCCTTCCCCCTGCTCCCCCCGTCTTCCGATCCCCCCAACCCCCCGGTACCTCCAATGTCTCTGTGTCCGTCCCGATGTCCCTCCCGGATCCTTCATGGGTGCCGCCATCTTGCAAAATGGCGGGCACATGCGCAGTGCGCCCGCCAAATCTGCCGGCTGCAGATTCATTCATTCATTGCAGATACATTTTGATCACTGTGATAAACTATCACAGTGATCAAAATAAAAAAAAGTAAATAAACCCCCCCTTATCACCCCCATAGGTAGGGACAAATAATAAAATAAAGAAAATATTTTTATTTTTCCATTAGGGTTAGGGTTAGAACTAGGGTTAGGGTTAGGGTTGGAATTAGGGTTAGAGTTATGGTTGGAATTAGGGTTAGGGTTCGAATTAGGGTTACGGTTCGAATTAGGGTTGAAATTAGGGTTAGGGGTTGGTATTAGGGTTAGGCTTGTGGTTAGGGTTAGAGTTGGGATTAGGGTTAGGGGTGTGTTGAGGTGAGGGTTGTGGTTAGGGTTGTGATTAGGGGTGTGTTTGGGTTAGGGTTGAGTTAGAATTGAGGAGTTTCCACTATTTAGGCACATCAGGGGTCTCCAAACACGACATAGTGCCACCATTGATTGGAGCCAATTTTGCATTCAAAAAGTCAAACAGTGCTCCTTCCATTCCGAGCCCCGACGTGTACCCAAACAGTGGTTTACCCCCACATATGGGGTATCAGCGTACTCAGGAAAAATTGCACAACAACTTTGGGGGTCTAATTTCTCCTGTTACCCTTTTGAAAATAAAAAATTGGGGGATAATTATTTTTGTGGAAAAAATGATTTTTTATTTACACGACTCTGCGTTATAAACTTCTGTGAAGCACTTGGGGGTTCAAAGTACTCACCATACATCTAAATAAGTTCCTTCGGGGGTCTAGTCTCCAAAATGGGGTCACTTGTTGGGAGTTTCTACTGTTTAGGCACATCAGGGGCTCTGCAAACATAACATGACGCCCGCAGACCATTCCATCAAAGTCGGCATTTCAAAACGTCACTACTTCCCTTCCGAGCCCCGACGTGTGCCCAAACAGTGGTTCCCCCACATATGGGGTATCGGTATACTGAGGACAAATTGCACAACAACTTTTGGGTCCAATTTCTCCTGTTAACCTTGTGAAAATAAAAAATATCGGGCTAAAAAATCAATTTTGAGGAAAAAAAATATTTTTTATTTTCACTGCTCTGCGTTATAAACTTCTGTGAAGCACTTGGGGGTTCAAAGTGCTCACTACACATTTAGATAAGTTCCTTAAGGGGTATAGTTTCCAAAATGGTGTCACTTGTGGGGGGTTTTCACTGTTTAGTCACATCAGGGGCTCTGCAAACGCGACATGGTGTCCGCCAGCGATTGGAGCTAATATTCAATTCAAAAAGTCAAATGGCGCCCCTTCCCTTCCGGGCCCTGCCGTGCGCCCAAACAGTGGTTTATGACCACATATGAGGTATTGGTGTACTCGGGAGAAATTGCCCAACAAATTATAGGATCCATTTTATCCTGTTGCCCATGTGAAAATGAAAAAACTGAGGCAAGATTTATAAAAAAAAAACAAAAAAACAGTACTTTTTTTTTTTACGGATCAATTTGTGAAGCACCTGGGGGTTCAAAGTGCTCACTATGCATCTAGATAAGTTCCTTGGGGGGTCTAGTTTCCAAAATGGGGTCACTTGTGGGGGAGCTCCAATGTTTAGGCACACAGGGGCTCTCCAAACGCGACATGGTGTCCGCTAACAATTGGAGCTACCGTAATCTTCCATTCAAAAAGTCAAATGGTGCTCCTTCCCTTCTGAGCCCTGCTGTGCGCCCAAACAGTGGGTTATGACCACATATGAGGTATCGGTGTACTCAGGAGAAATTGCCCAACAAGTTTTAGTATCCATTTTATCCTGTTGCCCATGTGAAAATGAAAAAATTAATGCTAAAGAAATTTTTGTTGGAAAAATTAAAATGTCCATTTTTTCCTTCCACGTTGCTTTAGTTCCTGTGAAGCACCTGAAGGGTTAATAATCTTCTTGAAAGTAGTTTTAAGTAGCCTGAGGGGTGCAGTTTTTAGAATGGTGTTACTTTTGGGTATTTTCTGCCATATAGACCCCTCAATGTAACTTCAAATGTGAGGTGGTCCCTAAAAAAATGGTTTTGTAAATTTTGTTGTAAAAATGAGAAATCGCTGGTCAACTTTTAACCCTTATAACTTCCTAACAAAAAAAAATTTGTTTCCAAAATTGTGCTGATGTAAAATAGACATGTGGGAAATATTATTTATTAACTATTTTGTGTCACAAAACTCTCTGGTTTAAAAGAATAAAAATTCAAAATTTGAAAATTGCAAAATGTTCAAAATTTTCCATTTTTTTCACAAATAAACGCAAAAATTATCAACGTAAATTTACCACTAACATGAAGCCCAATATGTCACGAAAAAACAGTCTCAGCGTTCATGAGTTATTACCTCATAAAGGGACACTGGTCAGGATTGCAAAAAATGGCCAGGTCATTAAGGTCAAAATAGGCTGGGTCATAACCGACGCCAAAAAGGCCTTCGATCGTGTAAATTGGCACTTCATGGAAAAAACACTTGAAAAATTTGGATTTCGTCAGAGCCATTTTCTCCCTATACTCAGTCCCGTCCGCTAAGATAAAAATTAATGGAATATACTCTCAACCCTTTGATATCCGAAATGGCACACAACAGGGTTGTCCCCTCTCGCCCACCCTCTTTATACTGGTAATAGAAACAGTAATACAAGCAATACGACAAAATCCAGATATTAAGGGAATTGAAAATCAAACACACTGAACAGAAATGTGCAGCTTTCGCTGATGACCTGCTCATCTGTTATGAATGGGTCGCCGAGGAGGAAATAAAAAACAACACAAGCTAAGTCTCAGAAAACCAAAGAGGCTGGTAACTATGCAGACTGCTGACCTCTGATCCTAACACGCAACTAGCAGCAGTCGTGGAGCGTTCCTACGGTGGTCCTAGATGCCTCGTCACAACCAGAGAGCTAAATAAGCCTAAAGCAGGAAAAGAGGAAAACTAACTGCCCCAGAGCAGACCCCAAAGGAAAGACAGCCCCCCACATGTACTGTCGGTGAAACAAGCTGAAAACACAAACAAAGGCAGGAAAATAGGCTGAGCAAACGATGGGACCAAACTAACTAGAAAGGACAGGAAAGGAAAGACACTGTCTGCATTCTGCCAAACACCCTACCAAAATGTCCAACACAACTGATAGCAAAATTAACCCTGAAGTCACTAGACTTCTCCCACTATATCAGCACTCTGAAATATCCTGACACAGAGCAAAAAGAGGCCAATCTAATAAGGGACAAAAAAAGGCAATTTGGCAAATACAGATAAATAAGAGTGGAAATTCAGCACAGTCGGGCTGGCTGACCACACAAAAAACTGAATTGACCAACAAGAGCAAGTGTGAACATTAGCAAAAACAAACTTAACTTGAGAAGACTGGAACAGAGCTGAGTCCAAGACCTGAGAAGCAGACTGAATCACCAGCACCAGGATAGGGTGTCGGCTGTCTTATATTCAGTCTGATACTCCAGAGATCCAATCGTTATCTTCCTCACCAGGAGGCAGATCACTACCAATTAAACCAACCTCACTACCTCCTGCCACCACCAGAGGGAGGACGGAAGGAGAACTCTCAACTGGTGGAGCAGAAAATGAGCTCATAACACTCATCCTTATCACCAATCCCAGAGCAGCTATGCATCACATAGTCAACCTCTTCCACAACTTTAATGAATTATCTGATTTTAAAATCAACTGGGACAAATCAGAGGCATTGAACATATCGGCCCGGATGAAGACGTCTCCTTCCTGAAGGACACGTCGCCATTCAAATGGCCTACTAACCATATTAAATATTTAGGAATTTTCCTTACCAAGAACCTTCCAGATCTATATAAAGAAAACTATGAGAAACTGATCAAGGTGGTCGAGGGGCAATTAAAGTCCTTTGATCACCCATTCCTCTCTTGGCTGGGAAGGATAAACGTAATCAAAACCTACATCACACCTAAAATTCTACACACAATGTCCATGGTACCAATTCCACTCCCTAAAACCTTCTTTTCATCCATCAGGAGAACTATCTCGCAATACGTTTGGAAGTTCAAAAAATCAAGGCTTTCCCATAAATTCCTTACTCTCCCGTCTAGATCTGGGGGTCTGGGCTTCCCAGATTTCTCTTCTTATCATAAAGCCATTCACATCAGTAGGTGGTTAAAACTTGTACGTGCTTATCAAACTCCAAATCACAATAACCTTGATCTACTCCTTCTTGAGAATAATGCACATCATTATATCTGGAACGATTTGACACCCTCTGCCCATCTAAAAGTAGACCCAATTACATTAACTACCTTAAAAGTTAAAATTGACTTAAGTAAGTCTTTCCCTATTTCCAAAAGCCTATCCGCCTTAACACCCACCAACGTCATTCTATATCTTCTTGACCCCAACTATATTGACATTTTTAATATGTGGCACCGACTCCCATATCAGACAATTCCCCATCTAAACTTGGGAAGTGTTTCCTTATTGGATATATGGTCGGCAGATGCCTGCACATACCCTGAGAACTTTATTCAAGAGGCCCACGCCTCTAAGGTCCTAAAAAAATGTAATGCTAAATACACCAAGACCAGAAGCTGGTCCTGGATCGAAATTCTGACAAAACTCCCCGTGCCTATTCCCGGACTGCTCTCCAGAATATATAAAAAGATTGTTTCTCCCTCCAGCTCACTGAAACCAGTTTGCCTACTTTCATGGGAAAAAGAGTTAGACATCTCGCTATCTGACTCAGAAGTGCATAAGGTTCTTGCCAACTCGAGAGGGTTCTCCAGATGCATTTTGTTACAAGAAAACGCTTACAAAATCCTCTCGAGGTGGTATAGGACACCTGAGTTTATGCATCATCTTGGATTAACTGAATCCAAATTATGCTGGAGGTGCGGTTTGGGAGTAGGCAATATGTCGCATATTTTCTGGACCTGTCCCCTTCTGAAAGATTTTTGGTCGGGGGTCAACAAAACGCTTATAGACCTAAAGTTGACAACCAGAAACCTCTCTCCTAAAGAAGTGGTTCTTTCGTGCCCCACACCAGACTGCAAGCTAACAAAACATGGTCCTCTTGCTCTTATGTTGAGCGCAGTCAAACATTTAATCTCTTCCCACTGGAGAAACCTATCTCCCCATCCCTTGCTGAATGGTTAGAAAAAAATCAAACTCATCTATAGAATGGAGGAACTCTTCAGTTGGGAATCCCATTCTCACCCATTTTTTTTTAAAGGCTTGGGCCTCTTGGAGGCAAAAATATGCTATTACTTAGTTTTCTTGAGACCCCAGACCTCTTCGGTCTTCACATACCCATTCTACTAATTAACTGCTCCCCTTCTTTAAAGGAGTCCTCCCACCAATAGGTCATTAGATTTTAGATTCTCAGGCCTTAACGTCTTCTACACCAGATCCCTTCACCTACAACTACTTTCTTGAACAAGAACCTTATTATGCTTATTCATCAAGATGACAATCATTCAGTTGCCTCTGCATCTCTTGGTACCAATGCATTATTTTCTTCACTGTTAATCTGTTATATTGTTGTATTTTATTATATCGGTCTGACTCCGTTAGTCAAACCTAATATTCTTGGCAATATACTGCTTGTCTGACTACTGCATGTTTATCTGGAAATGCATTGCAAAGCTATATTATTGCTAAAATTTTCCACAATAAAGAAATATATTATATAAAATAAGCTGGGTCATGAAGGGGTTAATCAGCTTTCATGCATCTTGGCTGCTTTCCACCAGTCTTTCACACTGCTTTTGGGTGACCTTATACCACTCCTGGTACACAAATTTAAGCAGTTCTTCTTTGTTTGATGGCTTTTGACTATCCATCTTACTCTTGATTACATTCCAGAGGTTTTCAATGGGGTTCAGGTCTGGAGATTGGGCTGGCCATGACAGGGATTTGATGTGGTGGTCCTTCATCCACACATTGATTGACCTAGCTGTGTGGCATGGCGCATTGTCCTGCTGGAAAAACCACTCCTCAGAGTTGGGGAACTTTGCCTGAGCAGAAGGAAGCAACTGTTTATCCAGGATAACCTTGTATGCGGCTTGATTCATACGTCCTTCGCAAAGATTAACCTGCCCAATTCCAGCCTTGCTGAAGTATCCCCAGATCATCACCAATCCTCCACAAAATTTCACGTGGGTGCAAGACACTGTGGCCTGTAAACCTCTCCAGGTCTCTGTCTAACCATTAGATGACCAGGTGTTGGGCAAAGTTGAAAATTAAGGCCCCGTCATACATAACAACGCTACAGCGATCCCGACAAAGATACGACCTGATAAGGATCGTTGATGCATCGCTAAGTGGTCGCTGGTGAGATATCAAACAGTCAGATCTTCCCAACGACGCAGCAACGATCCAGCGACCCGTAGCGACCTTTGTAACGATGTCACCCCATGTGTCTCGCTTCTGAGTCGCTGATGAGTTCGTTGCTAAAAGGTGTCAAACATACCGATGCATGCTACCCAGCGGGACCTCAGTGACCAAAAAAAATGTCCAGGGCATTCCGACACGACCAGCGATTCACAGCAGCAGCCTGGTCGCTGCTACCTGTCAAAAGTAGTGAGATCGCTGTTGAGGTCGTTGTTGCGTCACAAAACTTGTGACTCAGCAGCAATCTCGGTAGCGATCTCGCTGTGTGAGACGGGGGTGTTAGGTGTCAGGTTTCTGCATCTGCTTTGCAGGAATCCAGAGCCTCACATTCTGCGGTCTCCTGCTGTCTACCGCAGAGGAGATTGCTTTGCAGCAGATCGCTCCAGAGACTAAGTCCCTCTGTTCTCCTACTGGGCATGCTCACGAGACGATCTCCCATTGGAGATCGGGAGTCATGTGCCCAGGTCCTGCTCCAGATCTCATTGGTCCATCTCGGAGATCTGGAAGCTTCCGGAGGGTCCCGGCTATAAAAAGAGCGCATGACCGTTCGGCCATGTGCTAGTATAATCTCTAGTTGCTACTGTGTGAATGATGATGGATGTATGAACCTGTGAATGACTCATTAAGATCCCCTTCCTTTGATATTGCGAATGTGTACAGGGACTTAGATTAGAGTCAGCATCAGCGTGTGGCAAGCCTCAAGCCACTACAGCATCATCCACAGTGCTAGCGTCCGACATTGCGCCTGCTTCCTTGCTTTGTCGACTAGAGGCAGTGTTCTACGCCGCGCTGCAGCCCTCTTTGGCATCCGCAGTAGCGACGCCGCACGCACGGTAGGTCTAGACGGACAAAGCTCCTCTGTCTTGGGTTCTGCTCCTGTGACCAGATACCGTGTGTGCATTTACCTGAGTCCTGTGACACTAACAGGCTCAGCCTTTTGTGTTTATCTCTGTGAGCAAACAGAGATTGCTTGCCGCACTTGGGTGACGTTCAACCCGTGTGCGATATACCGCCATATTGTGCGTCTGCCATTACCTAGCAGCGGTGTAACACCTACTGCACGGTGGACCCCGAGCAGCGAACGCACTTTATTTATTTTTATTTAGTGCGTTCCGCTGTTCCTAACAGGGGGCTTTAGACTCATCAGAGATTACCTTACTCCAGTCCGCTATGGTCCAATCCTTATTGTCTTTGGCAAGCTTAAGCCTAGCTCTCCTTTGCTTCTCATTGATGAAAGGCTTTTTTCGAAGTTTACATGACTTGCGCCCTGCCTCTAGGTGCCTGCTACGAACTGTTCTTGCCATGCACTTTACCCCAGCTGTCATTTGCCATTCCTTTTGTAGGTCACTTGATGTCATCCTGCGGTTGCTGAGTGACATTCAAATAAGATGACAGTCATCCCGGTCAATGGGGAGTCGTTTTCGCCCTCTGCCTGTCTGTAGCTTTATTGTCTCCAATGTATGCTGCTTGACCTTGATTTAATAGACTGCCGTCTTAGAAATTTTAAGGATGGAGGTAAAATGACGCTCACTGTATCCCTCTGCTAGTTAAACCTGAATTGAGCCCTTCTTTTCCTCACTCAAAACTTTTCTTTTCAACTCCTTTGGCATGGTTAAAAGTTATTTTTTTAATTCCTATTACTTTTGGGATATTACTAGCACTTGTTTTGCACACCACAGCAGGTTTTTTCTTTATACTTTCCTTTGTTAAATAAGATTTGGTTCAGGTGATCACCTAATCAGAAGCACATTAAGTAAAATGAGGTGTACTCTGGGTGTAATTCAACTGACACTGGAATGGAATGGCTGTCAGAGATGTAGAGAAGCTGATTTTTATAAAACTGTGCAGTGGTCTCTTACTTTTTGCCAGAGCTGTATATGTACAGTATATATATTGCATAGATAGAAGAAAAGCCGGGAAAACATCTGCTGGATTCTGTAAAATCACTGCA
The DNA here is from genome assembly GCF_039654945.1 of Dendrobates tinctorius. Classification (NCBI taxonomy): domain Eukaryota; kingdom Metazoa; phylum Chordata; class Amphibia; order Anura; family Dendrobatidae; genus Dendrobates; species Dendrobates tinctorius. The sequence goes on along the minus strand of NW_027361731.1, from coordinate 22,720,664 downwards.
GGAGCCAACAGGATAGAAGAGATGGTTTACATACAGTAAAGACAAATGGAATAGGTAGATATATAGATGTCAGTGAACAATACAATTAGTATGATCCCTTCCTAGGCTATTAATATCAGCTCGCTGCTGTCTGCATAGCCTATGCTGGCTATTAATTATAGGGGGACCCCACGCCATTTTTTTGGGGGGTCCCTCATTTTAATAGCCACTAAAGGCTAAGTATACAGCTGTGAGCTGATATTAATAGCCTGGGAAGTTCCATGGGTATTACCCCTTCCCAGGGTATAAACATTGGCCCCAAGCCGTCGGCTTACCCTCTGATCATGAAAATTGTGCGGGAGCCCACGCCATTTTTTTCGGAAAAATAATCTTTTATTAAATACATGTCCAGAAAATTGCACACACTGTACTAATTGTATTTGTCACTGACATCTACTGTATATATCTACCTATTCCCTTTGTCTTTACTGTATGTAAACCATCTCTTCTATCCTGTTGGCCCCTGCAGTGATTTTTCAGAACCCGGCAAATGTTTTACCAGCTTTCTATCTCTCTATGTAATATAAATGCAGCACGGTGGCTCAGTGGTTAGCACTGCAGCCTTGCAGTGCAGGGCTCCTGGGTTCAAATCCCAAGAACAACATCTGCAAGGAGCTGGTATGTTCTCCCCATGTTTGCGTGGGTTTCCTCCGGGTTTTCCGACTTCCTCCCACATTCCAAAGACATACTGATAGGGAATTTAGATTTTGAGCCACATGGGGGACAGTGCCAATAAAGACTGTAAAGTTCTGTGGAATTAATGGCACTATATAAATGAGTAAAATAAATAAAATATATAATATATATATGTGTGTGTGTCACTGACATACATATACTAGCTATTGGTATATGGTCTCCATCCTGGTATGTGCTGCTCCCATCCTGGTATGTGCTGCTATCTTGTGATGTGCTACTCCCATAAAAGAGAACCTGATTCAACGTGTGCATATCTCACAATATCTGGTGCCATTTTCTTGAAGACACGGTGTCTAGGAACTTGCACACACAGCGTCTTCACTAAAATAGCATTGTAGTGCAGTATGCATGCGTTCTGACTCAGGTACCACACTGCACAGGCGTCACCCATTTTGGCTTTCAACAGAAAGACACATTCACTGTTATATATAACATTTTTAATTTTATTAAACTATTAGGTAAAGAAAACAATTATTGTGGAAAAACTTCTCTGTAAACAACATTTTTGGTGTAAACTGTGGTCTTTCTTTAAGTGGCCTTGTTGATCCTTAGCGAAAACTTTGACTTGCTGGAAGGATTTTGTCCTTGAAAAGGCGACAAAGTTGGGTATGACTGAAGGCTGGAGGTGGCAAATATATGCCAACTGAATCTAGTGTTTGCCCTTGACTTTGGTGGATGGTCATAGCGTAACCAAGTCTTAAGGGAAACAGTTTTCGTTTCAAAGTAAAAGGTAGATTAGGTTCGCTTGGTGCCAGAATAACTCTGGGAATGAATACCCTTGTACCTTTAAATGATCCGGTGAGGATTTCACAGTCAATGACTTTTGACATCATTTGCTTCACAACCATTCTGGTGCCATTGCAAACACCTCTTGTTGAGTTAAGGTTTCTTAATAGCATGACTACTGCCCCAACGTTCAAAATTAATCTATGAGGAGGCATACCACCAGGCGTTAAGCTGTTTAAGAACTCCATTGGATAGTTTGCTGCTTCCTCAGCATTTGCAGTATCTTGCTGAATGGAATCAGTACTGGTGTAGCATTTCAATTCAGACTGAATTCGTCTAAGAACATTTTCATTCAGTTCATGTGAATGTTGTTTTTTTGGAGTTAGGATTGCATGGTTTGCATTGCTTTCATCTTCTGGTTGTATGACATGAGGAAAGACAGCATCAACAATGCATCCATTTTCAATGCAGACAGAAGGAATTTCAAAGATTCCTTCCTCTAGTCCTGGTTCTTGAAGTTTTCCATCTCCAAGGTTTAAAAGCCATTAGGAAAAGCCTTAATGTTCTTTGGGGACATTGTCCTCATTGGTACGCATGTTTTGGTCCAATTTGAGGACTTCAATAATCCTCCGATAGCTGTTTTTCATGCATGCTAAAATTATTTTGGCTCTGCTGCCATGTGGTACAACAGGAAGGAGTTGACGAAAATCTCCACCAAAAAGAAGAACTGCACCTCCGAAGTTTTTTGGACAGAACTTTGGGATCTTCAGCCATGAGTTCTTTGCAGAATATGTCAACTGCATTTACAGCATAAGCTGGAGCCATAGAAGCTTTGTCCCAGACTATGAGTTTGGCACTTTATATCTCATTGGCAGTATTGCTGCCATGACAAATATCGCACGTCGATGTTTAGGCAGTTTGAACATATTATGGGAAGTTCAGCCTCCATCAAGCAAAGTGGTAGCAATGCCTGTAAATGTACATGGCAAGTCTAATTCATTTTTGCTCCCAAAATAATACACGATTGTATTATACATGAATGTTTTACCACTTCCACCAGGTCCATCATTAAAAAATAGGCGTTTTTCCAAGTTGGGATTCTCAAAAGCTTCCCTGATTTTTTTGAAAGCCTTTAGTTGTCCTGGGTTTAACATTTGGAATTTCTCCTCAATCAAATCCTTTTCCACAACAGGGTCGTAATATTTGCCAGAATTGATTGGATCATCGTACGTGCCAACAGGAAGTTGTAGGCCAAAATCTTGTAATGACTTTCCAGGTGTCCGTAACACAGACTCAATTTCATGTAAAGGGCCTTCTCTATTATAATAATTTTTCCATAGTTTTGCTGGCAGTCATGTGAGGACTTGATTTTTGCAGGATAAAGTTGACGCTAACTGGTATACCGTATATACTCGTGTATAAGCCGACCTGAGTATAAGCCAACCCCCCTAATTTTGCCACAAAAAATAGGAAAACTTATTGACTTGCGTATAAGCCTAGGGTGGAAAATGCAGCAGCTACTGGTAAATTTCAAAAATAAAAATAGATACCAATAAAAGTAAAATTAATTGAGACATCAGTATTTGAATTGTTTTTGAATATCCATATTGAATCAGGAGACCCATATAATGCTCCATACAGTTCATGATGGCCCCATAAATGCTCCATAGAAAATACACCCCATATAATGCTGCACAAAGGTTAATAATGGCCCCATAAGATACTCCATAGAATAATATGCCCCATATAGGTTATGGCCCCATAAGATGTTCCATAGATTATGCCCAATAAAATGCTCCATAGATTATGCCCCATATGCTGCCCCAAAAAGGTTATGGCCCCATAAGATGCTCCATAGATTATGCCCCATATGCTGCCCCATAAGATGCTGCATAGATTATGCCCCATATACTGCTGCAAAAAAAAAAGACATACTCACCTCTTGTCGCTGGGGCGAAGGTGCCGGTGTCCTGAGCAGGCGGGGACACTGGCACGCTATGGGGGACAGGTGCCGGGGTCACCGCTGGCTCAGGGCCCCAGCACCTGCGATATTCACCTGTCCCATCGCTGCGCGCCGCTGTCTTCCGGGTCCCTCTGTCAGTGACGTTCAGGCAGAGGGCGCATCGCGCACTAACCTCGTCATCGCGCCCTCTGCTGCCTGAACGTCACTGACAGAGGACGCAGAGGACAGAGCGGCGCGCAGCGGTGGACTGGGGACAGGTGCATATCGCATATACTTACCCCCTCCTGGCGCGGTCTCTGCAGCCCCGCTTCTCTGGCAGCTATTCCTTCCTTCAGTGATAACGTGCTACTGCTCATTAATGTCATGAATGCGCATATTCATGACTTTAATGAGCGGTAGCACATGACCACTGAAGGAGCCTGAGACCGTGGGAGAAGCGGGGGGGCTGCAGAGACGCGCCAGCGGGGGTATGATCTGACACCCTCGCCAACCCCCTGGCGTTTATGACTCACGCATAAACCGAGAGGGGGACTTTCAGCCCCAAAAAATGGGCTGAAAATCTCAGCTTATACGCGACTATATACAGTAATTTTCGGACATATGACTTTTTTATTCCAATTTTGAGAGGCAGAATGAAGCAAAAAAAAAAGGTTTTCATTATTTTTTTCTTTATGCTGTTGTAGTAAAATTGATAAGGCAGCTTTATTCTTCGGATCAGTACTATTACAGCGATACCTCATTTATTTTTTATGCTTTAGTGCTTTTACACAAAAACTTTTTTATTCAAAAACTAATCGCTTTATTATGGGAGCTATAATGTTTTTATTTTTCTGCTGATGGACCCTTAGAACGGCTTGTTTTTAGCAAGACAAGTTAATGTAGATTGCTTTTTTTTTTAATCGCATTTTTTCCACTTTTTGTTCAGCAACATGATGATAAAGCATAGTTTTTTGCCTTGTATTTTCTTTGTTTTTACGGTGTTCACTGAAGGGGACAGTGGGATAGATTTATAGGTCGGGTCGTTCCAGAAGGGGCAATACCAAATATGTGTATTTTATTTTAAACATAAATAAATGTATTTATTGGATTAATAATTTTTCTTTTGTGATTTAAAAAAAAAAATATATATTTACAATATTGACTTTTAACTCTTTCATTGATCCTGGATGGGACATCAACTGAATAATGACAGATTGCTGATCTAGCTGATCACAGCGCCATACCTATATGGCGGTTTGCGGGAACACAGCTCCTGCGGTGCCTTATATATACAGTGCAAGTCAGGAATGGGTTAAGCCAAGTTGTGCCCTTTTAAATACTTGCCTCTTCCTACACAGACAATAGGAGATATTCCTTCTAGTACAGACCATTTGCTATCCCCCCTCTAAGCTGAGAATCCAGGAGCTAAGGTGCCAGGATTGACACCTACCTCCAGCAAAAGCCCCTTTGTGCTTACTATACTGGTATATCCAGTTTCACTCCTTTTGTCAACTAAATGTAACTACTGTCTTATTGATTTACCTTATAATTTCCTTCGCACTCTACATGAGTTTTTAGATGGTGAAGATGATATGATTCCCAGGAATAACATTTCCCACATTCTGAACATAAAAAATGTTTTTTTCGACCCTGTATGAGTTCTCTGATGTGCAACAAGCTTTGAGCTTGTACTATAACATTTCCCACATTCTGGACATGGCTATGGCTTCTCTCCTGTGTGACTTCTTTGATGTTTAAGAAGATTTGATTTCTGGTTAAAACATTTCCCACATTCTGGACATGAATATGGCTTCTCTCCTGTGTGAATTCTTTGATGTTTAAGAAGATCTGATCTCTGGAAAAAACGTTTTCCACAATCTGGACATGGATATGGCGTTTCCCCGGTGTGAATTCGATGATGCTTAAGGAAATGTGATTTCTGGTTGAAACATTTCCCACATTCTGGACATGAATATGGCTTCTCTCCTGTGTGAATTCTTTGATGCTTAAGAAGATCTGATCTCCGGATAAAACGTTTCGCACATTCTGGACATGAATATGGCTTCTCTCCTGTGTGAATTCTTTGATGTGTAATAAGATCTTGTCCCTGGGTAAAACATTTCCCACATTCTGGACATGGATATGGCTTCTCCCCTGTGTGACTTCTGTAATGTATAAGCAATTTTGACTTCTGGTTAAAATATTTCCCACATTCTGAACATGAAAATGGCTTTTCTCCTTTGTGACTTTGCTGATGTATAAAGAACAGTGATTTCTGGTTGAAACATTTCCCACATTCTGGACATGAATATGGCTTCTCCCCTGTGTGATTTCTGGAATGTGTAATCAAATTTGACTTATGGTTAAAACATTTCCCACATTCTGAACATGAAAATGGCTTTTCTCCTGTGTGACTTCTGTAATGTGTAGGCAATTGAGATTTTTGTTTAAAACATTTCCCACATTCTGGACATGAATATGGCTTCTCTCCTGTGTGAATTCTTTGATGGTTAAGAAGAGCTTGTTTTTGGATAAAACATTTCCCACATTCTGAACATGAAAATGGCTTTTCTCCTGTGTGAATTCTCTCATGTGTAAGCAATTGAGATTTATATTTAAAATATTTCCCACATTCTGAACATGAAAATGGTTTCTTCTCTGTGGGAATTATTTGATGTTCAACATCACTTTTGTGGCTTTCATTTTGCTTAACAGTCTGTGATGAATCCAAATAGGTGACTGATTGAAAAGGCTCCGATGACTGATTTTTGCTCTGAAGGGCTGGAGGTATAGCTGGAATAACGGCATGCTTTTCATAGGTATCTGGTTTGACACCACAGTCACCTGCCAAGAATAAAACAGATTTTATTATTTTTCAATATCAATGCGTTATATTTTATATTTTTCCTATGTACATAATTCTATACAACTCAAAGTATAATGAAACTATGACCTAAGACAGTGGTGAGCCACCTGTTCACAAATCCCATGGTACCAAACCTCTCAAGTACAATCGACAAACATAATACACAAACCCAGAAAAGTTTGAAGCAATAAAGGGAGGATTAAAAATAAGCTTTATTACATTACAATCTATAGCAACAGATAAAAAGATACACCATAAAAACATGTACGATTCGTAAATGTCACGGTCCTGTTAAGGTTGGCGTGCAGCCACCGCTGAGCAAGGACTCATCCACACTGCAGAGGGGCCCGAGGTCAGACATGGCCGGATAGTTCAAGCAAACAGGACCTGGAGAAGCTAAAGTCAGTGAGCAGTGAAGGACCTACAGTCATGTGACCACAAGGGGGCGGGCTTAGCGTCCAGCTGTCAGAGATAGGCAGAACACTAATACAGGAATTCTCAAAGTCAGACAAACCAGGTCATACACAGAGATAGCAGTAAAGTACCAGGGATGAGACAGAAAGGAGAGTCGGGGGGCCAAGCAGAGATCAAAACCAAACAGACATAGAAGGTACCAAGCAGAATCCAACAAGCAGTATCCAGAGAACAGACCGAGTCATACACAGAGAATCAAGCAACCAGAACACAGCACAAACACACACAGGGGTCACCACACTATGCCAAGGGCGAAAGTATAACTGACGGGGATGGGAGCGTCCTGAGGCTATAAGAAGCTTTCCCAGAACCAGGGAGAGGCCACAATCATAAGCCCCAGGTGTGCAGGTAAGCCTGCACTGGGATCACAACCTTTAACCCCAGAAATGCCAGTCATCAGCACTGGTTCCAGACATTAACCCCATGTGTGCGAGTCAAACCCGCACTGAGATCATGACAGTAAAGGGGTATTCCCATCTCTGATCAACTATCCCAATATGTAGTAAGTGTAATAATAATATTAGGAAATATGTAATATAGTTCTTCTGACTCGCTATGTTGCTCACCTCATGTGCAGAATATTGCATTAGCTTTGGTATCAATGGTTACTACCAATCATATAGTGACTGTTAGTTGCTAGTGGTTATAACCATGGATACCTAAGCTACTGCAATGCCCTGGACATGGGGTAAGCGACAGAGTCAGGAAAACTAAACTACTTTTCTAACTGGAGGTATTTGCTATTATTATTACACCTACTATATTTTAAGATAGGATCTTGGAAATGAGAGTACCCCCTTAAGGCCTCCTTTACATGTCAGTGTGTCCGATACATATGGTGACAGTTTTCATACGTACCAGAGACACTTAAACACGTAGACCCATTCAAGTGAATGGATCTGTGCACATGTCAGTGTGTTTCCACGGACCATGTGTCTATGGGCAAGGCACGCTGACATGACTGCTTTTTAGCAGCAGAACGGGCCACAAAATGTCTCGCACATGTGCACACCAATGACACATGGATGACATCCGTGTGTCATCAGTGTGACACGTACCAGCATCTCGGAATCAGTGGTACTGTTCACGCTGATCCCTGGCTCCATGTGTTGAAAACAGCTTACATCATTGTACCCTGCTCTGTCTGTGATCAGCAAGCAGGGGACCATATTGAGAGTTTTATTCGACCCCTTCAGTCTACATAATTTTACTCTAAGTATAAAATAAAAAAATCACATTATACTCACTTAACACCTAATCCAGTGAAGCCATTGTCCCCTGTAAAGAAACAAAAATGAACAAACAACAATATCCCTCACCTGTCCAAAGTTGAAAGAAACCAAGGTGTCCCACGCTGTAATCCATCTGTGCAACATTTGCTTATCAGCATAAGTGGTGACCACTCCCATTGAAAAGCTGGGTAGAATGACTCGTTGCACCCTCATTTCTCAAAGTACACTGCGATGATCTCACTAAGGTCACAGGTTATAGGCCCGCTCTCACTGCAGGGAGTCATTTTCCCCTGCTCTCCAGCGGGAGCAGTTGACTCATAACCTGCCCTCAAACTCCATCGCACCCAAAAGCACTACAAATATTGGCTGGTGACTAGCTCATCCAAATTTTATCCACCTCCAATTCCTCAAGATGGTTGGACCATCATTGTAAATGAGCCCCTGTACTTTGTGTCACTCCCACCATATTGTAGAATGTAAACTCCTATGGGCAGGGTCGTCAATATCTTTGAATTAATTATTGTATTATCTTTAACTTTGTTGTGACTGTTGTCAATTAACTGTTGAATTGTAAAGGGCTGTGGAACATGTTGACACTATATAAATAAAGATGATGATTATGACCTGCGCTAAAAGGATTAAATAGAGGCTGCAAAAGTGGACAAATGATGTACACAGGCACCACCTAAGTTAACATGTATCAATTCAATAAAGGTACAAACTACAAATACCATAGATAATCGCACATAAAACAATAGCACTAAATACTCATCCTCAAGTAAACCAGCATGCACTCCTCTATAGGTGCTGTTCCCACTTTGCAAGTTTCTTCATTTCACTGCAACCTTGATGCTGTGATGGCCGAGGACGACCATCTTTAAGTAAGGAGGCATGTAAGGGGCTGACATTGTAATGGACAGCAGAGACACGCTGCCCCTTTAAGAGACAGCACCCCCTTGGCTGATGCGATGGTACAGTTGATTCTACCCTTCAAAAGACTGCTATGGTTTGCTCTTCCAGCTATGAAGAGGGGAGGGGCTGTTTTCCCAGTGAGTGTTTGGAGCTGGGAGCTGCAGGAGACTGACGTGCTGTGAGCTGTGACAAAAACATGCAGCTTAGAACTGACTGAACCTGTGGGATTGTGTGTACCCTTCTGGGGATAACAAAGGTGGTTTTTCCTGTGTTACTGCGAGGAGCCATGAAGATATACAAGGAAGGAACAGGCTCGGGATCTTCACACAAGGACAAGACCACATTGCACAGAGCTTCCAGGGAGGACATCGCATCATCTTGCAGTGAACTGCAGGGGGCCCCCAGAAAGGAACTGCAATGCCAACTGTACTGTGAGTGTTAACCCTGTGTGCGCACATGTTTAGGGCAGGCTGTAATAGACAGAGCACGGTAGCCGTGCAGCTGGTGTAGAAGCAGCCAGTCAGGCTAGAGTTAGAGTAGCTTTATTGCATTGTTTTGGCTTTTGAGAAATACACTGATCTGTAATAAATTAGTAGTGTGCTCGTGACAAATGTCATCCTAGTAGAGGATTACATCAATTACAAAGATCATATAATAGGACATTCATGGAACAAATAGACCTATCGCACTAATATGTAACACAAACCATGAGCAAAAGAGCTCCAAAAAAGCGATAAATAGATCCACACATAATATGGTAGAAAAATATATAAATTTATTGACAAAGGTATATTAAAAAATCAAATACAGATCCATATAGGGGGATGTTAGGAAAATTAGTGTCAAATCCAGAACAGAATGAGCTAAACAGCAAAGGGAGACAGAACTGGAAAGCCAAACTGGTTTACAAAGTTGATGTAAGAGGAGAGGAAAGGTAATGTGATAAATGGAGTAATATACTCAAAATCATAATTATATCGAGTGTCCATACTTCCTCACACAGCATCAAGACATCATATGTCCACAAAGGGCACGGTACAGAAGTGTAAAAATTGTGGCAGAGGACACTCACCAGCGGCTACTAGTCTGTACACCCACCCCGACGCGCGTTTCGGAGGGTCAGTCCTTCATCAGGATCTGTAATAGTTGGTGCACCGTGCTATTTGTACGGCCCAGCTAGAGAATATCACTTTTGTAAATTGTTTTTTGTCATTGCATACCTCTGTTTACTCTTTACTAACACTGCATTCCTTGCCTGTAAATAAATTAACCCTTTGTTGTTTGCACCTCATCTTGCGTACTGTAGTCTCCCTGCATTGTGGTGGTCCCCCGGCCATCGCTTCACGAGTACAATCCGATTTTTCACACCTTGCATCCGACTGACATCCAAATGCCATGTAATTGCTATTCGATTGCAATACTAATTAAACATGAACCTTAACATAGAGAATTACACCAGACACACACACACTCACACTGTGTGCAGAATTATTAGGCAAATGAGTATTGTGATCACATCATCCTTTTCATACATGTTGTCCTACTGCAAGCTGTATAGGCTTGAAAGCCAACTGCCAATTATGTAAATCAGGTGATTTGCATCTCTGTAATGAGCAGGGGTGTGGTCTAATGACATCAACACCCTATATAAGGTGTGCTTAATTATTAGGCAACTTCCTTTCCTTTGGCAAAAAGGGTCAGAAGAAAGATTTGACGGACTCTGAAAAGTCAAAAATTGTGAGATGTCTTGCAGAGGGATGCAGCAGTCTTGAAATTGCCAAACTTTTGAAGCGTGATCACCGAACAATCAAGCGTTTCATGGCAAATATCCAACAGGGTCGCAAGAAGCACGTTGATAAAAAAAGGCACAAAATTGCGGGATTTGGATGTTTCGCCCCCGCACATTTCGTCCCGCACATTTCGCCCCCAGCAGTCCACAGCGGTTCGCCCCCCGATGTTTCAACCCCAGATGTTTCACACCTGGATTTTTTGCCCCCAGCAGTTTGCCCCCGGATGTTTCACCTACAGCATTTTGTCCCTGGATGTGTCACCATCTGATGTTTTGCCCCTAGCATTTTGACCCCAGATGTTGCACCCTCAGCTTTTGGGGTCAACATGCAGGGAACAAAACATCTAGGGCTGAACATACCTGGGGGTAAAATATACAGGACCCCAATTGCCGGAGATTCTTGTGGCTGCCTTTTCAGCAGCTCTATTAGCTGGCCTTAAAGGAGTATTATCACCCTAGAACGCAAAAAACTGACATACTTACCTGTCGCAGCTGCAGCTCCTTGGGTCCTGCAGTGCAGTCTAGCGGTTCCCCGTGACGTCTTCTCCTGCTTCTGGCTGTCTTTTCATCTTGCCTGGATCACTGATCCATGAAGCATGAAGAATGCCATGGCAGTGAGGCCGAATATCTCCTGGCCGCTCACTGACATGACGTCACTCCTGCCCCATTCATCAGTCAATCCAGAGGGCAAGATGTCTCTCCTGTCACCAAATCACTGCTGTGCATGCGCAATGCCGCGATGAGATCAGGCAGAAGAAGAGGACACTGGGAAGGAGAGGACTCGTGGTGGCCTCTGGATCCAGCATGGCGATCGCCAGCCCACACAGCCAGATCAGACAAAGATGAGCAGAAGACCTCTAGGTAAGTACCAGGAGGGGAAGATCGGCAGCATGCTTACCACAACATGATTGCTGAAAGCATGCTGCCTTATTTTGCTGTTCGGCATGAGAATACCCCCGTAATGCAGGCTATGTATGGAAGCAGCGGGACTGTTGACTGACTACAGGGTTAATCCCACCAACCATCTCTGCAGAACTGAGATATTGGCGTAACATCCGGGTGTGAACTGCTGGAGGTGAAACGTACGGGGGCGAAATTTCCTAAAACCCAAAATAACTGCCCATGAATTGAGGAAAATCAAGCGTGAAGCTGCCAAGATGCCATTTGCCACCAGTTTTGCCATATTTCAGAGCTGCAATGTTACTGGAGTATCAAAAAGCACAAGGTGTGCCATACTCGGGGACATAGCCAAGGTAAGGAATGCTGGAAAACTACCACCTTTGAACAAGAAACATAGGATAAAACGTCAAGACTGGGCCAAGAAATATCTTAAGACTGATTTTTCTAAGGTTTTATGGACTGATGAAATGAGAGTGACTCTTGATGGGCCAGATGGATGGGCCCGAGGCTGGATCAGTAAAGGGCAGAGAGCTCCACTCTGACTCAGACACCAGCAAGGTGGAGGTGGGGTACTGATATGGGCTGGTATCAAAGATGAACTTGTGGGAGCTTTTTGGGTTGAGGATGGAGTGAAGCTCAACTCCCAGACCTACTGCCAGTTTCTGGAAGACACCTTCTTCAAGCAGTGGTACAGGAAGAAGTCGGTATCGTTCAAGAAAAACAATATTTTTCATGCAGGACAATGCTCCATCACATGCATCCAAATACTCCACAGCGTGGCTGGCCAGTAAAGGTCTAAAGGAAGAAAAAATAATGACATGGCCCCCTTGTTCACCTGATCTGAACCCCATAGAGAACCTGTGGTCCATCATAAAATGTGAGATCTACAGGGAGGGAAAACAGTACACCTCTCGGAACAGTGTCTGGGAGGCTGTGGTGGCTGCGACACGCAATGTTGATCGTAAAGAAAGGTGGCTATATTGTTCACGGATTATTTTTTTTTGTTTTTGAATGTCAGAAATGTTTATTTCTAAATTTTGTGTTATATTGGTTTGCCTGGTGAAAATAAACAAGTGAGATGGGTATATATTTGGTTTTTATTAAGTTGCCTAATAAATCTGCACAGTAATAGTTACCTGCACAAACAGATATCCTCCTAAGATAGCCAAATCTAAAAAAACCCACTCCAACTTCCAAAAATATTACGCTTTGAGTCTTTTGGGTTGATTGAGAACATAGTTGTTGTTCAATAATAAAAAAAATCCTCTCAAATACAACTTGCCTAATAATTCTGCACACAGTGTGTGTGTGTGTGTGTGTGTGTGTGTGTGTGTGTGTGTGTGTATACAGTGCCTACAAGTAGTATTCAACCCCCTGCAGATTTAGCAGGTTTGATAAGATGCAAATAAGTTAGAGCCTTCAAACTTCACACAAGAGCAGGATTTATTAACAGATGCATAAATCTTACAAACCAAAAAGTTATGTTGCTCAGTTAAATTTTAATAAATTTTAAACATAAAAGTGTGGGTCAATTATTATTCAACCCCTAGGTTTAATATTTTGTGGAATAACCCTTGTTTGCAATTACAGCTAATAATCGTCTTTTATAAGACCTGATCAGGCCGGCACAGGTCTCTGGAGTTATCTTGGCCCACTCCTCCATGCAGATCTTCTCCAAGTTATCTAGGTTCTTTGGGTGTCTCATGTGGACTTTAATCTTGAGCTCCTTCCACAAGTTTTCAATTGGGTTAAGGTCAGGAGACTGACTAGGCCACTCCAACACCTTGATTTTTTTCCCTCTTGAACCAGGCCTTGGTTTTCTTGGCTGTGTGCTTTGGGTCGTTGTCTTGTTGAAAGATGAAATGACGACCCATCTTAAGATCCTTGATGGAGGAGCGGAGGTTCTTGGCCAAAATCTCCAGGTAGGCCGTGCTATCCATCTTCCCATGGATGCGGACCAGATGGCCAGGCCCCTTGGCTGAGAAACAGCCCCACAGCATGATGCTGCCACCACCATGCTTGACTGTAGGGATGGTATTCTTGGGGTCGTATGCAGTGCCATCCAGTCTCCAAACGTCACGTGTGTGGTTGGCACCAAAGATCTCGATCTTGGTCTCATCAGACCAGAGAACCTTGAACCAGTCTGTCTCAGAGTCCTCCAAGTGATCATGAGCAAACTGTAGACGAGCCTTGACATGACGCTTTGAAAGTAGAGGTACCTTACGGGCTCGTCTGGAACGGAGACCATTGCGGTGGAGTACGTTACTTATGGTATTGACTGAAACCAATGTCCCCACTGCCATAAGATCTTCCCGGAGCTCCTTCCTTGTTGTCCTTGGGTTAGCCTTGACTCTTCGGACAAGCCTGGCCTCGGCACGGGAGGAAACTTTCAAAGGCGGTCCAGGCCGTGGAAGGCTAACAGTAGTTCCATAAGCCTTCCACTTCCGGATGATGCTCCCAACAGTGGAGACAGGTAGGCCCAACTCCTTGGAAAGGGTTTTGTACCCCTTGCCAGCCTTGTGACCCTCCAGGATCTTGTCTCTGATGGCCTTGGAATGCTCCTTTGTCTTTCCCATGTTGACCATGTATGAGTGCTGTTCACAAGTTTGGGGAGGGTCTTAAATAGTCAGAAAAGGCTGGAAAAAGAGATAATTAATCCAAACATGTGAAGCTCATTGTTCTTTGTGCCTGAAATACTTCTTAATACTTTAGGGGAACCAAAACAGAATTCTGGTGGTTTGAGGGGTTGAATAATAAATGACCCTCTGAATAAACTTTTCACAATTTTAAAAAAAATTAAACAAAGAAATAACATTCTTTTTTGCTGCAGTGCATTTCACACTTCCAGGCTGATCTACAGTCCAAATGTCACAATGCCAAGTTAATTCCGAATGTGTAAACCTGCTAAATCTGCAGGGGGTTGAATACTACTTGTAGGCACTGTATATATATATATTATATAAAATATTTGACGGAAGCCGGCAATTTATCTGCCGCGTACAGCAGAATCAGTATGACGCGACAGAACAAATAGACTCCAAACAGTATATGTACATAGAAATGACAGATATAAAGATGTCAGTCACACACATAATTAGTACAGTGTGCAGCTTACTGCACATTTAATTAAATTATTTTTTTGAAAAAAAAAAAGTGCATGGGCTTAATTTTCATAACCAGCAGAGGTAAAGCAGATGGCTGAAGGGCTGAGGTTTAAGCCCTGGGAAGGGGGTAATTCCCATGGAGCTTCCCAGGCTATTAATATCAGCTCTCAGTTGTATACTTAGCCTTTACTGGTTATTATAATGAGTGACCACCCCAAAAAAAAATGAAGTAGGGTCACCCTATAATTAATAACTAGCAAAGGCTAGTCATACAGCTGCGGGCTGATATTATTAGCCTGGGAAGGGTCCATGTGTATTGGCCCCATCCTAGACTAAAAACCATCAGCTCTCAGCCACCCCAGAAAAGGCTCATCCACAGGATGCGCCAAATCTTGCACTTAATCTCGCTCTTCTCACTTGCCCTAGTGCAGTGGCAAGTGGGTTGATGGTTGGGGGAGTTGATGGCACCTTTGTATTTTCAGGTGACATCAAGCTCAGATGTTAGTAATGGAGAGGTGTCATTAAGATGTCCCTATTACTAACCCCATAGTCAAATTGTATATAAAAAAAACCTTTGCATTTGTAAAAAATAAAACACACCGAGAATAAAGCCTTTTAATTGAAAGAATAATAGACTCCTTTAGCAAACCTAAGTTAAACCATACTCATGTCATCGCCCAGTCTGCTGAAGCCAATGTCCCCTGTAACAGAATTAAAAGAACAACCATATTCCTCACCTGTCTGCCAAGCTAATAATCCATTTGTCCCACGTCGCATCTAGCTCTGCTACAGCCAGACTGCATTGTTGCATGAAGCGACTGTACAGCATGCCATCCAGCAGAGAAACTGAGCTGCGCATGCTTGCTCAGCATCTCACAGTGAACTCCTTTCACCTCACTGACGTCACAGCGAGCGCAAGAAATTTCTGAGGCTCGCGGTGCCAACAGAAAGGTCCTGGGAATTCAGGCCCAATGAACTCAGTTCAACTTACTAACGTCAGTGCAAGTGCTGTTAGAACTCTTCCCACAGCGATAGCGCTGAAGTTAGTGAGTCGAACCGAGTTCATTGTGTCATGGTATAGGACATGGTTAATGTCCTGTTCTCTCAGGGTTAACTTTTGCTGGCCTCCCTTTGGATCTGGGAGGGGTATTTAAACTCACTCCAGACTAGGATTCCCTGTCAGCTATACTGTTGTTCTGGCTGTGTGTCTGACCCCTGGTGTGTGTATGTGTGTATACTGCTTTGCTTGTTTGCTTCCCGTGTATGACCTGGTCTGTCCCCTCACTCTGTTCTCTGTCTCACGTTTTGGTACTATTGTCTTCTCCGGTTCTGACCTCCTGGCTTGGCTATCGTTACTCCATTACAGTTTGTCCCTATTGTACTGTCTATTGCCCGTTCTGGTTTTCTGATCTATTGCTATGTCCTGACTATCCGTTCTGTCTAACCCTTTGGTATTGTTGTGCTATCTCGTGCTTTGACCCCGGCTTGATCTGGTTTACGTTTGTCTATGCCCCTTGGTAATTTGTCCCGTAGTTACCTTTCTAGGAGTTTTCCTTCAGCTCCTAGCTCTGTGGGTTAGGCCACGCCCCCAGCAGTCACGTGCTTCAGGTCCTGTTAGTCTGAAGCACACATCGTCACCACTGCTGCCCCGCTCCACAGGCATCTTTGAGCACAGGTTTTGTACTCAGGACACGCGCACTGACTCAGTAAGCAAGTGCAGTGCGGTGTTCCTGACACATTGTTTGTGAACTCACAGGACCTTCTTGACGGCATCGTGAGCATGCTGCTGAGCAGAGCAGCCATGCACGGCTCAGTGTCTTTTTTGGATGGCGGCCTGCCATGTAGATGCAGCAGAGCTAGACTCGTCATGGGACAAATGGATTATCATCTACTCGGCGGACAGGTGAGGAATATTGTTTATTATTTTAATTCTGCTACAGGAGACATTGCCTTCAGTGGACTGGGCGATGATGTATGATTTATTTTAGATTCATTAAAGGAGTCGGTGTCATTCTTTCAATTAAAGACTTTATTCTTGTTGTGTGTTTTTTTTATTCAAATTGACTGACTCTTAATGACGCCTCTCCATTACTAATCTCTGGCCTTCATGTCACCTGACAATACAAAGGCCATGACTGTATCTATAATGTAGCGTTGGATGCGTCCCTCTGTCTGAAGCCGGTATAGACTGCGCCTGCTCAATGTGGCCAGTGTTAGAAAGATGCATCCAGCATTAATAGAGGTGACAGGGACAACGAGAATGGAGTAGGAGTGTGGCGCTGGAGATTGCGGTATGCGTTGG
Organism: Dendrobates tinctorius; assembly: GCF_039654945.1. Taxonomy (NCBI): domain Eukaryota; kingdom Metazoa; phylum Chordata; class Amphibia; order Anura; family Dendrobatidae; genus Dendrobates; species Dendrobates tinctorius. Next base: position 22,703,682 of record NW_027361731.1, on the reverse strand, counting down.
CGCTGACTGAATACATGAGGACGTACCGTGAGCTCCGGTGAGGCTGGAAGAGGAGTGTTGGGTCGGAGTCAGCCCCTGTACATGGCGCGATCTCAGGCGCTATTTTATTGAAGACAAATTCACACACAGTGTCATAAACAAAATGTCGCCGGACAGCACGGTATAAGCATGCGCTGACTCCGGCGCCATTTTATTTAACGACAGCACATAGCAGGGGAGCAGGGGAAAGGTTTATTATTTTTTTTATTTGCTTGTTTGTATGTATGGATAGAACAGCAGCGCATGCAGGATGGAGGAGTATATAATAGGATGGGGGACAAATACCAAGCTAGGATAGATAGCATATACCAAGCAAGCCGAGCATATACCAGGATTAGGGGAGCATATACGAGGACAAGCTACTGAACCAGTTCTACGCTCAAATTGTGAGCAATTTTATTGGTACATTTTTGTGCCATGTTAACCCTTTCAAGACGTGGCCCTTTTTCGATTTTGTGTTTCTGATTTTCATTCCTCTTCTTCAGAGCCATAACTTTAATTTTTCCGTCAATATGGCCATGTTAAGGCTTGTTTTTTTTGCACGACAAGTTGTACTTTTGAACGACACCATTGGTTTTACCATATCTTGTACTCAAAAATGAGTAAAAAATTCCAAGTGCGGTGAAATTGCAAAAAAAAAAAAAAAAAATGCAATTCCACAACTTTTATTTTTTTTTTTAGATTTTTTTTCACCATGTTCACCAAATGCTAAAACTGACCTGCCATTATGATTCCCCAGGTAATTACGAGTTCATAGACACCAAACATGTCTAGGTTCTTTTTTAAGTAGTGAAAAAAAAATACAAAGTTTGAAAAAGATAAAAATGGCGCCAATTTACGATAGCCGTAGCGTCTCCATTTTTCGTGCTCTCGGGTGGGGTGAGGGCTTATTTTTTGCGTTCCAAGCTGACATTTTTAATTAGACCATTTTGGGGCAGATACAATCCTTTGATCGCCCATTATTGCATTTTAACACAATGTCGTGGGGATCAAAAAAAAAAAGTAATTCTGGCATTTTTAATTTTTTTCTCGCTACGCCATTTAGCGATCAGGTTAATTCTTTTTTTTTTTAATTGATAGATTGGGTGATTCTGAACGCCAAATATGAGTATCTTTTATTTTTTTATCATTTTATTTTGAATGAGGTAATTTAATCTTTTATATTTTATTAAATTTTTAAATATTTTTTTTAATTTTTTTTTTTAACTTTTGCCGTGCTTTAATAGTCTAGAAGCTGCCATAACCCGATCTGCTCTGCTACATACAGGTTATGATCAGATTGCTTGTATGTAGCAGAATACCTCACTTGCTATGAGCGCCGACCACCGGGGTCGGGTCATTGTTTTTCTTGTGATTGCTGCTGCTGGGGGACCAGGATGTTCCTGCCTCTCCCTTTAGCGTAGCTCTATCTTCCCGTCTTTACCTTTCCTCGCGGTTGGGATGACTGACTCTGGGGGGCTCGAAAAAGATGCTTTCTTGTGGTCCTTTGCTCTGGAAGCACCTTTTTATCTGTGGCCTTTTATAGAATTTCGTCTAAGGCCGGGCCGAAAACATGTTCGCCCTTGAAGGGTAAAGAGCAGAGTTTAACTTTGGATGCAACATCCCCGCTCCATGTTTTAAGCCAGAGGGCCCGCCTGGCGGAATTTGACTGGACCATAGCCCTGGCGGAGGCACGGATCATCTCCACAGATGCATCCGCCAGGAAACCCGTAGCTCTCTGCAGGATAGGAAGAGAGTTAAGGAGATCACTCCTTGAGGTACCACGAGAAATATGGCTTTCCAGCTCCTCAATCCATTGGAAGAGGGACCTAGAGACACAAGTGGACGCGATTCCTGATTTTAGATTAAAGGCAGAGGTTTCCCAGGCTTTCCTTAGGAGGCTTTCTGCTTTACGGTCCATAGGGTCTCTAAGCTGGGATGCATCATCGAACGGCAGAACCGTCTTTTTTACCGCCCTTGCTACCTGGACATCTACTTTTGGGATGTCCCACTTAAATTCCTCTCCCTCTAGGGGAAACCTATGTCGGAGTTCTGAAGGGGCCGAGTAGCGTTTGTCTGGATACTCCCATTCCTGGGAAATCATATCTGCTACACTCCTGTGAACTGGAAAACCCGTTCGCTTAGGCCCTTCATATCCGCCGAACATACGATCCTGTGCTGTCTGCGTGACGGGTTCGTCCTCTAGGCCCATAGTGGCACGTACTGCACTGACCAGCACCTCCACATATTCCGTGGAAAGGAGGTACCTTCTAGTGTCGGCTGACCTAGAGGTTCCTGGTTGTTCCCAATTCTCGGATCCCGAATTGTATGATCTTTTTGATCCTGATTCTGAATCCTCTATTTGAATCTTCCGTTTTTTAGGGGGTGGTGAACCCACAATCGAAGGGAATGGAGGTGGTGGAGGTGGGGGCAGGGCAGCTAAGGAGGTTTGAACCTGATGGGTAACCAAGCTGCGAATTTCGTCTATCAATGACGGATGCTCAGCCCTAACCACCTTATCCGTGCAAGCTTGATATAGCTTCTCCCAATTTGAGGGAAATTTTGTGCTGCAAATGGCACATTTGGTCGACTTGCTAGATGTATTGGTGCTCTTATGGGCAGACTTTTCTCCCTATGAAATAAGGGGGAGAAGCATTTTGAGGACCCATGCCCTGACCGCACCACTAGGACCCACCCCTGGACACTTACTGTGGCTGGGGCAGTGCTGGGCTCTGCAGATGCAGGGCAGGAAGACGCGTCCATGCTAACAGGGGATTCTCATCTTACCTGTCGGCGTCTTCCGGCTGGTTAATATGGGATTAACTCCGCCCTCAGCGCAGTCGTCTGTTTCCCTCTCCTCCTCCCTGGGTCCCGGAGCAGGCACAGCAAGCGCTGGGGAGCTCCACACGCCGGCAATAGGATGGGAGCCGCCATGACAGCGCGTCCTCCACATACCCCAGAAGTGACCCGCGTGTAACGTCACTTCCGATATCGCACTGCACGCAGGGGGAGGAGGAGAGACCGGAGAGCTGCGGGAGGTCTCCGGTCAGGGATCACTGGCCTGCTTTACTCCCCATGGGGGAGGGTGGGAGGGCCTGGAAACGGTTCCGAATTCGAGAGAAGACGGGAGCAGATCGGAGGAGGGGAGGCGGCGCCACCGACCACCACTGCCCGGCTTTTTTGAATCTTCCAGGTACGCTGCAGCAGCCTGCCACACAGCATACCAGACCTCTCCATGCCCCATGGGGACAGGAAAGTCACTGGTGAGAGGGAGGTGGGAGGGACCTTTTAACCTCTCGTGCTTCCTGTCCCCCATTAGGGCGTGGAGACATTCTCCTCCTATGCTGTCGTGGAAGGTTGCTAGAGAAATAGCGTTGTTAACCTGCAGATATGCAGTCAACCTGCAGGTTAACAGTGTTATTATGCTGCCTGGTGCCCGCACGCAGCCAAATGCAGAGGGGAGAAAATGATCTTTGTTCTTAGCAGTATGGTCATTTCAAAAAAGTTTGCTCATTTCTGCATCAAGATGTTTATTCTTCCCAAGTGAGCTCATCCAACACATCACGTAAAGTAGGGCATCAATAATGAATTGTGTACAGAAGGTATAGAGAAACACCTTTGTACATAGAAGAACTTCATATGCTGCCATGTTACGTCTCACCATGACTACTCTGTAATGGTCTTGTACTGGCATGCTCCTGCACTGTCACTTTTCTAACCAGCCTTCCCAATACAGTCCATGGCTGCGCTGGTGGAGATGCTGCACTAAATTCACAGGGTCACTTAGTTCATTGTGTAAGAATCAAATTAGCCAATCTGTTATTACCAGAGCTAAGTTGTTACCCGGTTTTGAGTAGATTATTACCGGACCCTACTTCTATATCCTTTCCTGATCTGCCTACATATTTCTTGTTGACCTCAAAACGGTTTGGCTTCTCACTTGACTGTCCTTCCAGGACCGGTACGGCCGATAGAAATTCTACATATACACACGTGGTCAAAATTCTTGGTTCCCCTCGATTAATGAAGGAAAAACCCACAATGGTCACAGAAATAACCTGAATCTAACAAAAGTAATAATAAATAACTAATCTATGAAAATGAACAAATGAAAGTCAGACATTGCTTTTCAACCAGGCGTCCACAGAATTTTAACCTCTTCCCGACATGCGCCGTACATATGCTGCTCTGCGGGAGGTGCGTTCCCGCAATGAGCAGTATATCTGCAGCGGCACGATCACATAGCCTCACATTGAGCACCGCGGCAATCACATGCCGACGTAAGCTGTACATGCTAGCACTGATTGCAGGCATTTAACCCCTCTGATGCCACTGTCAATGCCAGTAGCATAGAGAAGCATTGAGCAGGGCGGGGGCTCCCTGCACGCTTCCCTCACAACATGATGAGATTGCGTTTTCCTGAGGGTCTCCATGGAGACCCCAGCACAAAGATGGCCATGGGGTCCTTCCGAGCCCTACAGAGAGGAGGCTTGTCAGTGCCTGCTGAGAGCAGGACCTGTGAAGCCTCCTTCCCTGCCTGTCAGATCAGTGATCTGATACAGATCAGTGCTAAGTGTCAGATCAGCTATCTGACATATAGTGATTTCCCATACTGGGACAATGTAAAAAAAAAAAAAATTAAAAAAAAAGCTAAGAAAAAATTAGAAAGTGTAAAAATATTTTTAAAAATCCCCAAATAAAGATTATAATAAATATTTTCCCATTAAAATATGTAAATAAAAAAACAATAAAAGTATCCATATTTGGTATCACTGTAATTGCACTGACCCAAAGAATAAAGTCACCCAATCACTTATACCGCACGAAGAACGGCGTAAATAAATAAATAAAACCAATTCTTCATGTGCTGTTGATTTTTTCATTCTGCCACCCAAAGATCGCAGGAATGTATGGTCCATTTTCTCCTGTTAATCATGCAAAAGTAAAAAAAATAAAAAAATTAGGTCTAAAAGGAAAATTTTGTGAAAGAAAAGTAAATGTCTATTTTTTTTCTTCCACATTCCAAAAATTCCCGTGAAGCACCTGAAGGGTTAATAAACTTCTTGAATGTGGTTTTAAGTACCTTGAGGGATGCAGTTTTTAGAATGGTGTCATTTTTGGCTATTTTCTGTCATACAAGCCCCTCAAAGTCACTTCAAGTGAGGGGTGGTCCCTAAAAAAATGGTTTTGCAAATTTTGTTGTAAAAATGAGAAATCACTGGTCAACTTTTAGCCCTTATAACTTCCTAACAAAAAAAAAAAAAAATGTTTCCAAAATTGTACTGATGTAAAGTAGATACGTGGGAAGTGTTATTTATTAACTATTTTGTGCGATATGACGCTCCAATTTAAGGGCATAGAAATTAAAAGTCTGACATTTGCAAAATTTTCAAAATTTTCGCCAAAGCTACGTGTTTTTAACAAATAAACGCAAGTGATATCAAAGAATTTTTACCACTATCATAAAGTACAATATGTCATGAGAAAACAGTCTCAATCACTGCGATCTGTTGAAGCGTTCTAGAGTTATAACCTCAAAGTGACAGTGGTCAGAATTGTAAAAATTGGCCGGTCAGGAAGGTGAAAACAGGCTTCAGGGTGAATGGGAATACACAAAAAAAAACCCCACAAAATTTAAAACCATTTAAAATACAAAAATAGTTACAAAGAGTAACTCTTACATATAGGAGCAACAGTTAACCTCATTTCAACAATAAATGGTATATAAAGACCTCATATTAACAAAAAGATGCATATATAGCTACGGTATATAGCTTACTCTTTGTAACTATTTTTGTATTTTAACTGGTTTTACATTGTTTTTTTTGTGTATTCCCATGAAATAAATTTGTCATTTTGCATGGTGATCCCTGCTTTTTTTGTATGTCCTTTTGTCTTTGGTTGCTACTAGTATATTTATAGACATACTGCAGGTGGATCCCCCCTTTATGTGATGGTGCCCTCCCCCTTCTCAATTCAAATTGGGTCATTATCCTGTTGCAAGACCCATAACCTGCAACTGAGACCAAGCTTTCTGACCCTTGGCAGAACATTTCTCTCTAGAATCCCTTGATAGTCTTGAGATTTCATTGTACCCTGCACAGATTCAAGACACCCTGTGCCAGATGCAGCAAAGCAGCCCCAGAACATAACAGAGCCTCCTCCATGTTTCACAGTAGGGACAGCGTTCTTTTCTTGATATACTTCATTTTTCCATCTGTTAACATAGAGCTGATGTGCCTTGCCAAAACACCAAGGTTACTTACCAGTAGCCGTTTTTTCTGGAACCCATGACAGCACACCTGAGAGAGGTCATCCGCCCAGCCAGGACAGGAAACCTACTGAAAATAAAACGGCAGTACCTCTCCCTCGCTTCAGTTGGTTTACAGAACATGAGTGGCCCACTGGTTAGTTCACATGATAAAACTACCACCACATTATATAAAAAAAAGGCACCCAAACTATAGTGCACATCAAGGGAGTGAAAAAAGGGGGAGGTATCATGGGTTCTAGAAAAAAAAAGGCCACCGGTAAGTAACCTTGGTGTATTCCCTTCCCCCAAGACAGCACACCTGAAAGATTTTTGGAGAATGAAAAACACCTTAGGGAGGGACCACCGCTTGCAGCACCCCTTTACAAAAGGTTAGGTCAGCCAAGGAGGACAGATCTAGTCAGTAGTGTTTAAAGAGAGTAGACTGTAAGGATCAGGTAGCGGCCTTACATATATGATCAATCGATACCTCTGCCTTTTCTGCCCAGGAGGTAGCCACAACTTTGGTGGAGAGAGTCTTGATGCCTTCAGGAACTGGAGAACCACTCGCGGAGTAGGACAAGCTAATGGCCTCCCTGATCATCTGGCAATGGTACTTTTGGATACCCCTTTTTGCTACCCTGGAAGGCTACAAATAGGGACTGATCTTTCCTCCACTGACTAGTCATGGACATGTAATGCAACATGGACTTTCTCACGTCTAAAGTATGGAACTTTTCTTCCCCTGGATTCCTAAGGTTATTACAGAATGATGGCAAGGTGATCTCCTGGCTCCTATGGAACTTAAAGGGAAGGTGCCATCCAAAAATTTTTTTTTCAGCAATTGAAAAAATGTAAAGAATTAATGTTTACATTTTCTTAAAAAATATTATCGTTTGTTTTTAATTTTGCAAAATATGAAAAATAATTTTAAAAAGTTTGGCATTTCCACTTGTTAACACTAGGGGGAGCAGCTACTGAAATCTGGCACAAAAACCTATGACATCTATAGACACAGTGAGCAGCCATTTTGATGGGGCTTGCAAAGTTACTGACTGTCTTTGCATGTAAAGTCTGGATCAGAACAGGCCATCAATCAGCAGACATGTTTCCTGGATTTCTGTGGAGCAGACAAGCAGACGGTCCATCCATGTGAATAAAACACAGCGCTCTATGTACAATCCCTGGCACCGAACAGGGCGCCCCCCACAGACCAGCACACTGCTGTCCTGAAATACTCTGTGCAGCTGTCGCCCTGCTCCTTCCACCATACATCAGGCCCCTGTCGCCTCGCTTTCACACATCGCCAGGACGGGATCTGAGGAGAGAGGAATGGGGTCTTCGGTCACCGAGGATGGCAGGCAGCAAGGATTCTGGGAGCAGGGTGACAGCAGCACAGAGTATTTCAGGAGAGCAGTATCACACGGGATAGGATTAGATACACGGCTCAGCAGGCAGCATCACACAGGAGAGGATTAGATACACGGCTCAGAATACAGTATCACACAGGATAGGATGAGATACACGGCTCAGCAGTCAGTATCACACAGGATAGGATTAGATACACGGCTCAGCAGGCAGTATCACACAGAAGAGGATTAGATGCACGGCTCAGCAGACAGTATCACACAGGAGAGGATTAGATACACGGCTCAGCAGACAGTATCACACAGGAGAGGATTAGATACACGGCTCAGCAGAAAGTATCACACAGGAGAGGATTAGATACCCGGCTCAGAATACAGTATCACACGGGATAGGATTAGATACACGGCTCAGCAGTCAATATCACACAGGATAGGATTACATACACGGCTCAGCAGTCAGTATCACACAGGAGAGGATTAGATACACGGCTCAGCAGGCAGTATCACACAGGAGAGGATTAGATACACGGCTCAGCAGGCAGTATCACACAGGAGAGGATTAGATACACGGCTCAGCAGGCAGTATCACACAGAAGAGGATTAGATGCACGGCTCAGCAGGCAGTATCACACAGAAGAGGATTAGATGCACGGCTCAGCAGGCAGTATCACACAGGAGAGGATTAGATGCACTGCTCAGCAGACAGTATCACACAGGAGAGGATTAGATACACGGCTCAGCAGGCAGTATCACACAGAAGAGGATTAGATGCACGGCTCAGCAGGCAGTATCACACAGAAGAGGATTAGATGCACGGCTCAGCAGGCAGTATCACACAGGAGAGGATTAGATGCACTGCTCAGCAGACAGTATCACACAGGAGAGGATTAGATACACGGCTCAGCAGGCAGTATCACACAGGAGAGGATTAGATACACGGCTCAGCAGGCAGTATCACACAGGAGAGGATTAGATGCACGGCTCAGACGACAGTATTACAGATATGCCCACACTGGTGAAACTTCCAGCCCTCCCCCAATTATACACAAGACTATGGGCTGTATAAGTCACTGTCCTCCTCAGACAGCCATAAAATCAAAGGTGTCAGATTACCGGAGATCACTGGGGCTGTGTGTGAGGAGGCGGAGACAGAGCAGGAGGACGCTGGAGCAGGAAGCACAGGGCTGAGCCTGGAGTAAGCAGTACAGAGGAGCATAGATGAAAGTCACCCGCACTCACCACTCTCCATCCTCCGGCTCCAGTGAGCGCTTCTCTCCTCTGCTGACCACCTTCTCCTTTTCTTCAGCCTCTCCTCACAACACAGGACCCGTTATGCCACAAGTGGTCCTGTGATAGAGGGTAAGTGGAGCTCAGCAGATAGCACTGGGCTACAGTACAATGGCGCCCAGCCACACCTACAGCAGTGAATGGTGCAGCCCACAGGGGCGTGCCCAGTTCTCTGCTACTGAGGCTGCAATGTGCGGTCGGAAGCCGACCGCAGTTTCCTATGTGCAGGGACGGCCATATTTGCAGACTGTATGAGTCCTCCACAGATCTGCAAATCAAGATGGCAGCGCCCAGTGGCTACATGAAAACATTATTACAAACAAACCATAAATCCTGGTTAGTACAACATTTGCTGAAACAACATGTTTTGTAACTTACTATTTTTTTGCAAATTATATAAAATTGCGGCACCTTCCCTTTAAGAACTACCTTGGGGAGATAGGCCAGATCTGGCCTTAGACTTACCCTGTCCTCAAAACCCTGTGTGTATGGGGGGCATATAGACAGGGCCTGTATGTCACTTACCCTACAGGCCGCCATTAAGACCACTAGCAACACTGTTTTAAGAATGAGGAATTTCGCTCACAGCTCTTGTAAGGGCTCGAACGGATTCCTGGTTAGAGCCTCTTAAGACTAGATTCAGGTCCCAAGGAGGAGTTTTTGGAACTGTGACCGGCCTAGACCTACTACAGGATTTAATAACACGGGACACCCACCTATTGGATGCTAGGTTGCAATTACACAAGGCCCCCCCAAGGCCGAAACCTGAACTTTGAGCATATTAGTTGCTAACCCAAGTTGCATTCCCACCTGTAGAAATTCTAAAATAGCCCCTACTGGAGCTTCATCCCTCAAAGTCAACCTAGGAACTCCAGGAACTTCGTCCATGTTTTGCCATAGATTTTTGATGTAATCGGCTTCCTACTCTTCAACAGGGTGGAGACTAGCCCTGGTGAGAATCCTTGGTGACTCAGTAACACCCTCTCAAATTCCATGCTGCCAGATGAAAGCACTTCACTTGAGAGTGGCTGTCAGGGGTGGTTTGAGGCCCCACTATGCCACAAACCAGACTACCCTGGAGGGGGCGTGACCAAGACAGCTGCCTTGGTTTTCACTGGAGCCTCTGATGGTGAGGTCAGGCTTGTGCGGCAGGCAGCTGCCAGGTGCCACTCTAGGGTGGTGTCTGGCTGTGGCTGCTGATCCCACAGGGGAACAGGACACTTGGACATGTGCGACTGAGAGGCAAGCAGGTGGGCACGGCAGGCACGGCTGGTACCCAGGGCAGGCAGGCATGGCTGAGACACAGGGCAGGCACGACTGGTATATGAAGGAACAGGTAGAGACCTGTTCACACAGAAGGTGCAGGTACTGGAATAGGCAGGAAGGAGTGGAGTATGATGGAACAGGTTTGGACCTGTTCACACAGAAGGAGAGCCGCAAGGGTGAGGGGCACAGGCAGAGCCGCAAGGGTGCGGAGCACAGGCAGAGCCGCAAGAGTGCGGATCATAAGCAGACAGAGGAGAGACACAGCAGGGAAAGAAGCCACAGACAAGAAAACAGACAGAGGTAAGAGTTCAGACAAGGTAACTGTATGAGACAAGGTACAAGACCAAAGACAAAAGGACCAGGAAATACTGCCTCCTGGTGGGCAGAGAGGACATGTACAACACAAGGCTAGAACAAAGACACAGAGACCAGGATAAGACAAGACAAGGAGTAATAGCACAGGGACCAGGATATTCTGGCTCCTGTAGGGTGGACACAGAGGTACAAGGCAAGGTAAGAAACTATAGTACAGGGATCATGATATTCTGCCTCCTGGAGGGCGGACGGAGGTACTAGGCAAGGTACAGAGACAAGGAATAAAGCATCCAGAGAATGCAAAATATAGGACAGGACCTGACTTACTCAGCAGCACGAAACTAACCGAGTTAACATTTCACAGGCAAGATCCACTGGGTGGAGCTGCCCTAAATACTAGAGGGCTCTTGGTAATTGGTCAGGGACTCATTAGACAGGTGCATCCTGATTCCATAAGAACCCGAGAGTTCTGGCGCCGCCCCCCTATGCACACAGCCAGGAAACATGCACAGAGCAGACAGGAGACAAGAGGCACAGAGCATGAAGCTGGCAGCAGACAGAAATCACAGCATGACCTGGAGCAGTGAGTAAGTTGGTGTGTGGGTGATGGGTGGCCATGCAGTGATGTTAGCAGGGTTGTTACAGTTGCATACTGGTCCATGGGTAAATAGGTCTGGAATCTCTGGCAGAATCCATGGATCGCTAACAGACATCCACCTTAGAAGGGAGAGCCATGGTGTCCTCGGCTAAAACGGAGCAATGAGAATTACTTTTGCCTGATCCTCTCTGATCTTCCTCACTACCGCTGGAATCATAGCTATCGGAGGAAACACGTAGAACATGGTGAACCACCAAGATATTTGAAGGGCGTCTACCGCAAACAGATTTTCCCTTGAATCTAGCGAGCAGAAGATCTTTACTTTCCTGTTGTGTAAGGTGGCAAACAAGTCTATCTCTGGCGTGCCCCAAGCCTGCACTATATGCTGGAATAATCGAGGGTTTAGAGACCATTCCCTCGGTCTCAGTTCCCTGCGAGTCAGGAAGCCTTCACGTTTGACATTCCCCTTATGTGAAGCGCCGAGTGAGATAGCAAGTGTTGTTTTACTAGCTGAAACAGGATGCTGGCTACTCCCATAAGGGTACGGGACCACATTCCCCCCTGGTGGTTGATATAAGCCACCACTTCCCGATTGTCCAACATGACCCGGGCATGGCGACCCCGAAGTAAAGGGAGAAAATGTCTTAAGGCCTTTTCCACAGCTCACAGCTCCTTTGCATACGAACCTTGACCTCTTTCTAGAGTAAATCAGGTTCCCTGTACTGAGTGGAACCTTAGAAGTGTTCCCCATCCCGTGCCACTCACATCTGTCGTAATTACGTCCTCTACCGGTCTTAACCACTGGACCCCTGATGCCAAATGCTCCCTTACGACTAAGGAAAGATGTATTTTTCCTTCTAAATGTCCTTTCAATGATCTCTGCGCCGACAGGACTTCCCACTGCAGCTGCCTTAGGTGAAATTGTGCCCAGCCTACTGCCGGTATACAGGATGTTAGAGATCCCAGCAGGGACATCACGTTCCTCAGTGTCATTACGGGCTGCTGTACTGCTGACAGTACCAAACCTATTATTTTGACTATCTTGTTTTCTGGCAGGAGGCAGAGCTGGCGCTCAGTCCAGAACCAACCTGACGAAGGACTGTACTTTTTCCGGTGCTATCCTTAACTTGGTTATTTACCCCCCAGCTCCTTTAGGGTCAAAGTCACTTTGTCCACCTGTTTTACACAGTGACCCTCAGACCTCCCAAATATAAGGAAGTCATCCAGGTACGGAATGATAACTATGTCCCAAGAACTAAGGTATGACATCACCTCCGCCATCACCTTGGTAAACCCCCTTGGAGCTATAGACAGACCAAATGGTAGGGCTGCATACTGATAGTGCCTGCCCTGTCCCTGGACATACAGAGTTACCCTTAGGAACTTTTGATGGTCCCGATGGATTGGGATGTGGTAATAGGCATCTTTTAAGTCTATGACCGCCATGAAGCAGTCCCGGAACAACATTTTTATAGCCGTGTTTACTGACTCCATCTTGAAGGAGTAATTCACTTCCCACCCGTTGAGTTTCTTCAGTTTGACAGTAGTTCTCAAGAAACGTCTGGCTTTTGTATCAAAAAGAGGGGGGGAATAAAATCCCCTTCCTTGCTCTTCCCTCGAGGCCTATTGTAGAACCTGTTTTTGCACCAGTCCCAAGACTTTTGCCTCCAGGGCTAGTTGTTCCTCTGGAGACTTCCTGCAGGGTGTTAACACAAAAGTCTGTTGGGGTGTACAGATGAAGTCTATCCTTAAGCCGCCCCTGATGACATTCAGTACCCAACAACGGGGGAGATGTTCACCCAGGCAGGGAGAAAGAGAGAGAGCCTCCCTCCTACCTGTGATATGTAACCAGACCCCTTTCTGTCTTTGATGTCCAAGCTCTTCCTTTCCCCAGGGGGACGACCTCTATTAAATTTCCTCCTCCAAAAAGGTTTCCCGATTTCACCTGGGAAATGGGAAAAACCCTTCTTTTTATCCCCAGCCTTTTCCAAGATATCCTCCAGCTTCTGCCCATACAGAAACTGACAGTCACATGGAATGGAACAGAGTCTATTTTTTGAAGGCAAGTCACCTGGACACCCTTTTAGCCACAAAGTGCATCTAGCTGCATTAGATAGGTCTGCCGCTCTAGCTGCCAACCTCACAGAGTCTGCTGAGGAGTCCGCTAAGAAGGCTGCTTCCCCTTGCACCAGAGACATATTGACCAAGATCTCATTCCTTGGAACCTTACTCCTCAGCTATTCTGTTGCAGTCAGATCATAAGAGAGCGGGTAATACATGTCCCGTCTATCGCCTATTTCAGTCCCCCTGCAGCTGCCTCCCACGTGTGCCTCAAGATCCCATCTGCTTTTTTGTCTAATGGGTCTCTTAGCATGCCAGAGTCCACTAAAGGCAGCTAAATGAAGATAATACCATAATAATTATCTCTAAATGAAGATAATAATACCAAAGAATTTGTGTTTGCAATTATTTTCAGGAAGAAACTGAGTATTATCTGACAGAATTGCAGGGGTGTCAATACTTTTGGCCACAACTGTATAATTAACAAAAAAGTGTGAAACAACTGAAAATATGTCATATTCTAGGTTCTTCAAAGTAGCCACCTTTTGCTTTTATTACTGCTTTGCACACTCTTGGTATTCTCTTGATGAGCTTCAAGAGGTAGTCACCGGAAATGGTCTTCCAACAGTCTTGAAGGAGCACCCAGAGATGCTTAGCACTTGTTGGCCCTTTTGCCTTCACTCTGCGGTCCAGCTCACCCCAAACCATCTCGATTGGGTTCAGGTCTGGTGACTGTGGAGGCCAGGTCATCTGGCGTAGCACCCCATCACTCTCCTCCTTGGTCACATAGCCCTTAGACAGCCTGGAGGTGTGTTTGGGGTCATTGTCCTGTTGAAAAATAAATGATGGTCCAACTAAACGCAAACCGGATGGAATAGCATGCCGCCGCAAGATGCTGTGGTAGCCATGCTGGTTCAGTATGCCTTCAATTTTGAATAAATCCCCAACAGTGTCACCAGCAAAGCACCTCCACACCATCTCACCTCCTCCTCCATGCTTCACGGTGGGAACCAGGCATGTAGAGTCCATCCGTTCACCTTTTCTGCGTCGCACAAAGACACAGTGGTTGGAACCAAAGATCTCAAATTCTGACTCATCAGACCAAAGCACAGATTTCCACTGGTCTAATGTCCATTCCTTGTGTTCTTTAGCCCAAACAAGTCTCTTCTGCTTGTTGCCTGTCCTTAGCAGTGGTTTCCTAGCAGCTATTTTACCATGAAGGCCTGCTGCACAAAGTCTCCTCTTAACAGTTGTTGTAGAGATGCGTCTGCTGCTAGAACTCTGTGTGGCATTGACCTGGTCTCTATTCTGAGCTGCTGTTAACCTGCGATTTCTGAGGCTGGTGACTCGGATGAACTTCTCCTCCACAGCAGAGGTGACTCTTGGTCTTCCTTTCCTGGGGCGGTCCTCATGTGAGCCAGTTTCTTTGTAGCGCTTGATAATTTTTGCCACTGCACTTGGGGACACTTTCCAAGTTTTCCCAATTTTTCGGACTGACCTTCATTTCTTAAAGTAATGATGGCTACTCGTTTTTGTTTACTTAGAATTTGTATTATGGCAAGAAAAAAGCAGCTAACAGTCTATTCAGTAGGACTGTCAGCTGTGTATCCACCAGAGTTCTGCACAACACAACTGATGGTCCCAACCCCATTTATAAGGCAAGAAATCCCACTTATTAAACCTGACAGTGCACACCTGTGAAGTGAAAACTATTTCCGGTGACTACCTCTTGAAGCTCATCAAGAGAATGCCAAGAGTGTGCAAAGCAGTTATCAAAGCAAAAGGTGGCTACTTTGAAGAACCTAGAATATAAGACACACTGTCACGCCGCCACTGTATACTCACCCGACCTCCGCTCCCGCGCCGCAGCCCTCCGCCATCCACGGCAGTCCCTTCTGACAGGTCCGCAGCCGACGGCGTCTCTGCATGCAATGCACATGCGCCATAGGCCACGCCTCCCTCCTGTCAATTATGCTCCGGCAATGCCCTGACCCGGAAGCGCCACCGGACCAATGGCAGTTCAGACAGGGGCATATCAGGCCGTCTTCCTTTGAGGGAGGTGCCTGATCGGTGTGTTTGCTAGCACACTAGGTCCTGCTTCCTCGTGTTCCTGCCGCAGTCTCTCAGTCCTACCTCCCGTGTTCCTGCTTCATCCTGCTATCTATGCTCCAGCCCTGCAGTCCTACTCCAGTCCTGCCTCCAGGGTTCCTGCTCCGTCCCGCTATCTAAGCTCCAGCCCTGCAGTCCTACTCCGGTCCTGCCTCCCGTGTTCCTGCTCCATCCTGCTGTCTAGGCTCCAGTCCCGCAGTCCTATTCCGGTCCTGTCTCCAGTTATCCTGCTGTCTATACTCCAGTCCCGCAACCCCACTCTGGTCCTATCTCCTACAGTCTCGTGCGCCTACTCCAGTCCATTCTGAGCCGCCCCTCTCGGTACCGGCTATCGTGGTACCCGAACCCCTGGGCCTGCTCCTAACGATTCCTGTATAGGGGTTGGCTCCACCTGGCAGCCCCTCGGTGCCACGATCCAAAGGGTCCACTCCTGGAGATTATCCTCACCCGACCAGCCGTGGTAACACATATTTTCAGTTGTTTCACACTTTGTTAATTATGTAATTCCACATGTGTTAATTCATAGTTTTGATGCCTTCGGAGTGAATCTACAATTTTCGTAGTCATGAAAATAAAGAAAACTCTTTGAATGAGAAGGTGTGTCCAAACATTGGTCTGTACTGTACATCACGCACACGACGTCAGTGGTCCGCTACCCGGAAGCACAGCTCACCCTGGAGTGTGTTACACCGCTCCGCCATACTCACCCGGCCTCCGTTCCCACGCCGCAGTCGCCCTCCGCTCCCACGCCGCAGCCTCTCTCCACCCGACGGCCGCGGCGGTCACCTGAGACAGGTCCGCGACCGATGCCTTCCCTGCATGCTATGCGCATGCGCCATAGGCCGCGGCCGCGCCTCCTTCCTGCTTCTTATGCTCCGGCTGTGCCCTAACCCGGAAGCACCTGTGCACCAATGGCTGACCAGACGGGGCCCATATCAGGCCGCTTCCCCCTGAGGGAGGCGCCTGATGGTTGTGTTTCCTGACACTCTGGCCTCGCTCCATCGTGCACACACTGCTGCTGCAGTTCCTGTCTCGGCTGCTCCTCACAGCAGCTTCTCAGTCCCGCTACCTGTGTCCCTGGAGACCTACTCCAGTCCTGCCTTGTGTTCCTGCCGACCTACTCCAGTCCTGCCTTCAGTCTTCCTGTCGTCCTACTCCAGCCCTGCCTTGTGTTCCTGCCGTCCTACTCCAGTCCTGTCTCCAGTGCTCCTGCCGTCCAACTCCAGTCTCAGTCTTACTCCGGTCCATCCTGAGCCGCCCCTCTCGGTACCGGCTACCGTGGTACTCGAACCCCTGGGCCTGCTCCTAACGGTCCCTGTATAGGGGTCGGTTCCACCTGGCAGCTCGCCCGGGGCCCCTCGGTGCCACGGTCCAGAGGGTCCACTCTCGGAGTTCCCGCTCCTGACCACCCGCGCTAACAGTACGATCAGGCCATGGACTCCGCCGGTACTACGGCTGCTACCCAGAAAGAGTTGCTATTCCTACAGGAGAATCAGGGGCGCATTATGTCAATCATGAAGTCGATGGACACCCGTTTGTCGGCCTTACAGGTGGCCGATCCTGGAAATGCCACTCAGCTGGCCAGTCTCCAACAGGAGCTGGGTCAGCAGCAAGATACTCAAACCCACATTTTGTCCTACATGGCCTCCTTTGATAGTCGCTTGTCGGCCCTCCAGGCTGCCGCTGCAGTGCTGACACCTCCCCC
Organism: Dendrobates tinctorius; assembly: GCF_039654945.1. Taxonomy (NCBI): domain Eukaryota; kingdom Metazoa; phylum Chordata; class Amphibia; order Anura; family Dendrobatidae; genus Dendrobates; species Dendrobates tinctorius. The sequence continues at coordinate 22,686,706 of NW_027361731.1, read as the reverse complement.
TGCGTCTACTGCTCCTCCGACGCCCCGCCTCGCCAAGCCGCCTCGTTTCACTGGGGATCCCAAGCTCTGTAGGGGGTTCTTAAATCAGTGTAGTCTCCACTTTGAATGGCTGCCGCAGCAATACCCCTCAAACCGGGCCAAAGTGGCCTTCATCATGTCCCATCTGGAGGGAAAGGCCCTTTCTTGGGTAAACCCGCTCTGGGAACGTGACGACCCGGTCGTTTCGAGTCTCCCGGTTTTCCTGGATACGTTTCGTAAGGTTTTCGATGAGCCGGGCCGGTTAGCCTCTCTCACTGAGTCACTCTTTAACTTACACCAGGGCTCTCTCACGGTCGGACAGTACGCTATTCGCTTTCGCACTATTTCCTCCGAGCTCGGCTGGAATAACGCAGCTTTGGTGGGGGCATTCTGGCGCGGTCTTTCTAGTAAAATAAAGGATGAACTCGCAGGTCGAGATACCCCGTCCACCTTAGAGGACCTTATCTCGCTGGCTACCCGCATTGACCTGCGCTTCCTGGAGCGCGCTCGGGAGTCAGTGAGAGACAGGCGCTCCTCCAGGTCAGTTTCTCCTTTCACTCAGCCGGCCAGCTCACGTTCAGTCGGATCTTCTTCCCTCTCTTCGGGTGAGCCCATGCAGATAGATCATCTCAGGTTGGCCAAGTTACGTCAGAGAGAGAGAGACGGGCACAAGGTCTGTGCCTCTATTGCGGCCATTCGTCACACTATATCCGCACCTGTCCTAAGAGAAAGGGAAACGACTCCACCTAGGTCAGGTAAGAGAGGCCTTCCTAGGTGATGATGATGATTCCTCTCAACCCCTTACGATTTCTGTGCTTTTGGTTTCAGGAGGGAGGCGTGGTTCCGAGGTGGCCTACGTGGATTCGGGCTCAGCGGGTAACTTCATTCGGCCGGAGGAGGTAGACAAATACCGAATTCCTGTAGTCACTCTACCTAACCCAATTCAGATTGCCACCGTGGATGGCAAACCGCTACAGGTGTCCGTCACCTTAGTCACTGAAGAGGTGGAATTGCAAATCGGAGCCTTACATCGAGAGAAGATAGCCTTTTACGTTTTACCTAAGCTCTCTCACGCCATTCTACTCGGTGTTCCATGGTTAAGGACTCATCAGCCTGTTCTCGACTGGTCTTCTGGGGAGATACTCCGCTGGGGGCACCCGTGCCAAGCTCGCTGTCTGATTCCTGTCCGCCTGGCGGCCGCTCCACGGTCACCTCCAGACCTCCCGGGTCTTCCTCCAGCTTACAGCTCCTACGCCGATGTTTTTGATAAGAAGGAAGCGGAGGTCCTCCCTCCACACCGGCCGTTTGACTGCCCAATTGAACTTGTTTCTGGTTCAACCCCTCCAAGGGGCAGAATCTATCCTCTGTCTCCCGTGGAGACCACCGCCATGTCTGAGTATGTCCGAGAGAACCTCGCCAAAGGCTTTATACGGAAATCCTCTTCGCCCGCAGGAGCCGGGTTCTTCTTCGTCAAAAAGAAGGACGGGACTCTTCGGCCATGCATTGACTATAGGGGCTTGAATGAGATTACCATCAAGAACAGGTACCCTCTTCCACTCATCCCAGAACTGTTTGACCGTCTCAGAGGGGCTCGGGTCTTTACCAAGCTGGACCTCAGAGGAGCCTACAATCTGGTCCGTATCCGTGCAGGTGACGAGTGGAAGACCGCTTTCAACACCCGAGATGGCCATTACGAGTACCTGGTCATGCCCTTCGGTCTTTGCAATGCTCCTGCAGTCTTTCAAGAGTTCGTCAACGAGATCTTCCGGGACCTCTTGTACTCCTGTGTGGTCGTGTACTTAGACGACATCCTCGTCTTCTCGCCGGACCTCTCGTCCCACAGAAAGAGTGTCCGCCTGGTGCTTCAGCGGCTTCGGGAGAACCGTCTGTATGCAAAGATCGAGAAATGTCTCTTCGAACAGACCTCTCTGCCATTTCTGGGATACATTATCTCCGACGCTGGTCTAAGGATGGACCCCGAGAAGTTGTCTGCCATCCTCAAATGGCCTCGCCCCGTCGGATTAAAGGCGATACAACGATTCCTCGGATTCGCCAACTATTACCGGCAATTTGTCTCCCACTTCTCCGCGATCACAAGACCCATTTCTGTGCTCACCCGTAAAGGGTCTACTTCCAAGGATTGGTCTCCTGAGGCAGAGCAGGCCTTTCTGACCCTAAAACGGGCTTTCTCCGCGGCTCCGGTCCTGCATCGCCCTGAGAGCGATCGACCTTTTGTACTCGAGGTGGACGCTTCCTCGACTGGTGCAGGGGCGGTGTTGTCCCAGAGAACCGTCTCCGGTCGCCTGCACCCTTGTGGCTTCTTCTCGAAGGCCTTTTCTCCATCCGAGTGTAACTACTCGATCGGTGACCGGGAACTTTTGGCTATCAAGTTGGCCTTGGAGGAATGGCGCCACCTCCTGGAAGGAGCTGTACATCCTTTTGTCATCTTCTCGGACCACAAGAATCTGGCCTATCTCCAGTCTGCCCAGAGACTTAACCCTCGCCAGGCCAGATGGTCTTTATTTTTTGCCCGATTTGATTTCGAGCTCCGATTCCATCCCGGCAACAAGAATTCCAAAGCCGACGCCCTGTCCAGGGTCTTCCAACCACACGAATCCACGGAGGAACCGTCACATATCATTGATCCCACTAGGATCATCACCGTGGCTCCAGTGAACTGGCTTACTTCTCCGCCTGGCAAGACGCTTGTGCCAGAGAATCTCAAGCAAAAGGTTCTTCTATGGGGGCACTCCTCCAAACTGGCCAGCCATGCCGGAACTAAGAAGACTCTAGACCTTATAAAACGTCACTACTGGTGGCCCTCACTTCGCCAAGATGTACTCGACTTTGTGGCTTCTTGTCCATCCTGTGCAAAAAACAAGGTGCCACGGAGATCTCCGTCCGGCTTGTTGCTTCCGTTGCCTGTCCCTACGGTTCCTTGGGAGAACATCGCCATGGATTTCATCACCGATCTACCCTGCTCTGCGGGCTGCACAGTCATCCTGGTGGTGGTGGATCGTTTTTCCAAGATGGCTCACTTCATCCCTCTGCCGGGTCTTCCCTCAGCGCCTGAGCTGGCCAAAATCTTCATTCATCAAGTCTTCAGGCTTCATGGTCTACCTCGACGCATTGTGTCTGACCGAGGGGTTCAGTTTACCTCCAAGTTCTGGCGTTCGCTTTGTAAGCTCATGAACGTTTCCCTCGACTTCTCCTCGGCCTACCATCCACAGTCCAACGGACAAGTAGAGCGTACCAACCAGACGCTTACGGGATACTTACGCCACTTCTCTAACGCCCGCCAGAACGATTGGGTCAACTTACTCCCCTGGGCAGAGTTCGCTTATAACAACCATGCTGGTGAGTCTTCGGCCAAGTCTCCGTTTTTCATTGTTTTTGGCAGACATCCTGGTGTTCCTCTTCCGATAACCCCTGCCTCTGAGGTACCCGCGGCCAATGCCTTGTCCTCGGAATTTTCTAAGATTTGGGCTGAGACCAACACATCACTCAAGAGATCCGCTGATCAGATGAAGAACTATGCTGACAAAAAGAGGTTGGATTCTCCTCCGTATCGTGTTGGCGACAAGGTCTGGCTCTCCTCCAAATTCGTCCGACTAAAACTGCCCTCTTACAAGTTGGGTCCACGCTACATTGGTCCGTTTGAAATTCTGGGACGTATTAACGAAGTTGCCTACAAATTGAGGTTGCCTGCTTTGCTCCGGATCCCGAACACCTTTCACGTCTCTCTCCTGAAGCCTGTGGTGCTGAATCGTTTCCACTCCTCGCTTGATCTTGGTCCTCAGCCGGTGGGGGCCGACAACATTTTTGAAGTACAGGACATCCTCGCTGTGAAAAGGGTTAGAGGTAGGACTTTCTTTCTCGTTGATTGGAAGGGCTTTGGTCCTGAGGAGAGATCCTGGGAGCCTCGGGAGAATATTAATGCTCCCCGTATCCTCAAGAGGTTTCTTGTTAACCTCCGGGGGGGGCGGCTTAGGGGAGGGGGTACTGTTACACCGCTCCGCCATACTCACCCGGCCTCCGCTCCCTCGCCGCAGTCGCCCTCCGCTCCCACGCCGCAGCCTCTCTCCACCCGACGGCCGCGGCGGTCACCCGAGACAGGTCCGCGACCGATGCCTTCCCTGCATGCTATGTGCATGCGCCATAGGCCGCGGCCGCGCCTCCTTCCTGCTTCTTATGCTCCGGCTGTGCCCTAACCCGGAAGCACCTGTGCACCAATGGCTGACCAGACGGGGCCATATCAGGCCGCTTCCCCCTGAGGGAGGCGCCTGATGGTTGTGTTTCCTGACACTCTGGCCTCGCTCCATCGTGCACACACTGCTGCTGCAGTTCCTGTCTCGGCTGCTCCTCACAGCAGCTTCTCAGTCCCGCTACCTGTGTCCCTGCCGACCTACTCCAGTCCTGCCTTGTGTTCCTGTCGTCCTACTCCAGTCCTGCCTTGTGTTCCTGCCGACCTACTCCAGTCCTGCCTTCAGTCTTCCTGTCGTCCTACTCCAGCCCTGCCTTGTGTTCCTGCCGTCCTACTCCAGTCCTGTCTCCAGTGCTCCTGCCGTCCAACTCCAGTCTCAGTCTTACTCCGGTCCATCCTGAGCCGCCCCTCTCGGTACCGGCTACCGTGGTACTCGAACCCCTGGGCCTGCTCCTAACGGTCCCTGTATAGGGGTCGGTTCCACCTGGCAGCTCGCCCGGGGCCCCTCGGTGCCACGGTCCAGAGGGTCCACTCTCGGAGTTCCCGCTCCTGACCACCCGCGCTAACAGAGTGATGGACGGCAGAGGACGGAGAGTGGCGCGGCAGACGCAGAAGAGTTGCTGGACCCCTGATCGCCCTGCCCCATGCCCGCACGTACTTCAAGGCTCCACAGGACCTGCGGACGGCACTTCCACCACCTGAAGAAGGCTGGCATACAGGTGCCCTGCCTGTTTTTCTAGTGCCGGGAAAGGCGTGGGTGAGTAAAAAAAATTAAAAAAAAGAAGTGTTTCAACCGCCGTCTTTCAGCACATGGGTCCCTGACAGGACAGGAAACCCAACTGAAGCGAGGGAGAGTTACCACCCTTTTCTTTTCAGTAGGTTTCCTGTCCTGACTGGGCGGATCCCCTCTCTCAAGTGTGCTGTCATGGGGGAAGGGAAAAAGTTCCATTTTTGTCTCATCTGTCCATAGGACATTCTCCCAGATGCTTTGTGGCTTGTCAACATGTAGTTTGGCAAATTCCTGTCTGGCTTTTTTATAATTTTTTTTTTCAACAATGGTGTCCTCCTCTATGAAGTCCAATTTGGCTCATACAAGTTCACCTTTAATCTCTGTAGAAGTTTTTCTGGGCTCTTTTTTTTTACCATTCGTATTGTCCGTCTCTTTGATTTGTCATCAATTTTCCTCCTGCGGACATGCCCAGGGAGGTTGGCTACAGTCCCATGGATCTTACATTTCTGAATAATATGTGCAACTGTAGTCACAGGAACATCAAGCTGCTTGGAGATGCAATTATAGCCTTTACCTTTAACATGTTTGTCTAGAATTTTCTTTCTAATCTCCTGAGACAACTCTTTCCTTCGCTTCCTCTCTTCCATGTTGAGTGTGATACTCACTGTGCTGTTTAGTGACATGGTGTGTATCTGTAGCCTCTATAGAGGCCACTCACTGATTCCAAGATTGTAGACACCTGTGATGCTAGTTAGTGGACACATATTGATTTAACATGTCAATTTTGTCACATTATTTTCAGGGGTAACCATCATTTCTGTCCAGGGCTATTTAATGAGTTCTATTTTTTTTTTTTTTTTAATTCTGTGGAAGCATGGTTGAAAAGCAGTGTCTGACTTTCATTTGTTAATTTTCATAGATTTTTTAATTATTACCTTTGTCAGATTCAAGTTATTTCTGTGACCATTGTGGGTTTTTCTTTCATTAAACGAGAGGAACCAACAATTTTGACCATGTGTGTAATTACAGTAGAATCTATGACTTCTCTGCATTTAGTGGTCACTACTCACCTGGGTAGTCATATGTAGGAATCTCCTCTTTACACCGCCCATCACCCTTCACATATGTCTCTGTAGTATTAATATGGGTCAGATCTTCACCCTGAAACAAATAATGTAAGTCTCAGACAGATGGAGAAGTCCCATCTATGATCAGCTCTAATCCTGCCATCTCCACTGCTCTCATTACACAAGTATAAAACATATAATACTGGTGGATAAAACAAGACTGAGCACAAGACCTTCACAGCCATCTACACATCATAGGGGAGATCTCATGGCACCTTCTCTCCATCTACCTGATGATCCTGAGGAGCACTGGGATCTTCTTGGTTACAGTTCTGTGGAAGAAGAGGACGGGGAGATCTCTCTGGTGTTGTCCTCTTACTGGATAGATCTGGAGGAAAACACATACAGGGACTGAATTCATTCTTTACATACAGATAATTATAGGCCGTGTGTATTTAGTCCTGTCTATTACCTGGTGATGTGAGGGGCTGGGGAACCTCCATCATGACGTCCTTATACACATCTCTGTGTCCTTCTAAATACTCCCACTCCTCCATGGAGAAATAGACAGAGACATCCTGACACCTTATAGGAACCTGACACATACAATGATACCGTCATCCCCCGGATCCCTTCATAGTGTTACTGTATAATGTCCCAGCATTCCCAGCAGTGTCACCTCTCCAGTCAGCAGCTCAATCATCTTGTAGGTGAGTTCTAGGATCTTCTGGTCATTGATGTCCTCATGTATCAGGGGGTGAGGTGTAGGCCCCGTGATTGGGCTCAGGGGTCTTCCCCATCCCTCAGACACAGGGTCTTGACAGTGATCACTAGAGGTCTTCTTCACCACTGTGTAATCCTGGTTATGGAGAGACACATTAATAAATCTCACTACAGACATTTCCAGAGTCCTCACCTCTCCAGTTCTGTCCATCTGTTATCCCATAGATAAGAATGATGTAATGTGACGTCATCAGAATCTCTCACCTCTCCAGTAAGCCGGAAGAGGATCTCTAGGGTGAGGTGTAATATCCTCTCTGCTATTGTGTCCGTAGCCATTCGTTAAAGTAAATCTTCTAGAAGATAGTTATACCGATTGTATCTGCCAGGATCCTAAATGGAAGGAAGATCAGCTGATGAAGAATCATACAAAATACCATGGGAAAACAAGATACAGGAGCAGTGATGCTGGTATAGTGTAAGGACATGTGCACACCGTGTCTTTTCAGGTGGACATGTCCTGTAACCAATCCGAAAAAGTGCAAAAGTTGGAACATAATGCACAAAAATGAAAAACAGTTCACTGTTCATAGTTTCAGCTTTTCAACTTCTATTAACCCCTTCAGGTTTCCAAAGCTGCAAAACAGTTACAAGAAGTGACTTGAAAACAGCAGATAAGACGCCAAAAAAAATGGCATCTCAGGACCCCGTCCATTCTGAGGACCAGAGACGGTGCCTATAGTGAGGTCACAGGGCTCATTCTGTTATGAGTCCATGAAAAAGAAGAAAAAAAGAAAAAGGATTGTCCAGGAAGGCATCAATGTGCAGTGTATGATACGGGGAGTAGAGATGTGCGAACTTGTAGGAAAATGTTCCCCAATCTCAAATTCGGCACAAACATAGCACATTCAGTTTAGTGTTCCCAAGCAAAGTTCGAGCTCATTTCCAATAATGATTTTGTTAGGTGTCATAGGGTTACCGCAACAGAGTAGCCAGAAGACCGCAGCGTCCGATTGCTCCTACTCCTGTGCTGAAGCTGTTCATATGGCGGTTGGTGCTGCATTTGGGGACTCTGAAGCGACGTCCTGAAGAGTCCCCAAATGCAGCACCAACCGCCATATGAACAGCTTCTATCCACTCTCTGTTCAACAATTAAATCGTCATGTGTAGACTATATACTGTATCTGTCTTGTTAGATGTTACTTGTTGTATCTGTTATATATTATGTTGCCTCTTTGCCACAAAGAATTCCTTGTATATATGTAATATGTACTTGGCGATAATAAATTTGATTGATTGATTGAATAGCACTTCTTTTTAATGGTGTTTATTTCTTTAGGCAGAACAGGGGTTAATCAACCATGCTGGAAACTCTGAGCTCTCAGCTGTGCTCGGTTAGCCACTAACATCTCCTTTATAATCTGGGTCCTGATTCAACCCATGTCAGAGCTAACATTTGTTTCATGGCTTAGGAGTAGAGGTGTTCACATGAGAAGGAGTTTTGGAGGAGTTCTCTATGACTGTTGCGTGATTTGTAAGTGTGGTAATTCCATACCCTCCTCTACTTTGGCTTTTCCCCCATCCTCCACTGAATATTTGTATGCCTGGTGTTTTCAGTTTACCCTTGTTTGTGTGGCCTAGTTTGTCAGGTTGGCGTACTGCGGTGCACAGTAGAGCCCCTCTTCCCTGAGTGGGGGGTGGGGAAGAGAACAGTCAGAGGGCTAGCTTAGGAGATAAAGCAAGGGTGGCTGCCTCAGCATCTTCACCTGCAGAAGTATCCCTGGGAATAGGGCGAGCTAGGGCGCCCCCAAGTGTTAGGAACAGGGAAGGAGCTCCTTGTCCCGGGTCACCTGATAGCTGAGTCATGACATTAGGACTTGGCTAGGTTTTGTGGGGTTGAGTTTGATGAGGTGACGAATGGGGAGAGGTCAGAGTACCGGCGGTCTTTATGCTTTTTTAATGAACTGAATGTGTGCATTCCAGCAGCCAATCAAGGTGCAGAAACCATCAACGTCATGACACAAGGGCTTCTGTCATTGGTGAAGTCACATGCTGGCACTATTTTCTTAGTGTAACAGCGCAGAGAGGTCGTTCCTGCTGCTGCAAGTTAACTTGTCATACAGTTAGATACGATCCTGTAGAGTGAAATCGACCTTACAGCATCAAACTAGTTTGTGCCAATAGTGTTGTGTATGCAGTTATCCACATTTCCTACACAAAATCATTTGGGCTAATACGGTCTTGCAGTCAGGACTCAGGAGGCCCCATTTGCTAATCAAAATTGTTAGGGCCAATATTGGGGTGCAGGCACTAAGCCCCATTTGCTAATCCAAATTGTTTGGGCTAACATTATGTTGCAGTCAGGACTCCAGAGGTCACATTTACTAATCAAAATCTTTTGGGATAATACTCTGATGCAGGCACTAGTCCACATTTAAACAAATTAATCTTTTGTGCTAATTCTGTGGTCTAGCCACACTATATCAGCCAATAAATACTGATTATTTAATTAGTGACAGGTGACTTACAGTTCTGGGCCCAGGGTTGTTAAACAGCTAGCTAAAAGAGGGGAAGGGTACAGCCAAGATGAGTGGGAAAAAGTAAGGTTGTGGTGGAAGGGGGAACAGGCTTGGTGTTCGAGGTTTAAGTGCGGTAGGTGGTAATGTTGCTGAAAGCTCTACTGAACAAACATCGTCCTATCCAAAGACAACTGACAACTTGTGTTACTGAACAAAATACTCAACTTCCTTTCTTGTGCAGCCACACAGCGGTACACCTTGTAGATGAGGGCCAGAAAGAGCATGTGCTCCAGTAGATGGCAAGCGCTGCATTAAGTGGCGTCTCCTCCTCTTCCTCCACCTTAACATGACACAAAGTACAGAGCTCCGAGGTAGCACCAGAATTAGCCTTGTTTTTCACCGCATCAAAACTCTCCAACCACCCAACTCACTCAGAGCACTAATCATATAATTGCAATGCATGGATGCATGGGGCAGGGACCAGCATTTCTAGCTTAAACATTGATCAGTAACAGGTGGATAAGTGACAAGTATAGAAATGGTGCTCTGAGAGCCCTGCTAAAATTCAGGCATTCAGGCAACAAAATATGTGGGAGACCCAATTTGGAGTCTAAACATTTCAAAAAATTAGGGGCAGACACCACTAAAGGGCCATCAATTTCCCGAGAATATAAATAGTATAAATGACACTCCTTCCACTACAGACAAGCCACCAGATGAAGACAACTTAAGAATCTCCACATTTCCAAAAATTGTTACCAACATCAGCAACAATAGCAGCAGCAGCAGCAGACACAGGATCCACAACAAAGGTGTTGCATACTACAATAACGCCAGATCAATGCAGCCACAGAAAAATACACCCTTTTGGGGTGCAAAAGACATTGGAGATCCATAACTTGTTCATATTGATGAAAGTTAGGCCACTCAGCCATTTTTGAAGACCAAAATGCAAAAGGTTCCAAGTTCCCCCTGATGGTATTAATATTGAGCTGAAGATACTCCTGCACCATCTTTTCCAGTCGTTGAAGTGTCAGATATGCACTCTCTTCTGCTGGTGCACATGCTGGTCTAAAAAAAAAAAAAAAAAAAAAAAATGTGTGAAATGACTCACAGAAATTGCTTATGCCCTAACACTGCTGCTGTTAATGTTCTTGCATGTTCCCAGGGTTGAAACTTTAACTGTGATGCACCAATTGTGCATGACTGCTGTCTTGGGGAAAACCACAAGCATAATTTTGTGTACAAGCATGTTTCGATACTCCAGCAGCATATGTGCATCCCATTACAGGGGTAAAACATCTGGCAAAACTTACACTTGTACCGCGGATCTAACAGAGTGGCAACCCAGTAGCCAGCACAGTTATCATGCATGACATCCCCACCGAAGGAACAGCCCCCATCAGGGAACGATACCGGCAGATCCCTCCACAGCTATACCAAGAAGTGAACACGCTGCTGAGCCAGATGCTACGAAAGGGGGTTATCCGGGAAAGTCCCTGGGCAGCCCCCATCATGCTAGTGCGGAAAAAAGACAGTATGCTGCGATTCTGCGTGAACTACCGGAAGCTGAACACCTGCACCATCAAAGACTCGTATCCGCTTCTCCGTATAGAGGAGTCCCTGTCGGCCCTGGGAAAGGCAAAATAATGCTCTACCTTGGACTTGGCCAGCGGATACTGGCAGATACCAATGTCAGAGGAAGACCATGAAAAAACTGCCTTCATCTTGCCCATGGGACTGTTCGAATTCAATCGTATGCCGTTCGGACTGGCCAACGACCTTGGAACCTTCCAGCGATTGATGGAGCGGTGTCTGGGTGACCACAACTTCGAGGCCACCCTAATATACTTGGACGACATCATCATCTACGCCGCCACATTTGAAGACCACTTGCAACGCCTGGGACAGGTGCTAGGTCTGCTACAAAAGTACGCGTTGAAGGTGAAGCCCCAAAAATGCCACCTATTCCACACACAAATCGAGTATTTGGGGCATGTCGTCTCAGCCGAGGGCGTGAGACCATCTGTGGAAAAAGTCGCTGCAATACGAGAGTGGCCTACCCCTGAGATGGTAAAGGATGTGCAGGCCTTTTTGGGACTGGATGGATATTACCGTCGCTTCGTGAAACACTTCGCCCGCCGAGCCCAAGCCCTGCAAGACCCATTGAGAGGAGCCCCGGCCGGCGCCAACAGCTGGAAGATCCAATAGCATGAAAAGCAAGAGGAAGCCTTCCGAGACCTCAAGACCGCACTCTCGGAAGCCCCGGTGTTGGCCTACGTGGACTTCTCACAACCGTTCATTCTGCACACCGACGGGAGCTTGCACGGGCTGGGGGCTGTGTAGTCACAGATGCAGGACGGCCAGGAGAAGGTGATTGCCTATGGCAGCCGGTCACTTCACGACTCCGAACGCAATCCCGACAACTACAGCTCCTTCAAGCTCGAGCTCCTGGATGTGGCGTGGGCTATGACGGAGCGATTCGCGGAGTACCTAGCGGGTTCCGAGGTGGTGGTACGAACCAACAACAACCCACTAGCCCACCTCGAAAATGCCAAATTAGGGGCCCTCGAGCAGCGTTGGGTGGCCAGGATGGCAAAATTCAAATAGAAAATCATTTACAAATAAGGGTCAGAGAACATCCATGCCGACACCTTGTCCCGAATCCGATACACCGTTCCAGGGCAAAGCCGGGATGAAGAGCTAGAGGGAGTAGAAAACACAGTTTTCCCTCAAACCCCGCCGCAACCATGGCAGTGACAAGAGAACAGTCCCGTGTGGAACCCGCTGGGGGCATCCCAGAGCAGTCCCGGGACGAATGGATACGCCAGCAACAGGAAGACGGGGGGGAGGGTTTGGCGCCCTACGGCAGTGGGTCACCATGAGACAACTGCCCAATGACATTCAGAGAAAGACGCTCTCTAGGGACACAGTACTAATGCTCCGCCAGTGGGAAAGACTGGTGATCAAGGATGGAATATTGTACCGGAAAACGGTGCTACGCGCAGGACCAGCATGGCAGGTGGTGGTGCCGGAGGCCCAGCTGACTGAACTTGTTTGAGAAGCTCATGAAAAAGGGGCTCATTTCGGGGCAAAAAACTTTCCAGTGGTTACAACAAATAGCCTACCATCCCCGATTACAAACAGAGGTGGAAAAAGTTTGCCGAACGTGCCACCAATGTGAGCTAACAAAACCACCAGAGTAACGGGCTCCTGTACAAACGATAGTAACGATGGCACCCCTCGAGCTACTAATGATAGATTACCAACTATCGGTCCGGCCCACCAGGGGTACGAGCACTGCCTGGTCATGGTGGACCATTTTACCAAGTTCGCCGTGGTAACTCCCACTAGAGACCAAACAGCCGAATCTGCCTACGCTATCTGTAAGAACTTTATTAAAGTGTATGGCTGCCCCCAACGAATCCATTCGGACCAGGGTGCCTGCTTCCTGGGAAAAGTAATGGAGAAACTGCATCGTTTGTATGGTATTGACAAATCCCGGACCACACCATACCATCCGCAGGGGAATGAGGCCTGCGAGCGATTTAACCGGACATTAATCCAAGTGTTGCATACCCTGGAGGACGACCGGAAGACCCGTTGGCCTAAGTACATTCCCGAACTGGTCTGGGTATTCAACGACCGGGTACATCGCGTTATCGGCTACACTCCATACTCGCTCGCTACTTTTCAGCCGAGAAGGCAAAGGAATCACTGAAGTGGAGTTGGACCCCGAAGAAGAACGACCCTGGGCGGGAATCCCCTCCTGGGTCCGAAATCACCGGTACCGTCTGCAAACCCTACATCGTCTAGTACAAACAAAGCTCCGGGACCTGGAACACCCAGGGAAGGCCCTGTCACAACCCGCTGAATTCCGAAAAGGCGATCGTGTACTCGTGCGAGACCAGCGCCCCCAGAACAAATTAGGGCACAGGTGGGAAGAAAGCCACTACCGAGTACTGCAAAGAATAAGTCCAGATGGACCGATGTATGAGATAGTCTGAGAAAGAAGGAGCCCAACCCATTCGAACAGTACATCGCAATATGTTGCGGCCCCATCTATCCGCGGACCCCGAGCAGCCTGAGGCCGCTCCTCAGGCCCCAGATCCCCCGCCAGCTATTTGGGACGACGAAGACCAACTGGTGTTCAGAGCGGACACGCCTAGGGCCAGTGCTCCTATGGCCTCAGCCGCCCAACCACCTTCCACCACCCCAGAAGATTCTACCACAACAGCAGGAAAACCCCCCGAACGATATGAACAAGATCAGTTTGTGTAGCAAACACGACTCCAGCATCAAGACAAAAACACAAACCCCCCCAAACCCTCGCCCGATGACTGGCGAGCAAAAAGGATGGGGGAGTGTAGGAGAGAGAGCCCCCGTTGTGTAATCGGGCCGGAACCAAGGTTCCCTGGGGGGGTCTGTTTCCGGGGGACGTGATAAGAGGATGGACCAGAGACTCTTCTAGAAAGTGTGGGGGCGGAGAGGTTATAAAAGAAGCACAAGGGACCAGCAGGGGGCACTCGACGGAGAGAGAGAGAAAAGGAGCAGGAACCTAGGTGGCGCTGCAGGGATAGAGAAAGTCAGCGCCTTCCAGTGAGACAGAATGAGGGCTCACCTGATCCAAGGAGAGGACAGCACCAAGCAGCGCGTGGGAGTGACACAGACCTGAGACTTGCGGCCGCGCCACAGACAGAGAGACCCGCGTCTGCGGCCCAGAGAGACTCGCGGCCGCTGTAGTCCCACTCCGTCCCGCGGCCTGTACGCTGCCACCAGCGGCCTGCCACTGACCAACTCCAGTCCGCTGGCCGACTCCAGCCCGCCCGCCGCCATCTGCGGCCGCCACCAGCCCACGGCTGCAGCCGAACCACTGCCATCTGTGGCCGCCACTGCCCCGCAGCTGGGCCTGTACACTGCCACCCGCGGCCTACTGCCTCACTCCAAACCGCGGCTGCAGCCTGTACGCTGCCACCTGCGGCCGCCACTGCTTCGCTCCGTCCCATGGCTGCGGCCTGTACGCTACCACCCGCAGCCGCCACCGTTCCAATCCACACCGCGGCTGTGGCTCAGATGCTGCATCCTGCGGCCGCCACTGCCCTGTCCCAGACCGCGGCTGCGGCTTATACGGCCAGGCCCACGGCTGCCTCCACAAGGCACCCCAACACTGAGGAACCCTCCTGGGGCCCGTCGCGCCCCAGCTACACCTGGGTGTCGGAACGCCAGAAGCCTGCAACAGCTCCTCGTTGGCTGGGCCCAGTGGCTGAGATGTCGAACGGACACCTTCCGGACAACAACTCTGTAAGACGTCAGAGAAGGATAAGTGACACTCTGTTGGTAGTTAATAGTAATTCCAGGACGCGTAGTTGGCCTTATTGTGGTCATATAGTTGCCGGATCAAATCAAACTGGGTAGTTGATATTGGGTTATTTATGCATATTATTGTCTGACTCCCTGCGAGAAAAACTATTGTCAGCTTGCCAGTTATTCCTATAACTGATATATAAAGGTTGAATTTAAGCTTGCTCCGCCTCAGTCTCGTCACTGCATCCTGCGTACCTGCGAGTACCACACCATGACACACCACAATCGCTGTAATCCACTCTCCCATCGCACCCGCTTGTGTGACAACAGTCTGGAACTTTGAGATATTGATATCACTTCCGCATCTTCCTCCTCTTCCTTTGGGACCACCACAACATCATGCATGTGTGCTCCAGCTTGTACAGGACTGGAACAGTGATGTTAATGGCATCATCAGCAAAAACCATCTTAATAGCCATTTCGAAACTGTACAGAAGGGTGCAAAGGTCCTTCATTTGTCCGCACCACGTAAGCGTGATTTTCATTACATCTGTACTATGTTGGTCCAGGCTATGCAAAAGGACATATTACACCAGGGTTTGTCCTGCTGCCACAGTCACAGCCACCATGTCCGCAGATCGCATATAAAATGTTTAACTGGTAGGCCGAAATACCTCTGTAGTGATGCAAGTAGATTACCAGCGGGGTGCAAATGGTGGTAGTGACAACACAGTGACCGTGCTTTCTGCAGCAGCGCATCCAGGCTGGATAGTGGTAAAGATATTTCTGTACACCTTGGCGTCTAGTGGTGTAGTTCACCATCCCTTGTTATGTAGTGGCTTATTTCTCCATCCCCTGGTATGTAGTGGTTTAGTTAACCAATTCCAGGTGTTTGGTAGTTTACTTTTCCAACCCCTGTTGTCTAGTAGTTTAGTTCTCCATCCTCTGCTGTGTAGTGGTTTACTTCTCCATCCCAAAGCACCCTGCAGGCCTTGGGGATTCCAAGACTTACAGAGCACCCCCTTCCACGCCTGTGCCCACAGCCACCCAGGTGTCAGTAGTGAAATGCAACAAGATGTAATGACCCCTGGCCATGCTTGCTCGTCCAGGTGTCAGTAGTGAAAAGCAGTTTAGTAGACATTGATTTTTTCAAGGAACGGTTGATGTTGTCTGCAACATGCTGGTGTAGAGGAGGAACAGCTTTTTTACATAAATAATGGTGACTGGGCAACTGGCACTGTGTGACTGCGATGGCCATCAGCTTTCAGAAAGCGACTGCATACACCAGGAGGAAAAGCAGCATTTCCATGGCAAACGGATTGGAGATGGTGAAGTTCAAACTGTTAGCTTTGCCTTGTGTAGGAGGAAACAATCTTTTACGTGACCACAACTGCGGGACCAAGGGCTTCCTCCAGTGCGGAGGGAGGGTGGAGTATGGAGAACACGACAAACTGCTGTACTGTGAATAAGGTGCAGACGGAGATGTTGGATTGAAAAAGATGTGATGTGTTTGGTCACTGAGATCTGTCAAAAACAGCAGGCATGTCCACTTCCGTAACAGCTGATGGGCTGTCACTCACCGCAACTGTAGTGGGTAAACAAGTGGAGGATCTGAGGCCGGAGACTTGTGTGGAGAACACTTACCACAGTGAAGGAGGAGGAAGAAGCAGCTGATGTGGTTGATTGGGTGGACGGGTGGGTGGTGAGACACACTAGGACACATTTTAGCACAGCGAGTTAACCAGACTAATGCATGTTGATCGCTCATGTGCCGGTTCATGCATGTAGTATTCAATATATTGCAATATTTGCCTCTACTATTTTTTTTTTTTTTTTTTACAAAGTTGGCAGATGACCCGAGTTGGGTCTCAAAGGACCAGGCTAGGCAACCCTTTCCACCCATGCGAACTGCACACCTGCCACCATTGCTGGCCACAACCAGAGTTGTGGCTGAGGATGCAGTACTTCTCGTGGTAGCATGACTCACATCTGTGGTTCCCCACAGTCAGTTGGGTGATTGGAGAGTTGTGAGACGGGGGAAAAACAAGGGTGATTGGGGTGCCAACTCTGAGGACTGTACTGTGTGTGATGTCAAGGTGGAGGAAAAGGAGGAGAGCCCACTTGATGCAGCGCTTGCCATCCACTGGAGCACATGCTCTTTCTGGCCCTCATCTACAAGTGTAGATGAGTGCGTCTCGAAAGCTCTGTGCCTCAAGGTAACCCTGGACTCTGATCTCTCCTTCAAAATACATATCCATGCCATTTCCCCTTCCTGCAGACTACAACTCAAAAATATTTCCCGAATCCATACATTCCTTAATCAAGAATCTGCAAAAACCCGTCTCCTGTCTTGACTACTGCAGGCTCCTGCTTTGTGCCCTCCCTTCTAACAGTCTTGTACCCCTCCAATCCATCATAAACTCTGCTGCCTGACTAATCCACCTAAAGCCCTCCCCCCCACACTATTGCCTCTCCCCTCTGTCAGTCCCTATACTAGCTCCCCATTACCCAGAGACTTCAGTTAAAACCTTAACCATGGAATGCAAAACCATTCAAAACCTGTGTCCTCCATACATCTGTGACCTAGTCTCCCAGTACTTACCTGCAGGCAACCTCGGATCTACTTAAGATCTCCTTCTCTACTCCCCTCTTATCTCCTCTTCCCACAATCGCATACAAGATTTCTCCTGCGCATCCCCCTACTCTGGAACTCTCTACCCCAACATACCATGTTCTCGCCTACTGTAGTAATCTTAAAAAGGAACCTGAAGAACCACCTCTTCCGACAAGCCTACAACCTGCACTCCACATAGAGAATAATGGAGCCTCCGGTACCGACCTCCACCCACAGAGCCGCACTCCACATAGAGAATAATGGAGCCTCCAGCACCGACCTCCACCCGCAGAGCCGCACTCCACCTAGAGAATAATGGAGCCTCCGGCACCGACCTCCACCCGCAGAGCCGCACTCCACCTAGAGAATAATGGAGCCTCCAACACCGACCTCCACCCGCAGAGCCGCACTCCACATAGAGAATAATGGAGCCTCCAACACCGACCTTCACCCGCAGAGCCGCACTCCACATAGAGAATAATGGAGCCTCCAGCACCGACCTCCACCCGCAGAGCCGCACTCCACATGGAGAATAATGGAGCCTCCGGCACCGACCTCCACCCGCAGAGCCGCATTCCACATAGAGAATAATGGAGCCTCCAGCACCGACCTCCACCCGCAGAGCCGCACTCCACATAGAGAATAATGGAGCCTCCGGCACCGACCTCCACCCGCAGAGCCGCATTCCACATAGAGAATAATGGAGCCTCCGGCACCGACCTCCACCCGCAGAGCCGCACTCCACATAGAGAATAATGGAGCCTCCGGCACCGACCTCCACCCGCAGAGCCGCACTCCACATAGAGAATAATGGGGCCTCCGGCACCGACCTCCACCCGCAGAGCCGCACTCCACATAGAGAATAATGGAGCCTCCAGCACCGACCTCCACCCGCAGAGCCGCACTCCACATAGAGAATAATGGAGCCTCCAGCACCGACCTCCACCCGCAGAGCCGCACTCCACATAGAGAATAATGGAGCTTCCAGCACCGACCTCCACTCGCAGAGCCGCACTCCACATAGAGAATAATGGAGCCTCCAGCACCGACCTCCACCCGCAGAGCCGCACTCCACATAGAGAATAATGGAGCCTCCGGCACCGACCTCCACCCGCAGAGCCGCACTCCACATAGAGAATAATGGAGCCTCCGGCACCGACCTCCACCCGCAGAGCCGCACTCCACATAGAGAATAATGGAGCCTCCGGCACCGACCTCCACCCGCAGAGCCGCACTCCACATAGAGAATAATGGAGCCTCCAGCACCGACCTCCACCCGCAGAGCCGCACTCCACATAGAGAATAATGGAGCCTCCAGCACCGACCTCCACCCGCAGAGCCACACTCCACATAGAGAATAATGGGGCCTCCAGCACCGACCTCCACCCGCAGAGCCACACTCCACATAGAGAATAATGGGGCCTCCAGCACCGACCTCCACCCGCAGAGCTGCACTCCACATAGAGAATAATGGGGCCTCCAGCACCGACCTCCACCCGCAGAGCCGCACTCCACATAGAGAATAATGGGGCCTCCAGCACCGACCTCCACCCGCAGAGCCGCACTCCACATAGAGAATAATGGGGCCTCCGGCACCGACCTCCATCCGCAGAGCCGCACTCCACATAGAGAATAATGGGGCCTCCGGCACCGACCTCCATCCGCAGAGCCACACTCCACATAGAGAATAATGGAGGCTCCCGCACCGACCTCCACCCGCAGAGCCGCACTCCACATAGAGAATAATGGAGCCTCCGGCACCGACCTCCACCCGCAGAGCCGCACTCCACATAGAGAATAATGGGGCCTCCGGCACCGACCTCCATCCGCAGAGCCACACTCCACATAGAGAATAATGGAGCCTCCGGCACCGACCTCCACCCGCAGAGCCGCACTCCACATAGAGAATAATGGAGCCTCTAGCACCGACCTCCACCCGCAGAGCCGCACTCCACATAGAGAATAATGGAGCCTCCGGCACCGACCTCCACCCGCAGAGCCACACTCCACATAGAGAATAATGGAGGCTCCCGCACCGACCTCCACCCGCAGAGCCGCACTCCACATAGAGAATAATGGGGCCTCCGGCACCGACCTCCATCCGCAGAGCCGCACTCCACATAGAGAATAATGGGGCCTCCGGCACCGACCTCCACCCGCAGAGCCGCACTCCACATAGAGAATAATGGAGCCTCCGGCACCGACCTCCACCCGCAGAGCCACACTCCACATAGAGAATAATGGAGCCTCCGGCACCGACCTCCATCCGCAGAGCCACACTCCACATAGAGAATAATGGAGCCTCCGGCACCGACCTCCACCCGCAGAGCCGCAGTCCACATAGAGAATAATGGAGCCTCCGGCACCGACCTCCATCCGCAGAGCCACACTCCACATAGAGAATAATGGAGCCTCCAGCACCTACCTCCACCCGCAGAGCCGCACTCCACATAGAGAATAATGGAGCCTCCGGCACCGACCTCCACCCGCAGAGCCGCACTCCTCATAGAGAATAATGGAGCCTCCAGCACCGACCTCCACCCGCAGAGCCGCACTCCACATATATGGCTGCTCTGTGCGCACAGGACCTGTGATGAGGTCACAGGAGGGGAGGAGTCAGGGGTCACATGATCAGGGGCCTCAGTGTGTGCAGGACTCTGCTGTGCTGGTTGTCATGGTGCTGGATGAGGGGACGTTTATATGTGGGGTCAGGAGGGGTTTACAGTGTGGATGGAGTGGAGCCGGTGTACGGTGTGTGTACGGGGTGTACGGAGCGGAGCCGTGTGTGTATGAGGTGTACTCAGCTTGGACTGGAGCACCTTGGGCCCACCAGAAAAAAAAAATCATTTTTGGGGCCCACTATGTAGCTACATAGAAATAAATACAAGACCACCAAATGGGCGGTAAAACACTGTTAGCGTGGGTGGTCGGGAGCCGGAATCTCCAGGAGTGGACCCTCTGGACTGTGGCACCGAGGGGCCCCTGGTGAGCTGCCAGGTGGAACCGACCACTATACAGGGACCGTTAGGAGCAGGCCCAGGGGTTCAAGTACCACGGTAGCCGGTACTGAGAGGGGTGGCTCAGAATGGACTGGAGTAGGAGTGCGGGCCTGAAGCGTAGACTGTAAGGCTGGAATATGGAGAGATGGCTGGAGCGGAACACAGGAGACAGGACTGAAGTAGGACTGTAGGAGTATGGATAACTGGATGGAGCAGGAACACCTGGAGGCAGGACTGGAGTAGGATGGAACAGGAAGACAGGAACAGGACTGGAGTAGGATGGAACAGGAAGACAGGAACAGGACTGGAGTAGGATGGAACAGGACTGGAGTAGGATGGAATGGAACACAGGAACAGGGCTGAGTAGGAAGGAACAGGAACGCTGGAGCAGGACCGTAGTATAATGGAACTGGAACACAGGAACAGGACTGCGAGGCTGCTGCAGAAAACACCGCGGACAGAACCGAGAGGCTGCAGAGAGCACAGGAGGAAGCAGGGCCCAGTGTGCAAGGTAACACAATGATCAGGCGCCTCCCTCAGGGGGAAGCGGCCTGATATGGACCCGTCTGGTCTGCCATTGGTCCAAAGGTGCTTCCGGGTCAGGGCACATCTGGGGCACAAGAAGCAGAAGGGAGGCGCGGCCGCGGCCTATGGCGCATGCGCATTGCATGCAGGGATGGCGTCGGCCGCGAGCCCGTCAGAGGTGACCGCCGCGGCCGCTGGGCGGGGAGAGGCTGCGGCGTGGGAGCGGAGGCCAGGTGAGTATGACGGAGTGGTGTAACAAACACGCTAATATCAGGGTAAAATATAAGGTAGTACACGTCTTAAACATGTAGCAGGTGTTGGGTAGCCCCCTCATAGAATATAAAGCAGCCCCTCTCATAAAATAATGTAGGCCCCCTCATAGAATATAATGCAACCCCCTCATAAGGTAGATTGCAGTCCCCACCATAGAATATAATGTAGCACCTTCAAAGGGTGTAATGCAGCCCCCATAGGGTATAATGTAACCCCCTCATAGAGCATAATGCTGCCCCCCATATAGTAAAATGAAGCACCCTCAGAATATAATGTAGTCCCCTGAGAGAATAATGCAGCCCCACCACTGAATATAATGTAGCCCCCCATAGAGTATACTGTAGCCCCCCCCAGAATATGATGTCCCCTGGGAGAATAATGCAGCCCCCCCACAGAGTATAATGCAGCCCGCCTCATAGGGTATAATGCAGCCCCTCTCCACCTCCATCATTATTCTCCCCCTCCACCCCCATCATTGTCCTCATCACCACCTCTATCATTGCCCTTTCCACCACCTCCATCATTGCTTTCTCCCCCACAACCCCCATCATTGCCCATTCCACCACCTCAATCATTGCCTCCTACCCCACCACCATTGTCCTTTTCACCACCATCTTTGCCTTCTTCCTCACCATCCCTTCATTGCCTCCTTCCTCACCACCCCCATCATTGCCAATCTCCACTACACATTGTAGGGATGTGACTCACTCAGGTGCAGCGGGAGACAATCAGGAGACAGGTTCTTCCAAAGTTCATAAGGTTTATTTCTGTCATAAACCATAAAACAGTGTGTCACCAAAAATAACCTCTAGCTTAGGCAAACAAAACATAACCGTTCGTGGTTGCAGACTCAGACCGTGAGTCTCAGCACATGCTGGGAGGTGTAGTCCTCCCCACATACAGCTCTCTGGTTCAGGATCAGGCCACATCATAAGGCTGTAGCCACACCCACAAACCCAGCAGCTGACTGGTCACCTGACTGTGACCTCACTACAGGTCCTTCAAACAACAACAATAATAATATCTGGTAGGCTTTACATTATAGAGACAAGCCATTTATGAGGCACATATCGCCCATCGATTACACGACCCTTAGCCCTGCCACATACCTCCCCCCTCTGCCTAAAGCAGTAGGGCTTGGCACTTTCACCTACCAGGCAAGGGATTCTGGAGAGGGCATCGGCATTCCCATGTAGCTTCCCGGCCCTATGCTCTACATGGAAGCTGAAGTCTTGTAGGGCTAAGAACCAGCGGGTGACCCTAGCATTCTTGCCCTTTGTTTCCCTCATCCACCTGAGTGGGGCATGGTCGGATATTAACCTAAACTTCCGTCCCACCAGGTAGTACCGTAATGTGTCCACTGCCCATTTTATGGCCAAACACTCCTTCTCTACAACTGAGTAATTTCTCTCACAAGAAGTCAACTTCCTACTCAAGTAGAGAACAGGATGCTCCTCCCCACGTATCTCTTGAGAGAGGACTGCTCCTACCCCGACATCTGAGGCATCTGTCTGGAGGACAAATTCACGTTTAAAGTCTGGGGCCACCAAAACGGGTTGCTTACAAAGAGCTCCCTTCATTTCTTGGAAGGCTGACTCTGCTTCTTCGGACCAGCTGACCATCACTGACTTCGTCCCCTTAAGCAGATCAGTTAGAGGTGCAGCCATTGTGGCGAAGTTTGGGATGAACCTCCTGTAATATCCCACAATCCCCAGGAAAGCTTTAACTTGCTTCTTTGACAGAGGTCTCGGCCATGTCTGAATTGCTTCCACTTTATTGATTTGGGGTTTGATCTCGCCACGCCCCACTACATATCCGAGGTACTTGGCTTCTTCTCTCCCCAAGGCACACTTCTTCGGGTTTATTGTAAACCCTGCCTCTCTTAGAGCATCAAACACTGCTTGGACCTTCTCCAGGTGAGTCTCCCAGTCCGGGGTAAAGATGACGATATCATCTAGATATGCGGCAGCATATAGCTTATGAGGCGCAAGGATTCTATCCATCGCCCTCTGGAAGGTTGCTGGAGCTCCCTGTAGGCCAAACGGCATCCGGACATACTGGAAGCACCCGTCTGGTGTGGAGAATGCCGTCTTCTCCTTGGCTTCCTGTGCCATGGGAATCTGCCAATATCCCTTTGTCAGATCCAAAGTGGTTATGTATCTGGCCGGTCCAAGTCTCTCGATGAGCTCATCAACGCGTGGCATGGGATAAGCGTCGAACTTGGAGACCTCATTCAGCTTTCGGTAATCGTTGCAGAACCTCCATTCACCATCAGGTTTTGGGACCAGGACAATCGGGCTCGACCAGCCGCTCTTGGATTCCTCAATGACCCCGAGCTTCAACATACGCTGCACCTCCTTGGAGATTACCTCTCGCCGGGCCTCAGGAATACGATAGGGTTTCACGTTCACCCGCACATGTGGCTCGGTCAGAATTTCGTGCTCCACCACCTTCGTGCACCCCGGCAACTCTGAGAACAGGTCGCGGTTTTTCTGGAGTAACTCCAGGCACTGCTGTTTCTGGGCCTTCGACAGAGTCTCCGCTATGGTAACGGCTCCAACCTCCCCTTCTAGGTTGCCCAGCAAGCACGGAGTTACCGCTGGCTCTCTATCTTGCCATGGCTTGATAAGGTTAACATGGTAAACCTGGTATGGCTTCCGTCTTCCGGGCTGGTGGATCTTGTAGTTTACGTCTCCCAGCTTCTCCACCACCTCATATGGCCCTTGCCACTTGGCCAAGAACTTACTTTCCACCGTTGGGATTAGCACGAGAACTCGGTCTCCCGGATTGAACTGCCTCACTCTGGCTGACCAGTTGTAGACCCTGGCCTGAGCCTCTTGTGCCTGGCGGAGATGTTCTTTAACAATGGGCATCACCTTCGCAACCCTCTGCTGCATCAGTGGCACATGCTCAATGACGCTTCTGTGGGGCGTGACTTCGGCTTCCCAGGTTTCCTTGGCTATATCTAGGAGACCTCGCGGATGCCGGCCGTACAGAAGCTCGAAGGGGGAGAACCCCGTGGAGGCCTGGGGAACTTCACGGATAGAAAACAGTAAATACGGTAAGAGACAATCCCAGTCTCTACCATCTTCCTCTATGACTTTTCTCAGCATGCTCTTCAGTGTCTTGTTAAACCTCTCAACAAGGCCATCTGACTGCGGATGGTACACTGAAGTCCTTAACTGGGAAATTTGCAAGACTCTGCACAATTCTCTCATCACCTTGCTCATAAAAGGCGTCCCCTGGTCGGTCAGGATCTCCTTCGGCAAACCCGTCCGGGAAAACACATGGACCAGCTCGCGGGCTATACTCTTCGCGGAGGAGTTTCTCAGGGGAATGGCCTCAGGATAGCATGTGGCATAGTCCAGGATGACTAATATATACTGATGGCCCCGAGCTGATTTAACTAAGGGACCGACCAAGTCCATGGCAATTCTCTCAAATGGCACCTCGATAATGGGCAGTGGCACAAGAGGGTTCCGAAAATTAGATGTGGGGGCAGTTAACTGATATGTCGGGCAGGACCTGCAATAGTTTACTATTTCCCGGTGACACCCAGGCCAATAGAACCTCTGTACAATCCGTTCCTGGGTTTTTTCCACCCCCAGCTGTCCCCCCCAAGATGTGTGAATGGGCCATGTCCAACACTTTTCGTCTATAGGGGGCTGGTACTATTAACTGCTCTGCCACCTCCTCCCTTATTTTTGTGACCCGGTACAACAATTCCCCACTCAACATAAAATGGGGAAACCTTGTGTCTGCTCCCGGCTCTTGTGAAACCCCATTAATGACGGTGACATTGTTAAAGGCTTCCCTTAGTGTGGGGTCCCTATGTTGGGCAGTCCCAAAATTCTCCCCGGCCACCCCTAACTCCGGGATGTCAGGTACAGGGGACCCTTCCTCTTCATCCCCAACAAGGACACATAAAGGAAAGTCGTCTGCGTCTGGTGGTGGCGATACCTCAGTGGGGTGGATTGGTTCCTTGCTCTGGCTAGCACACTCAGAACCCACCCCCCACAGATCCCAAAACAGACAGCAATCCCGGCCAATAATTATAGGATGCAACAGGTCTCGAACAACGCCAACTTCATGCGACTCGGTGCCATGCGCCGTTTCAATATTCACCCTAGCCATAGGGTAGTCCTTTGCATCGCCATGTATGCACCGGACACCAATCTTTTTACCCGGGAGTATGTTTAGAGGAAAACTGGCCCTCACAAGGGTCACCAAGCTCCCGAAGTCCAGAAGCGCCATTACTGCTCGACCGTTCACCTTCACGGGACACACTTGTGGCCCCTTGTTAGGTAGCGAGTTCACACTGCAGGCTGGATATGCGTAGTATGAACTACGGCGTCCCATGCTGCAGTCCATCTGCTCGGTGGTCTGGGGACAACGGGCCGCTATATGTCCTGGCTCATGACACTTCCAGCAAATAACACCCGAGGGGACCTTGGGCATCGCCTCCCCCCGCCCCTTTTGACCTTGGACGCACCACCCCTTTTTGTGACTTCGCCCCCTGCTGGGACCCCCAATACGGAATGGGCTGCTTTCCCAAGGAACCTTCCATCCCCTGGTATCTCTCGACCAGCCCAACCAGTTCATCAGCATTTTGGGGATCACCCTGGGCAACCCAAGTCTGTAGAGGTCTCGGCAGAGAATGCACAAACCGATCCATCACAACTCGCTCTACCATCTGTGCCGGGGAAGCCGACTCTGGCTGCAGCCATTTCTGGACCAGGTGCAACAGGTCAAACATTTGGGAGCGCGGGGGTTTGTCCCGGTGATAGGCCCAACGATGCACTCTCTGTGCCCTGGTAGTCATTGTTACCCCCAAGCGGGCGAGAATTTCCGCTTTTAATTTGGGATACTCTCTGGCATCTTGTACCGTCAGGTCAAAGTACGCCTTCTGGGGCTCCCCCGTTAGGTATGGGGCCAGTACCTCCGCCCACCGCTCTGGCTGAAGTTTTTCCCTCTCAGCCACCCTTTCAAACACCGTCAGGAAGGCCTCAACATCATCCTCAGGGGTCATTTTTTGTAATGCACGTCTTACCGCCTTCTCGACGTTGGTGTCATCAGCCCGACCTGGGTTTGGGGCGCTCGTCCTGCCCTCCTGAATGGCGGTTGCCAGAAGCTGCATCTGCTGCCGTTGTTCCTGCTGGCTCTGCTGGAACTGCTGCCGCTGCTCCTGCTGGCCTTGCTGGATCTGCTGTAACAACAGCTTGTTGGTTTCCTGCTGCAGTGCCTGGGACTGGACCAGGTGTTTCAGCAGGTCCTCCATGATTCCTGGCAGTGCTTGTTGCCCCGCTGCAAACTTCACCCAGGACATGCAGCAACTGTCTCAAGTCTCTGCTGGGACCGCTGCTCGCATTCTCCACCAATTGTAGGGATGTGACTCACTCAGGTGCAGCGGGAGACAATCAGGAGACAGGTTCTTCCAAGTTCATAAGGTTTATTTCTGTCATAAACCATAAAACAGCGTGTCACCAAAAATAGCCTCCAGCTTAGGCAAACAAAATATAACCGTTCGTGGTTGCAGACTCAGACCGCGAGTCTCAGCACATGCTGGGAGGTGTAGTCCTCCCCACATACAGCTCCCTGGTTCAGGAGCAGGCCACATTATAAGGCTGTAGCCACACCCACGAACCCAGCAGCTGACTAGTCACCTGACTGTGACCTCACCACAGGTCCTTCAAACAACAACAATAATAATATCTGGTAGGCTTTACATTATAGAGACAAGCCATTTATGAGGCACATATCGCCCATCGATTACACGACCCTTAGCCCTGCCACAACATACACAAACACAGCACCGCACCACTCTCTCTCACTAACACACAAAGCACCACACCACATACACACACAGACATACACACAGCACTACTCACTTCTTGCAGCATATCCCGGCAGCCTCTTCCTCACCAGCAGCTTTCTGTCTGAAACAGCCACGCGCTGAATGATGACGTAATCCAGCTGCGCTGACTCAGACAGGAAGCGCCGGGCAGGAAGCAGGATGCCGGGAAGTGCTGCGAGAGGTGAGTGGTGTTGTGTGTCTGTCTGCGTGTGTGTGTGTATGTGGTGCGTTGCTTTGTGTGTGTATGAGAGAACGGTGTGGTGGTGGAGCTTTACATGCGGGCAGTGTTAGCTGCAGCCTGTGACTAACACTGCCCGCTATTAAAGTGAAATGGTATTCACTTCTCTCCACACCCATGGGGCGTGGGGAAGCGTTAATATTCATTTTTCTTTAGCAACAGGGACTGGCGTGACTTCCTGTCACCCGTTGCTGCTCCACTAGCACAGGGTGGGCGCCCTTGACTCAGGGGACCCATAGCTACTGGCTGGGGGCCAATGGAGCAGTGGGGGCCCTAGGCAGCTGCTGGCCAGTATGCCAGCAGGTGTCAATGCCTGGACCCACTGAAGAATCCTCAGTTTCGCCGGTGGGCCAGTACGACCCAGGGTGTACGGAGTAAAACCGTGTGTGTACAAAGTGTACGGAGCGGAGCAGTGTGTGTATGAGGTGTACGGAGCAGTGCCGTGTGTGTACGAGGTGTACGGAGCAGAGCTGTGTGTGTACAAGGTGTAGAGATTCTGGGTGAGAAACGGAATCAAGGCTGCATGATAAAGCATCAGCCTTTCAATCTAGAAAACAATAAGGACCATCAGGCCTGTCTAGGGGGTAACAGTTTAGCTAATTCAATATATGCAAACATTTTTATTATCTGTTACAACCATGACTTGATGAACCGCCCTCTCCAAAATGTCCCCGATCTTCAGAAGTTAAATTAACCGCGAGTAGCTCGTGATTCCCAACATCATAATTTCTTTCAGCAGACAAAAATTTCCGAGAGAAAAAAGCAGATGGTGGCAAGTTGCTCAGAGTTTTGAAACCTTGAGATATTGCAGCCCTTACTCTAATCTCTGAGGCATCCACCTCAACAATGAGCGGTTCCTGGAGATTGGATTAAAACTGGAGCAGAAATGAAACGCTCTTTCAATTCATATGTACCTCATCCTCCCTTCTATGGGCACTGCATTCAGGGATCTCCTGCGCAGTCGCCGGTGACTTCCGCTCCAGTGACCTCCAGTGTGCGCGCCCATAAGGTGCTGTCCCCATTTCCTCCCTGCATAGTCATCACCATGTACACATGGTTCCTAGCGATGACTGCAGAGAGGAAATAGGTAGAGCATATTATCAGTGCGCGCATGGGAGGTCACAGTGACTCGCCTGCGCAGAAGATCAATCAATGCAGTGCCCCCAGAAGGGAGGATGAGGTTCAGATTGTTGTGACTCGCAGATATAGGATTCCGGGGCCATGACTGACATACATGGGAGGGGGGGTAGTATTATAATGAAGACAGGAGGCGGTTATTTCTTACAGAACCGCACGCCCCGGAGCCTGGAAGAAATCATTAGCATAAGGAAAGAATGTAAGATATCTCAACAGCAAGGCCAATAATATGAGGCCTACAGGTAGTACTAGGGCAAAATCTCTATTACCTGTATACCCATATTAATAGGTCATTCACATTCCGGAGGGTGACATTCCCTCCAGCACCACTCCAGCATTTTTTTATTTCACAGCTGGAGTGACGACTTAAAATCCTACTGTTTGATACTCACCTTCCGGCGTTTTGCCCTGTCCGCTGCCCCAGTGTTTCATAGAGCGGCGCAGAGGTCTCTAATCAATGAGTCTCGTTCTAGCCTTGTTCTCGCCTCTTTCTGGCCTCTTTCTGTCTTTCATAGACTTACATTGAGCGCTTGTGATGTAGCTTCTAATTTCTGGCCAGTCAGAAGCTGTGATCACAAGTTTGAGCCGTGGGACTGGAGCGGTGCCAAAAACGGTGAATACACCGGAGGATGAGTATATGACCAGGGCAGGGGACTTGCGCTAAAAGCACCACTCCAGCGGTGAGGAAAAAAAATGTGTCCACTAGAAGATAATTGAGAGAAGCCAAAAGAGTCATCACATGACCGCCTGCTGACATCAGCGATGCTGGGGCAATTGTTACTGTACATGGGGGAACTCAGGGGACATTATTAAATGTTAAGTGGGCACAAGTGGGGCTGTATTTCTATGTAAGGAGCACAGTGGTGGCAGTATTATATTGGGCGGTAAGGGGAGCACGGTTATTGTACCACACAGTAGGTGCAGTAATAGGGACACATACGGCAGCAGCGGCACCGTATTGGGGTATCAGCAAGATGAGGAGTTTGTGCAGGTTCGGGATAGATATGGACAGTGCAGGAAATGTGAGAAGTCAAATGTGTTGTGGTTTGTAATCTTTGCAGACAAGTCCTGGCTGGAGAAGTTGTTATGTCGGTCTGGGCCAGGTGGAAAAGACGGGAAACGTGAACAACTCCATAAGAATGAATGTCAGCTGTAAGTCACCATCTATAACTGTGCTGTGATCTCTTATATGGTTGGCAGCTCTGGTATCTACCACTATATGGTCTCCACAATCACAGCGCGGTCATCTGCTGATGCTCCCCTATACTTACAATTAGGGAGCGCAACGTAGCTGTAGTCAGTAGTACCTGGTTAGGGACCCACTCAGATTTTTCGTCCCTCCTAAGCTGAAACCCTAGTTACGCCTCTGGTAGTGACACATTTGACAACAAAGACAAATTGCTAGGTGAGGGTGGAGGTGGTGGGTCCAATTTTGGCAGGGTTTTTTGCCTCCGGGTCTTCGTCCTGGTGGCAATCTGTTTTTTTTTGTCCTGTTTTTTCGGCCGAGTGGGAGTGGTGGCCTCTGTAGCAGTCTTCTGGCGTACTGCTGGAGACTGGGCAGCTGTTATGAATTGGTCACCGTGGAGGTAAAACCTAAACAAGCTAAGCCCCAGAAAAACCAGAGAGGTTGGTAACTATGCAGATTGCAGATCCCTGATCCTAACCACACAACTAGCAGCAGCCGTGGTGCGTACCTACGATGAACCTAGACGCCTCATCACGGCCGGAGGACTAAATAAGCCTAAAGCAAGAAAAGGGGAAAACTAACTGCCCCAGAGCAGACCCAAAGGAATAGACAGCCCCCACACATGTATTGACGGTGAAACAAGATGAAAACACAAACATAGGCAGGAAAAAAGGCTGAGCAAACGATGGGGCCCAAACTAACTAGAAAGGATAGGAAAGGAAAGACACTGTCTGCAATCTGCAAAAAAACCCTACAAAAATAATGTCCAACACTTCTGATAACAAAATTAATCCTGAAGTCACTAGACTTCTCCCACTATATCAGCACTCTGAAATATTCTGAGGCAGAGCAAAAAGAGGCCAATCTAATAAGGGACAAAAAGCAACTTATTAAGAGCCAAACACAATGTAGCTAAACAAAACAAAACAATGGACACGAATACTTACATTACAGGCAGTAGTCCAACAGCACAGGACAGGGACAGACAGCAGCACCAGGAAAGACAGCAGCACCAGGAAAGACAGCAGCACCAGGACAGACAGCAGCACCAGGAGACAACCAGTCTAAAAGGAACAGAAAAAAAATTAGTACAAAAGAACAGACTGCAGTGAGAGAGACATACATTTTCAAAGGCTCCATACTTATGTGGTAATAGCAGGTACACAGGATGCAGTGACGAGACGCGAGACAGAAATGACTTTAAGCGTTAACTTTTATAGATAAATGCCGTTAGGGCTATTGTTACGCAACCAACAGAATAACAGTAGTTGACTTCACAGGGAGCCAATACACATAAACAAGGATTGAGAGAACACGACTAATCCGGCAAAGACCGGTCACTATATGGTCACGGAATGGCCGACTACGGGTCCTTAGTCACTATGTATCACTTATCCGTCCTGACGTCCCTCGGTGTTCTGTTCCACGGTGTGTCTGCATCGCAGCCACTGGGCCCAGCCGCTGAAGATCTGTAGTAGTCCTCGGGCGTTCCGACGCCCAGGAGGAGTAGGGGCACAACAGGCCCGCGGAGAGTTTTTTGTCAGGATGTCCCCCAGCGGAGGCAGCGTGATAACGCCTGGGAGTGGGAGAGGGGAGGCCGCAACTCCCTGACAGGGACTGGCAGCGGCGGTGATAAGTGGCGGTTGATAGGCCATGGGAGCAGTCTGAGGCTGCACTGGATGATCCGCAGTGGGCACAGGCCCAATCTCTACCGCGGACTGGAGCGGGGCGGTGGCAGCTGCATGCGGCAAAGGAGGAGTCACCGCCGCGGTCAGGAGTGAAGCGGCGGTGGCTGCGGGCAGCAGCGAGGAGGCCGCAGCCACGAGCTGGAGTGAGGCAGCGTCGGCTGCGGACGGCTGTGGGTAGGCCACAGCTGAGAGCTGGAGTGAGGCAGCAGTCTTCTTTTGTCGGTAAGCTCGGCGCCGTCTCCCTGCGGTCCACCGAGAGTCTCCCTCCTGTCGCTGTTCTCCTCTCTGGAAGCTGCTTGTGGCTCTCACTCTGTCCCTCCCCAAGTCTCCACCTCCTTCTCCCTCGTTCTGCTGACTCACACAGTCTGGCCCTCTCCGCCCCTCTTCTCTGGACTCCTCCCCCATCTGCCCTGTCAGTCTCAGCAGTCCATCCCCTAGCTCTGCTCCCTGGAAATAGATCCCCAGGAACCTGGAAGACGGTCCCCTTGGTTCTGGCCCGGGTACTCGGCGGAGGCCTCTCCTCCTACACTCCCCCAATCCTGTATGCTCGCCAGTCCTCGGGTGAGGGTCTTGGTAGGCTCGGGTTGGCCTTTTGAGACAAACGTTCCTGTTGCCATACGAACTGATCCTGTTCGTAGCGTTCGGGGGGTTTGCCAGCTGTTGACCGCTCGGAGCGTCTTAGTTCGACTGTGGTGGAGCTTTCTGGGGTGGTGGCCGGTGGTGGACTGGCCAATTCTGGTGGGCTGGCGTGACTTGCTGAGATATTGTTCCTTGGATGGCCCGCTTGTACCGCTGGGTTATCTTCTTCGTCATCTAGGTCGCAGACCGTGGGCATTGGTTCGGGGGCCTGAGGAGTGGGTTCGGGTTGCACGGGATCGTTGGATGTTCAGGGCCGCAACATATTACGGTGCACAGTACGAGTGGGAAGTGCCCCATCCCTTTCAGGTCGTAACTTGTGCACAGGCCCATCAGGGCTTATTCGGCGCAATACTCGGTAAGGACTCTCTTCTCACCGGGGTTCTAGCTTGTTCTGGGGGCGCTGGTCTAGTACGAGTACTCGATCCCCAGTCTGAATGTCGGTGGGTGGAGGTAGAGTCCCCCCTGGGTGCTCTAAGTCCTGGAGCTTTGTCTGGACGATGCGGGGAAGGGTCTGTAGCCGGTGTCGGTGGTTTCGGACCCATGATGACACTCCAGACCAGGGTTGGGGTTCCTCTGGGTTTAGTTCTACCTCTGTGATCCCTTTGCCTTCTCGCCCGAATAGCAGTGAGTAGGGGGTATAGCCAGTAACTCGGTGCACCCGGTTTTTATAGACCCACACTAGTTCAGGGACATACTCAGGCCAGCGGGCCTTCCGGTCACTCTCCAGGGTAAGCAACATTTGAATTAATGTCCGATTAAAGTGCTCGCAGGCCCCGTTTCCCTGTGGGTGGTATGGTGTGGTCCGAGATTTATTGATACCATAGAGACAGTGTAGCTCCTCCATGACCTTCCCCAGGAAGCATGCTCCCTGATCTGAATGTATCCGTTGAGGGAAGCTGTACACTTGGATAAAGTTCTTGCATATTGCATAGGCGGCTGACTCCGCAGTTTGATCTTGGGTGGGGGTTACCATGGCAAATTTGGTGAAGTGATCCACCATGACGAGATGCTCATACCCCTGGTATGCAGGGCCAATGGTCACATAATCCACCGTCAAGAGCTCGAGGGGTGCCTATGTCACTATGTCGTTGTGCGGGTGGTTTAGCTATTTCGCATAGGCGGCGGGCCCAGCAAGTTTCTTCCACAGCAGCGTGAAAGCACGGATGGTAAACTATCTGCTGCAACCATTGCAAGGTTTTCTGGACTCTAAAGTGAGCCCCCTTTTCGTGGGCTTCCCGTGCCAGTTCACCGAGTTGGGCTCTGGGCACGACTACCAGCCAAGTTGTTGCAGACGTTGCCCGTGATACTGTTTTACGATACAACAGTCCTTTCTTGACTAGTTTCTCCCATTGGCATAGCATCAGCAACATATCCTGAGATGAAGTCTGTCTCTGGGCGTCAGTGGGTAGTCTGCCAGTGGTCACCCATCGGTGTAGGAGCCCACTTTCTTCATCTTGCTGCTGTTGGATCCATCTGTCACGTGATTGCTCCAGCACACCCCTTGGGGGTCCTTCTTGCGTGGCAGCCGTGAGGACGGCGGCGGTGAGGGCATACGGTGTCTCTTCTCCTTCCAATTTGTCATCTCGACTTTTCCCTGGCGTTGTGTGCCAGATCCTGGAGAGAGCATCCGCATGCACATTTTCTGCTCCTCTTTTGTAGAAGATCTTATAGTTGAACTTGGCCATCCGGGCCACCCATCGCTGTTCCAGAGCCCCCAATTTGGCATTTTCCAGGTGGGCCAGCGGGTTGTTGTCGGTCCGCACCACCACTTCGGAGCCCGAAAGGTACTCTGTGAACCGCTCCGTCATGGCCCACAGTACCGCCAGGAGCTCGAGCTTAAAGGAGCTGTAATTGTCAGGGTTTCGCTCGGAGTCATGAAGTGATCGGCTACCATACGCGATTACTCTCTCGGCCATCCTGAACTTGTGACAATACAGCCCCTAGCCCGTGGAGGCTCCCGTCGGTGTGTAGTATGAATGGTTGCAAGAAATCCGCATAAGATAACACTGGGGCACCCGAGAGCGCAGCCTTAAGGTCTTGGAAGGCCTCTTTTTGCGGTTGTTGCCACTGGATTTTCTGTCCATTCGCCCCGGCAGGAGCCACCTTTAGCAGGTCCTGCAGGGCTCGGGCCCGGCGTATAAATTTCTTTACGAAACGATGATAGTATCCAGCCAGCCCCAGGAAGGCCCGCACATCTTTTATCGTCTCAGGGGTAGGCCATCCCTGAATGGCAGCAACCTTTTCCAGAGACGGTCTAACACCCTCAGCAGAGACGACATGCCCCAGATATTCAATCTGGGTGCGAAACAGGTGGCATTTCTGGGGCTTCACCTTCAACCCATAGTTCTGCAGCTGGCCGAGCACCTGCCCCAACCGCGGCAGGTGGTCCTCAAACGTGGCGGCATAGATGATTATGTCTTCCAGGTATATCAGCATGGCCTCGAAGGTGAGATCCCCCAGACACCGCTCCATCAGCCGCTGAAAGGTCCCCGGGGCATTGGCCAGACCGAACGGCATTCGATTGAACTCGAACAGTCCCATAGGAAGAATGAATGCCGTCTTAGCCCTGTTTTCTTCCGACATCAGCACCTGCCAATACCCGCTGGCCAGATCTAACGTTGAAAAGTACTTTGCCTTCCCCAAGGCGGACAGGGATTCTTCTATACGAGGCAACGGGTACGAGTCTTTGATGGTACAGGCATTCAGCTTTCTATAGTCCACGCCAAAATGCAGGGTGCCATCCTTTTTGTGGACCAACAGGAAGGGAGCCGCCCAGAGGCTCTGGCTCTCTCGTATGACCCCCTTCCGCAGCATTTGGGCCAGTAAAGTTTTTACCTCCTGGTATAGTTGGGGAATTTGTCTGTATCGTTCCCGTATGGGGGCCATTCCTGCTGTGGGAATTCCGTGCGTGATGGCTGTGGTGCATCCAAAATCATCCTCGTGGCTAGCGAATACCCCATAATACTGTCCTAGTAGTGTTTCTACCTGGAGAAGTAGGGCAGGAGCCAGGCCAGAGAGTTCAGCCCGCATTCTTTCCAGGATGTTTCAGGACTTTTCCTAAGTCGAGGTCTCGGCAGCCTGCAGAGTTCGAATAGTCACTGCCTAAGGGTCCTCGGGTTGCACCTTCAATTGGACCATAGGGCCTGGCAGCACCTCTTCCAACGGCCTCACCAGCTTGGCCGGGGCCTTAAGACGATGTCTTGGTCTTCTAGGTTGACACTGGGCACCAGGATGGTCCCTCTCCGCACAGTGGCCAGGGAGCGGGCCACCAGTATGCCAGGAGGCAGGCGTTCCGAGTAGCATGGCTCCACCTGCATCTCCACGCCCTCCAAAGGCACCGGGGCCTGGATGGGCAGGGCCACCACTGTCTACCCGGGGGGGGCAGCATGAGTGGGGGAGCAGCTGGCGCAATGATGTTGCCCAGTGCCTCGCCCTTCTGGCAGTCCTGGAGAACTCGCGCCTCCCGCACCAACTGCTGGAAGACCTGCCTTTGGGCCGTGCGGGAACCCCACTGGTTCAGTCTTTTGCGTGGGGTCATTGAGGAGTAAATTGCCAAACTCCCGCAGGATGTTCATGCCCAGAATAACTGGATGTTTGTCATTGGTTTCTCCATGACTCAGGACCCCTCCCTGGCGTCCGAGGGATTTGCCACACAGCGTCATCTGTACCCAAACCACCCCGGTGACAGGGACCGGTAATTGATTGGCGGCTACCAGTTTTATCATGGGTCCCCACTGGGGTCTCACTGCCTCAGGGAAATGCTGCCAAAAGTAAGTTGCAGGCATGGTCGTTACTTGCGATCCCGTGTCCACTAGGCACCATACGGCATGGCCCTCGACTTCTGCCCATACCACCAGACACCTGGCGACCAGATCTTCAGGACTTCCACCACCACGTCGTGGCTTCTGGCTCCCAGCGGCGTTCCCCCAGCCCGGAGCCCTCTAGTTTAACGACGGCCGGGTTGGGTGCCTCCCATACTGCGGACAATCTCGTGCGAAGTGGCCCAGCTCCCCGCACTCATAGCACTGGGGCTGTGAGGGCTGGCCGCACTGAGCATTGCGAGGCCCCCAGGGCCCGGGATTGAAACTAGGCCGCCCAGACGTGACCTCGGTTCTTCTCTTCACTTCGGCCAACTCGCCCCTGATGTTCTTCAGCTCTTGTTTCATCTCTTCTATCCATTGGGGCTCTCCGACAGCAGTCTCACCGGCCTCCACACTCCGGACCTTCCCCACGGGGACCGTCATTCCCTGCTCCTGCTCTCGTGCACGCGCCTGACTTCCCACCTCAGAGAAAGCTAAATGTGGGTTAACTCAGACCTGCTCTCCTAGTGCCTGCTTTATCAACGGGTCTCGGAGTCCAGTCACTAACAAGTTGCGTAGGGTAATGTCGATGGGTCCTACCCCTACGCCGTCCTTCCGCTCGATGGCCGTGTATAACTCTTGGAGGACATTCATATACTAGGTGATAGTCTCCCCCTCTCCCTGCATTCAACTGAACAACCGGGTCCTCAACTCTCCCACATCTGTCGGATCCCCATGGGTCTCTTCCAGTATCCACAAGACCCTAGCAAAGGTGTTGCGGTGTCCCAGGGACCTCAACATTACTGAATCCCGGGCCTCCCCTTCTAATGCTATGAGAGCTACCTCGGCTTCCAGGTCAGGGGTCATCGGATGCATTCGGAAGAGGCATCGGATTCGCTCTGCCCAGCTCCACAGCATGGTGTTGGAGCCTGAGAACCTGGGCAGGTTGTTTAGCATAGCCCCCAGAGAAATGCTGGGCCGGGGTCCCTGGTTGCTTGCTGTGTCTATGGCCCCGCTCTGGCCTGGGGTGCCGCTGTCCGCGCTCGGAGACTGCATCCTGCCAACTACGCCAAATGTGGTAATAGCAGGTACGCAGGATGCATTGACGAGACGCGAGACAGAAATGACTTTAAACATTAACTTTTATAGATAAATGCCGTTAGGGCTATTGTTACGCAACCAACAGAATAACAGTAGTTGTCCTGGCAGGGAGCCAATACACATAAACAAGGATTGGGAGAACACGAATAATCCGGCAAAGACCGGTCACTATATGGCCGCGGAATGGCCGACTACAGGTCCTTAGTCACTATGTATCACTTATCCGTCCTGACATCCCTCAGTGTTCTGTTTCACGGTGTGTTTGCGTCGCAGCCACTGGGCCCAGCCACTGAAGATCTGGCTTAGTCTTCGGGTGTTCCTACGCCCAGGAGGAGTAGGGGCACAACAGGCCCGCGGAGAGTTCTTTGGTGGGTTGTCCCCCCAGTGGAGGCAGCGGGATACAGCCTGGGAGTGGGAGAGGGGGAGGCCGCAACTCCCTGACAGGGACTGGCAGCGGTGGTGATAAGTGGCGGTTGATAGGACATAGGCGCAGTCTGAGGCGGTTGAAACAGCTCCCTGGTCAAGCCCCTGAGAACTAGGTTCAAGTCCCAGGGGGTACCTGACTACGGAGTCTGGGACGGATGCTGAGGTTATGAATCGCTTGATCCATCGATGGTTTGCCAGATGTTCGTCGTAGAATGAACTAAGGGCTGACACCTGAACCTTTAAAGTAGTAGGTGTGAGCCCCAGATCTAGGCCGTCTTGAAGGAACTCTAAGATCTGTGCGATTAGGATGGAAGCGATCTGGAGCATTTGGGGAACACCAAGATGAGAACTTCTTCCAAACCTTCCCGTAAATAGTGTTAGTCACTGGTTTCCAACTCTTTCGTAGAGTTTGGATTACTTTTTCGGATAGGCCTTTAGAATTCCGGCTTCAGTAGCCAGGCCGCAAGGTTCATTTTGTGCGGGTCTGGGTGCAGTAGAGGGCCCTGGTGAAGGAGATTGGCCCTCTGGGGCAGAAGTATTGGACCTTCCTGAGCCATGTTTCGTAGGGCTCCGTACCAACTTCTCCCTGGCCATAAGGGAGCTACTAGGATTGTAGTGACTTGCTCTGCCCGTATCTTCTGCAGTGTTCTCCCTATCATTGGAATCAGAGGGAAGGCGTAAGCCAGATCGATCGGATGGGAGAAGGCATCTACTTTCCACGCTCCGTCGGTGGGACTGAGGGAAAAAAACATTTCCACCTTCGCGTTTTGACCGCTGGCAAAAAGGTCCACATTGGGATTTCCCCACCTTGACACCAGAGACAAAAAAACTGTTTGGTTTAGGCTCCATTCCCGGGATGAACATCATTCCTGCTGAGGAAGTCTGCCTCCACATTGTCCGATGCCCTTAGATGTACTGCTGATATGGACAGCAAGTGTTTCTCTGCCCAAGAAAAAATTCTTGCAGCCCCCAATTTTAGGTTGAAGAATTTCGTGCCTCCTTGGTGACGGATGTAGCACACTGTAGTCATATTGTCTGAGCAGATGCGTACATGACGGTTTTGGACAAGGGTTGAAGCTGCCTTCAACGTTTCTTCTACAGCTTTCAGTTCTCTCAAATTTGAGCAGCTGGCTCTGACGTCTGGGGGCCATATCCCCTGGAAGTGTGATTTCTCCACTATAGCACCCCAGCCTCTCTGACTGGCATCTGTGGTGACGATTTTCAGGGGGAGCTGATCCCAGCTGACACCCCGCTGGAGAATCTGGTAGTTCAGCCACCATAGGAGGGACGCCTTCACATAACCTGGAAGAGGGGTTCTCTTGGTCAGTGTATTCCGACATTTCTTCGAGCATCGGAGTACATAGGACTGAAGGATCCGAGTATGGGCTTGAGCCCAGGAGAAGGCTTGGATGCATGCTGTAAGCGAACCTAGGATGGACATTGAGTCTCTCAGGGTTGGTGCCCTCTGGTCTCTGAACTTGTAGACTCTCTGAACAAGGTAGAGCTGTCGTTCCCTGGGTAGAAAAGATGTTCGCTTTTCTGAGCCCAGGAGTATCCCCAAGAATTTTTTCTTTGCAGAGGGATGAAGGTCTGATTTCTCCAGGTTGGGAATCCAGCCCAACGACTGTAAAATTTCCAGAGATTTCTCTACGTCCTGGTTCAGGCGAGATATGGATGGAGCTATTATTAGAAGGTCGTCTAGGTATGGGACAATGCAGATCCCCTGCTGGCGAATGAAGATCATTGCCTCTGCCATCACCTTGGTAAACACTCCTCGGCTGATGACACCCCGAACAGCAGGACATTGAACTGGTAGTGGTTGACCTGGGACACCGCAAACCTGAGGAATCTCCTGTGGTCTGGATGAATCGGGACGTGTTAGTAAGCGTCCTTCAGGTCTATAGTGGCCATCACCCAATTTTGTCCTATGAGGGGGATTGCTGATTTGACCGACTCCATCTTGAATCGTCTGCACTTCACCACTCGGTTCAAGGGCTTTAAGTTTATTATAACCCTGTGCTTCCCTGAGGGTTTTACAATTACAAAGAGGCGAGAGTAGTGGCCTCTTCCTATCTCCTGTTGTGGAACTGGGGAGATCGCTCTTGCTTGCAGAAGTGTTTTTCTGTCTGACAGCAAGGATCTTTGGAGGTGCGCCTGTAGGGAGGTTATTCTCAGGCATTGAGGGGGGAGGACTCTCGAATTCCAATCTCAGTCCATCACGAATAGTGCGAAGAATCCATTGGTTTGAGGTTATTGACTGCCATTGATCTATGAAATTCGAGTCCGCCCCCCGATCGGAATGCTGTCATTGTTTGTCCATAGGGTTTTGTTGTTGTTGTTGGGGGGCCAGAATATTTCTGCCCTTACCTCTTTTGGATAACTCCACCGGCCCGTTTTGCCCTTCCCTTTCAAATCTCTCTGGGAGGGCTGGTCACGGGGGGGGGGGGGGGACGAAAAAAATCGTTTCCTAGGTTTCTTTTGTTCTGGAAGCAACTTCTTTTCCGTGGCTTTCTCCAGGATGTCATCGAGAGCTGGGCCAAATATATAATTTCCCTGGAAGGGAAACGCACAGAGTTTTGTTTTTGACGTAAAGTCTCCTCCCCAAGATTTCAGCCAGTGTTCTTCTGGCTGAGTTAGAGAGGACCGCAGACTTTGCTGCTACTCGTATGGATTCCGCAGAAGCATCAGCTAGGAACCCTGTTGCTTTTTGTAATAGGGGAAGAGAGTCAAGGATTTCTTCCCTGGAGGTCCCTTGAGTGAGGTAGTCTTCCAGCGTACGCAGCCAGCGAAATAGGGACCTGGCTACACACGTAGCTATATTGGCCTTAAGCAGGGTTGTGGGGGCATCCCAGGATTTCCTGAGCAGGCTCTCCGTTTTCCGATCCATGGGATCCTTGAGCTGAGATGAATCTTCGAATGGAAGAGCCGTTCTCTTAGTCACCCTGGACACCTGCACATCCAGATTAGGGACCTCCCATAGGGAGCAATCTCCCACTAAGGGAAACCGATTTCTCAGATCTGAGGGGACACTAAGCCCCTTCTCGGGGAGGGCCCATTCCTGCATAACCAGGTTTCGGATGTTTTCGTGAATGGGGAAACCCCTTTTGGTCTTTGGGCTTCAGGCCCCCAAACATTTGATCCTGAATAGAGCATTCCACTTCCGCCTCCTCAAATCCCATATAATCCCTTACCATATTAACTACATCCCCCATGTCCTCAGACGAGAAGTAGTATTTTTTGTTATCGGGTTTGGTGCGGAAGTGGAACTCTCATTTTCCCGTGCATCCTCTGAGTTAGAGGTATCAATTTCGCCCGAGTCCGATTCCACAGGGGCCGCTTTCCTTTTCCTAGCAGGAGGGGGCTGTGGCGTCGGGGTCTGGGCAACAGTCATCATAGAAGTTTGGACTTCTTGTTTGATGAGGGTTTTTATACTGTCCAGTGGGGAGGGCTGCTCTGCATGTATTACGTCATCCGTGCAGGGCTGACATAGCTTCTTCCTAAATGCCGAGGGAAGTTTGGTACCACACACACACTTGCAGCTTGGTTTCTTTATAGGTTCAGGGGCCTTGTCTCCCTAAAACAGAGAGAGAAGGCATACTAAGTCACCTCAGAGACCACCCGGACAGAATAAAGGCGGGACCCACCCAGCTACTTACAGAAGGAGGGTGAACGCTGGGCTCCGCAGAAGCAGATCATGAGGGCTTATCGCCGATCATGGTCCGTCTGTCACAGTCACCTGTACAGAAATGGCCTGATCTGGACGCACCCAGACCAGGGTTTTAATAGCTGAGGTCCAATCCAGCGTGTTCCGTGCTCCTCTCCTGGTCCACAGGTGGGGGTCATTGTAATCACCCCTCCTCGTAGCTGATTCTGCAGCTGCAGCGGCCATCCCATTCCCCCACCCCGTTTGGGGTCGCTGGCTCCGCCTCCTTGTCCCAGTCCAGCCTCTTGCTTAGCAGCCGGTCGGTGTGACGATGGGGGTCAGTAGAGCCACTGACGGGGGCCCGAGACGCTATCGGCAGCCCGGTAATATCGGCCGCATAAACGTTCCAGCCAGGAACGCAGGAGGGAGGCAAACCCGTAAGTTCGGCGCTAGTCCCTCCGTCACTTCTGGTGCGCGCATGCGCCTGCCGCATGGGGAGGAGGATGCCGGGGAGCTCATAGAGGATCCCGGCCGCACATCACCGCCTCGCTTTACCCCGCAAAGGGGCGCAGGAGAGGCGGACAGGGGTCCCGAGCCTCACCGAAGCGCAGATGGGAGCAACCATCACGCGGAGGAGAGCGGAGCCCCCGACCGTTGGCCGCCAAGCTCCAGGAAATCGTAGTAGTGCCTCCGGTCGCCGGCCACGGCAGCACTATCCGGATCTCTTCATGCCCCATAGGGGACAGGAAAAACACTGGAGGTAGTAGGAAGGGGAGGGTTAATTTAACCTCTTGTGCATTTCCTGTCCCCCATTAGGGCGGGGAGACATCCTCCAATAAGGCTGTCGTGGAAGGTGACTAGAGAAAACTACTTTTTAGGCACACTGCAAAGCTCAGAAGAAGCGCCATGTTCAGATTTTGCTGGACTGATTTGAGGGTGCATGTCAAATTGGGAGAGCCCCTGAAGTGCCAGAATTGGAGAACCTCCCATAAGTGACCCCATTTTACAAACACACCTCCCACTGAATTAATCTATGGGTGAAGTGATCATATTGACACCACAGGTGTGTCATAAAATTTCATACCATTGAAAAGTGAAGAAAAAATAATTACATTAGCATAAAAATGTTGTTTTAGTATTGCTTAGCCATGCGGCGAGACTCAGGAGGGACGGAGCGCTATTTTCCTCCTGGAGTGCAGGTATTTCGAGAATTCTTTGCGGACTCCATATACAGAGACAGTAAGTGCTAGAATAGCAGAATGACCCTTAAGTAAAAGCATTCTGGCAATTATACCCTTTTGGAATTTATCTACAGGTATAGGGACGATTTTGACTCCATGGGTATTTTCCAGAACAAGCAGCTGTGGATGTTGCTTAGTGAAAATTGAAAACTGCCATTGTGGCGCCCGTACGTTGCAGTCACCAGTATGTGGTAGTAACCAGCTCATGCTTCTGTAGACACACAACTGTAAAGTAGCTTGCCTGTTATCACTACAGAAATGCCAAACATGTGGACGCTAAATGTGGTTTAGCACACTGTGGTGATCAGAAAGGGCATTTGGATTTGGGAGCGCAGAATTTGCTGACGTTCTTTTGGGAGGCAAGGAGCCAAAGCACTTTTCCAGAGCCTTTGTGCTACCAGTAACATGGAAGCCACCTAGATTTCCATTTGTGGATTTATTTGAAGGTTTTGTAGGGAACATTTTTCATAACATTTGGGATCACATTTATCCAGCTCTCTGCACTGAGCACTTACTCTTTGCATCTAAAACTGTTAGTGACAGGATTCAGATGAAACCTCCAAGTTATTCACTATAATGCAGCAGCAGAGTTACTCTGGACTCTGTTTGGAGATGTCCTTCTTTTCAGAAGTGCACAAAACTGTGGTTGACTGCGCTTTTATGTGCACCTATATAGACAATGCCAGATCATAGGAAGCCACACTGCATCCACAGTGACTCCTTCTGAATCATTATAGGTAATCATCCAACAGACGTTCCATCTGAATCTCGTCTTTCAGAGATTTACAAGTAAACCCCGGAGAAAACGCTCAGCATAGAGCGCAGAATAAATATGAGTCAAGCGTGATCTTTGGGAGGCAGAAAGAACAAATCAACAGCAGGTGAAAAATTGGTTTTATTTTTCTAATGCTGCTCATCATGTGGTATAAGTGATTAGGTGACCTTTTTCTTTGGGTAAGTGCGAGTACAGCGATACCAGATATGGAGACACAGGGGTCAGTGGGTGCCCAAGATGATGTAAAATTATAGAGTTTCACACTTCCGCTGACTCACCAGGATAAGAGCAGCTGTGACTTCAGAGCTTTCAAGGGCTGCTTACTCCACCAGTGTAATACAAAGGAGGAGGTAGCAACAAGCCTAGAAAGCTGACAGTCCATTGAGGCACAAGGCCAGGTGACCAGAGGGTCACATCCTTGCTTCTCCGAATATCTCCATGGAGCCAGGTGACCGATTGGTGCCAATTCTGGTTTTCCCAAATGTATCCATGGGGCTCTGGTGACTGGTGGTTCCAAAATCCTGACTACCCAAACATATCTTTGGTACAGTGATGGTTAATGGAGCAGATCTTTATCCTTTCAGCTGGGGTCGTGGTCCCCTAAGCTGGCATCCTGTAAAATGTCAAATCTGTTTCCCTCGTGATGGAGCCATGATCTGGCAGCTATCCTGTAGTGTTCCTGGAG
The DNA here is from genome assembly GCF_039654945.1 of Dendrobates tinctorius. NCBI lineage: Eukaryota > Metazoa > Chordata > Amphibia > Anura > Dendrobatidae > Dendrobates > Dendrobates tinctorius. Next base: position 22,643,320 of record NW_027361731.1, on the reverse strand, counting down.
AGAACGCTTTTTGTTGCAAAAACTGCATCGCCATATTTTGAGAGCTATAATTTTTCCATAGTTTTGCTGACAGTCATGTGAGGGCTTGTTTTTTTGCAGGAGGAGTTGATGTTTACTGGTATAATTTTTGGACACATGACATTTTGTGATCGCTTTATATTCCAATTTTTGAGAGGCAGAAAGAACAAAAAAAAGTAATTCATATATTTGTTTTTTATGCTATTTTGCATGTAGTAAAATTGATGAGTGAGTTTTATTCTTTGGGTCAGTACAATTACAGCAATACCTCATTTATATTCTTTTATGCTTTAGTGCTTTTACACTAAAACTTTTATTCTAAAAAGAATCGCTATAACTTTATTTTTCTCCTGACAGAACCATATGGCGGCTTGTTTTTTTGCAAGACAATACGTTTTCAGCTGTACAATTTTTATGTAGATTGCTTTTTTATCACTTATTTTTCCACTTTTTGTTCAGCAATATGATGAAAAAGCATAGTTTTTTGCCTTGTTTTTTTTTTTGTTTTTACAGTGTTCATTGAAGGGGATAGTGGGACAGTTTTATAGGTCATGTGGTTCCAGAAGGGGCGATACCAAATGTGTGGACTTTTTATATTAAACAAAAATAAAATGTATTTATTGGATTAATCATTTCTTTTTTTTTTTGTTCTTTATTTTGTGATAAAAAAAATATTTTTACAAATTACTTATTTATTTTAACTCTTTTACATTGTCCCCTGTTGGGACATCAACTGTACAATGACAGATCGCTCATCTAGCTGATCACAGCACAATATCTATATGGTGGTATGTGGGAACACAGCTCCTGCGCACCTTATACCGGTATATATACAACGCAAGGCGGGAATGGGTTAAACAATGCTGTCTATGAATGGACAATGAGCCAAGTTGCACACTTTCAAATACTTGCCTCTTCCTACACAGACAATAGGAAATATTCCTTCTAGTAAAGACCATTTGCTATCCCCTCTATAAGCTGAGAATCCAGGAGCTATAAGGTGCCAGGATTGACACCTACCTCCAGCAAAAGCCACTTTGTGCTTACAATACTGGTATATCCAGTTTCACCCTTTTGTCAACTAAATGTAACTCTACTGCCTGATTGATTTCCCTTGTTATTTATTTCCTTCACATTCTACATGAGTTTTTAGATGAGGAAGAAGATACGATTCCCAGGAATAACATTTCCCACATTCTGAACATAAAAATGGTTTCTACCCTGTATGAGTTCTCTGATGTGCAACAAGCCTTGATCTCGAATTATAACATTTTCCACATTCTGGACATGAATATGGCTTCTCTCCTGTGTGAATTTGCTGATGCATGAGGAAATGTGTTTTCTGCTTGAAACATTTCCCACATTCTGGACATGAATATGGCTTCTCTCCTGTGTGGATTCTTTGATGTTTAACAAGATCTGATCTCTGGATAAAACATTTCCCACAGTCTGAACATGAAAATGGCTTTTCTCCTGTGTGAGTTCTCTGATGTTTGACAAGACATGATTTCTCTGTAAAACATTTACCACATTCCGGACACAAATATGGCTTCTCCCCTGTGTGACTTCTGTAATGTCCAAGCAATTTTGACTTCTCGTGAAAACATTTCCCACATTCTGAACATGATAATGGCTTTTCTCCTGTGTGGGTTCTCTGATGTTTGACAAGATATGATTTCTCTGTAAAACATTTCCCACATTCTGGACATAAAAATGGCTTCTCCCCTGTGTGACTTCTGTAATGTCCAAGCAATTTTGACTTCTCGTTAAAACATTTCCCACATTCTGAACATGATAATGGCTTTTCTCCTGTGTGGGTTCTCTGATGTTTGACAAGACATGATTTCTCTGTAAAACACTTCCCACATTCTGGACATGAATATGGCTTCTCTCCTGTGTGAATTCTCTGATGATTGAGAAGACTTGATTTCTGAATAAAACATTTCCCACATTCTAGACATGGATATGGCTTCTCTCCTGTGTGACTTCGCTGATGCATAAGGAAATGTGCTTTCTGGTTGAAACATTTCCCACATTCCGAACATGAAAATGGCTTTTCTCCTGTGTGAATTCTCTCATGTGTAAGCAATTTAGATTTATATTTAAAATATTTCCCACATTCTGAACAGGTAAATGATTTCTTCTCTGTGGGAATTATTTGATGCTCAACATCACTTTTGCGGCTTTCATTTTGCTTAACAGTCTGTGATGAATCCAAAGAGGTGACTGATTGAAAAGGCTCCGATGATTGATTTTTGCTCTGAAGGGCTGGAGGTATAGCTGGAATAATGGCATGCTTTTCATAGGTATCTGGTTTGACACCACAGTCACCTGCCAAGAATAAAACGGATATTATTATTTTTCATTATCAATGCCTTATATTTTATATAATTTCTATATACATAATTCTATACAACTCAAAGTATAATGAAACGATGACCTAAGACAGTGGTGAGCCACCTGTTCACAAATCCCATGGTACTGAACCTCTAAAGTACAATCGACAAACATAATACACAAAAGTTTGAAGCAATAAAGGGAGGATTAAAAATAAGTTTTATTACATTACAATCTATAGCAACAGAAAAATATACACCATAAAAACATGTGAGATTCTTAAAGGGGTATTCCCATCTCTGGTCAACTACCTCAATATGTAGCAGGTGTAATAATAATATTAGGAAATATGTAGTATAGTTCTTCTGACTCGCTATGTTGCTCATCCCATGTGCAGGGCATTGCATTAGCTTAGATATCCATGGTTACTACCACTCATATAGTGACTGTTAGTTGCTAGTGAACATAACCATGGATACCTAAGCTACTGCAATGCCCTGGACATGGGGTAAGCGACATAGAAAATCAGAAAAACTATACCACATTTCTAATTTGAGGTATTTGCTATTATTACACCTACTATATTTTGGGATAGGATCTTGGAAATGAGAGTACCCCCTTAAGGCCTTCTTTACATGTCAGTGTGTCCAGTACGTGTGGTGACAGTTTTCATACGTACCGGAGACACTTCAACACATAGACCCATTAAAGTGAATGGATCTGCGCACATGTCAGTGTGTTTCCTCGGACCGTGTGTCTTTGGGCAAGGCATGCTGTGGCATGACTGTTTGTTAGCAGCAGAACGGCCACAAAATGTCTCGCACACGTGCACACTAATGACACATGGATGACAACTGTGTGTCCTCATTGACACGTACTGGCGCCTGGGAATCAGCGGTACTGTTCGCGCTGATCTCCGGCTCCAGGTGTTGAAAACAGCTCACGTCATTGTACCCTGCTCTGCCTGTGATCAGCACAAGCAGGGGACAATATTGAGAGTTGTATTCAGCCCCCGCTGTCTACTTAATTTTACTTTAAGTATAAAATTAAAAAAAAAGAAAAAAAAAGAGAAAAAAAAAAAAAAATCACATTATACTCACCTTAATACCTAATCCAGTGAAGCCATTGTCCCCTGTAAAGAAACAAAAATGAAAAAACAAAAATATCCCTCACCTGTCCAAAATTGAAAGAATCCAAAGTGTCCCACGCCGGAATCCATCTGTACGACATTTGCTTATCAGCATCTGCGGTGACCTGCGGCGACCACTCACGTTGAAAAGCTGGGTAGAATGACTCATTGCATCCTGATTTCTCAAGCTGAACTCCAATGTTCTCACTGAAGTCATCACAGTTCATAGGCCCGCTCTCGCTGAAGGGAGTCATTTTCCTATGCTCTTCAGTGGGAGAGGTTGCCACATAACCCTGCATCAAACTCCATCGCACCCAAAAGCACTACAAATATTGGCTGGTGACCTTTATCCACCCCCAATTCCTCAAGATGGTTGGACCATCATTGTAAATAAGCCTCTGTACTTTGTGTCACTCCCTCCACACTGTAGATTGTAAGCTCTTATGGGCAGGGTCGTCAGTATCTTTGCATCAATTATTGTATTATCATTAACTTTGTTATGACTGTTGTATATGAACTGTTGAAATGTAAAGCGCTGCGGAATATGTTGGCGCTATATAAATAAAGATTATTATGATGAGCAAATGTCACACAGATGAAATAATCGAATTAAAAATGCTGTAATCCAACTAAATCCTTTTTTCCCCACTGTATTTGATGTAAAGCTGGTAATTCATCTGCCACCTACAGTAGAATCACATCGTGATACAACAGAATAGGACAGTTATTATTTATATAGCACTATTGATTCCATGGTGCTGCACATGAGAAGGGGTAACATACAAAGTACAGATATTACTTACAGTAAACAAATTAACAATGACAGACTGATACAGAGGGGAGAGAGGACCCTGCCCTTTCGGGCTTACATGCTACAGGAGGGTGGGGAAGGAGACAGTAGGTTGGGGGGTTGCAGCAGTTCCAGTGATGGCGAGGCGGTAGCCCCAGTAGTGGTGAGGAGGCAGCGGGGATCATTGCAGGCTGTAAGCTTTCCTGAAGAGATGGGTTTTCAGGTTCCGACTGAAGGATCCAATTGTGGTTGATAGTTGGACGTGTTGGGGCAAAGAATTCCAGAGGATGGGGGCTATTTGGGAGAAGTCTTGGAGGTGGTTGGGTGAAGAGAAAATAAGTGTGGAGGAGAGAAGGAGGTCTTGAGAGGACCGTAGATTACGTGAGGAAAGGTATTGGGAGATTAGCTCAGAGACATATGGGGGAGACAGGTTATAGATGGCCTTGTAGGTCAGCATTAGTAATTTGAATTGGATACGCTGAGGGAATGGAAGCCAGTGAAGAGATTTGCAGAGGGGAGAAGCGAAGGAGTAGCGAGGAGAGAGATGAGTTAGTCGGGCGGCAGAGTTAAGGATGGACTGGAGAGGTGCAAGGGTGTTAGCAGGGAGGCCACAGAAAAGAATGTTGCAATAGTCGAGGTGGGAGATGATGAGGGCATGTACAAACAATTTAGTAGAATGAGGGCTGAGGAAGGGACTGATTCTGGAAATATTTTTGAGCTGGAGGCGACAGGAGGTGGAGAGAGCTTGGATGTGCGGTTTGAAGGACAGGGCAGAGTCAAGGGTTACTCAGAGGCAGCGGACCTCTGGTACGGGGGAAAAGTGTGATGTCGTCAATTGTTATAGATAAGTCGGGTAAGGAAGATCTGTGAGTTGGGGGAAAGATGATCACTTCAGATTTGTCTACATTCAGTTTGAGGAAGCGAGAGGAGAAGAAGGAGGATATGGCTGATAGACACTCCGGGATTCTGGACAGCAGAGAGGTGACGTCTGGGCCAGAGAGGTAGATCTGAGTATCATCGGCATAAAGGTGGTACTGGAATCCATGGGACTTTATGAGTTGTCCCAGGCCAAGTGTGTAGATTGAGAAGAGTAGGGGTCCTAGAACAGAGCCTTGGGGGACTCCAACAGAGAGAGGGTGGGATGAGGAGGTGGTGTGGGAGATGCTGAATGTGCGGTAGGAAAGGTATGAGGAGATCCAGGATAGGGCGAGGACTTGGATGCCAAAGGAGGAGAGGATCTGTAGTAGGAGGCAGTGGTCAACTGTGTCGAAAGCAGAAGACAGGTATAGAAGGAGGAGTATAGAGTATTGTCCGTTAGCTTTGGCTGTTAGTAGATCGTTGGTAATTTTGGTCAGGGCTGTCTCAGTGGAATGATGGGAACGTAAACCAGATTGTAGACTGTCAAAGAGCAAGTTAGATGAGAGGTGGGAGGAAAGGTCAGCGTGGACATGCTGTTCCAGGAGTTAACAAGCGAATGGGAGCAGCGATATTGGGTGATGGCTGGACATGGATGTTGGGTCGAGAGTTGGCTTTTTAAGGATAGGTGTGATTGTGGCATGTTTGAAAGCAGAAGGGAAGGTACCGGAAGTAAGGGATAGGTTGAAGAGGGGGTTAGGGATGGGATAAGAGTGGTGGCGAGGTTGGGGTCGAGTGCACAAGTGGTGAGGTGTGATTTGGAGAGAAGATGAGCAAGCTCCCCTTCAGTGAAGTTGGATGAGGAGGTTATGGGGTATGGGCATTGGTCTGGTATACAAAGGGGTTGTGGTGGTTGAATAATAAAGACTTGCAGTGTTTGGTCTATCTTGTTTTTGAACTGCATGGCGAAGTCCTCAGCAAATATTAGGGAAGTTGGAGGGGGCAGTGGTGGGCGGAGGAGGGAGTTAAAAGTATTGAACAACTGTTTAGGCTTGTCGGATAAGAAAGATACAAGGGATGTAATGTAGGCCTGTTTAGCAGAGGTGAGAGCGGATTTGAATGCAAGTGTTGCTTGTTTGAGTGCATTGAAGTGCAGATAGATATAAAGAGGTCAGTCACACATATAATTAGTACAGTGTGTACTAATTGCATGGGTTTAGTTTTCATAACCAGCAGAGGTAAAGCAAATGGCTGTGGGCTGATGTTTATAGCCTGGAAAGGGGGGGTAATGCCGATGGAGCTTCCCAGGCTATTAATATCAGCTCTCAGTTGAATACTTAACCTTTACTGGTTATTATAATGGGGACCACCCCAAAAAATGAGGTAGGGTCGCCCTGTAATTAATAACCAGCAAAGGCTAGGCAGACAGCTGTGAGCGGATATTACTAGCCTGAGAAGGGGCCATGTATATTGTCCCCATCCTAGACTAAAAACATCAGTTCTCAGCCACCCCAGAAAATACTCATCCACAGGATGCACCAAATCTGGCACTTAATCTCGCTCTTCTCACTTGCCCTGGTACGGAGGCAAGTGGGTTGATTGTTATGGGGGTTCATGACACCTTTGTATTGTCAGATGACATCAAGCCCAGAGGTTAGTAATGAAGAGCTGTGTATAAGATGTCCCCATTACTAACCCTATAGTCAAATTCTATATAAAAAAAATTCCTTTTTATTTGTAAAAACACACCGAAAATTAAGTCCTTTAATTGAAAGAATGACACAGACTCCTTTAACAAACCTAAATTAAACCATACTCACCTCATCGCCCAGTCCGCTGAAGCCAATGTCCCCTGTAACAGAATTAAAATAATAAACAACCATATTCCTCACCTGTCCGCTAAGAAGATAATAATCCATTTGTCCCACGTTGCATCTTGCTCTACTACATCCAGACTGCATTGTTGCATGATGCAACTGTACAGCATGCCATCCAGCAGAGAAAATGAGCTGCACGTGCTTGCTCAGCTCAGTGTCTCTCAATGAACTCCTTTCGCCTCACTGATGTCACAGCAAGCGTGACAAAGTTCTCAGGCTCGAGGTGACATCAGTGAGGTGAAGAGAGTTCACCACGAGACACTAAGCTGAGAAAGCACACACAGCTCAGTGTCTCTGCTGGATGGCAGCCTGCCATGTAGATGTAGCACAGCTAGACCAGTCATGGGACAAATGGATTATTATCTTCTCGGCGGACAGGTGAGGAATATTGTTTATTATCTTAATTCTGCTGCAAGAGACACTGCCTTCAGTGGACTGGGTGATGATGGGAGTATGGTTTAATTTAGATTCATTAAAAGGAGTCAGTGGCATTCTTTCAATTAAAGACTTTATTCTTGGTATGTGTTTTTTTATTCAATTTGACTAGGGGGTTATTAATGGGGTAGTCTTATTGACGCCTCTCCATTACTAATCTCTGGGCTTGATGTCACCTGACAATACAAAGGTGCCATCAATCCTCCCATCACCCCACTTGCCACAGCACCAGGGCAAGTGGGAAGAGCGAGGGCAAGTGCCAGAATTGGTGCATCTTATATATGCTCCATTTCTGGGGCGGCTGATGTAAGAAAAAGTTCTATTGAGAGCTGGAAGAGTCGGGAAGAAGTTCCACAGACGATCTATTATCAAGCTGAGGTTGAAGGTTTATTCGGAGATACACGGCAAAACAGATACAGAATAACAGAGGAGTTGGAATATGCGGGCAAAAACAGGAATACAGACAGGCAGAGATTCGCTAGGAAGTCTGGCGATGATAAGGCTCTGTGCCCTGGCCATGGTGAGGCACAGTGGCATGATTGCGATGGAATGGCCCCGATCGACAGTAACAGGAGCTTCTTATACATTATCAGAACAAAGAAAGCTGCATTTTGCCGCAGAGGGCGTTAACATTATAATTCTAAGGAGTTTTCATGTAATCTACAGAAACGTGGTTTAGAACAGAGAATATAATGACATAATACGAAGATATTAATTAACATTTCTCCAAGCAACACTAAAACCCATAAGTCATTGGTATCTATGGCTACTGTCTTAAAATCTTATCATTGTCTCCAGTCTAGATCCCTAAATTCTTACATCCTGACATTTTAACTACTCTACACTTCGCTACCACACTATCACGTATAAGCATACTGACCATATATTTGGTGACCTGTGACCCTATTGATTGATCCAATCTTCCTCTACGCACATTGGCTGAGGTTGCTAGGAGACATGATCTCATTTTCCATCCTCATTTAGTACATTTTATCAAAAGTTGAATCTTCTCTAACTTTCAACAAAATGGCTGCTAGAGACAATCATGGCCGCCCATTCTCTTACAGCTGAGAGCTGATGTTTTTAGTCTGGAATGGGGTCAATGTCCATGGTTCCTTTGTAGGCTATTAATATTAGCTCGCAGCTGTCTGCTAAGTCTTTGCTGGTTATTAATTATTGGGGGACTTTAAGTCATTTTTGAGGGGACTCCAATTTTAATAACCAGTAAAGGCCAAGTATACAGCTGTGAACTGACATTAATATCCTGGGAAGTTTCATGTGTATTACCCCTTTCCCAGGCTATAAACATCTGCCCCCAGCTGTCCGCTCTCCCTCTGCTGGTTAATAAATTGTCGGTGGACCCCATGCCAGTTTTTTCAGTAAATAAATTAGTAAGTAATAAAATACATGTAGAGCAAGCTGTACACACTGTACTAATTCTATATGTGACCGACATCTTTATATCTATCTATTCTATTCCGTTGGGTCACGCTGTGATTTTACTGTATGCGGCAGATGAATGACCTTCTTTTCAAAGGACATTGGTGTGTAAAAAAATAAAATAATCGTACGGCACTCGCATAGTCTGAGTGCCGTGCGATTTTTTTCTCGCACCCATTGACGAGTCTCGTCCGAGATACAAGGACAGTTGCAGCATGCTCATAGAATAACACTGATCAGAGTGTGGTCTGATTTTTTATCGGATTGCACTCGTCCATTTTCCTCGCAGATGAGTATGAGCCCTTAATGTGACTATAATGTGATTTTTTATTGTAGTCTTAATTTTACTCTATGTAGACAGTGGGCTCTGAGCAGAGGACAATGATGGGCGCTGTCTTCAACACCAGGTATCAAGGATAAGCGCAAACAGTACAGCTAATTCCCTGGCGTCGGTATGTGATACTGATGCGGCACATGGTTGCCACATGTATGAAACACAGACACATATCTCCAGGCCAGACATCATTGCTGGCACTTTGCCAAAATTTGCTTTCAGCCATGACGGTATCTATAATGTAGCATTGAATGCGTCCTTCTGTCTAAAGCTGGTATAGACTGCGCCTGCGCAGCGTGGCCAGAGTCAGAAGGATGCATCCAGTGTTAATAGAGGTGACGAGGATGGAGTAGGAGTGTGGAGCTGGAGATTGCGGTATGCGTAGGCGCTGACCAAATATGTGAGGACTTGCCACGAGCTTCGGCAAGGCTGGAAGAGGAGTGTTGGGCTGAAGTCAGCCCCTGTACAAGGCGCGATCTCAGGCGCTATTTTATTGAAGACAAATACGTACCCAGTGTCTTAAAGGGAATCTGTCGCCCCATTTTTGGCCTATAAGCTGAGGCCACAGCCATCAGGGGCTTATCTACAGCATTCTGTAATGCTGTAAACAAGCCCCCGATGTAATAAGAAAAACAAGTTAGATTATACTCACCCCGGTGTTTGGTCCGGTCCGATGGGTGTCGCCGTTCTGTCCGGCGCCTCCCATCTTCATATGATGATGACGTCCTCCTTGCTTCTCCCTTGGCTCCTGCGCAGGCATACTTTATCTGCCCTGTTGAGGGCAGAGTAAAGTACTGCAGTGCGCAGGATCTCTCTGACCTTTCCCAGAGCCTGCGCACTGCAGTACTTTACTCTGACCTCAACAGGGCAGATAAAGTATGCCTGCGCAGGAGCTGCGGAAGAAGTAAGAAGGAGGACGTCATCGTATGAAGATGGGAGGTGCCGGACCGGAACGCGTCATCCACCGCACCCAACACCTGGTGAGTATAATCTAATTAGTTTTTCTTATCTTTCAGGTTTCATCAGGGGCTTATCTACAGCATTACAGAATGCTTTAGATAAGCCCCTGATGGCGGTGGCCGCATCTTATAGGGCAAAAATGGGGTGACAGATTCCCTTTAAACAAAATGGTGCCGGATAGCATGGTATGACCATGCGCTGACTCCGGCGCCATTTTATTTGACTATTTAACACAGACAGTGCGTAGCAGGGGAAAGGTTTATTTTTTTGTTTGTATTTATGTTTGTATAGAACAACAGCAGCGCATGCAGGATGGGGGGAGCATATAATAGGATGGGGGAGCATATACCAGGACTAGCTATTGAACCAGTTCTACGCCCAAACTGTGAGCAATTTTATTGGTACATTTTTGTGCTACGTTAACCCCTTCAAGACCTTGCCCTTTTTCGTTTTTGCGTTTTAATTTTCGCTCTCCTTCTTCCCAGAGCCATAACTTTTTATTTTTCCGTTAACAGGGCTTGTTTTCTTGCAGGACGAGTTGCACGTTTCAATGACCCCATTGGTTTTACCATATCGTGTACTCAAAAATGGGAATAAAAAGTGTGGTGAAATTGCAAAAAAAGTACAATTCCACAATTTTTGGGGGGGATTTTTTTTTTACCATGTTTACTAAAAGATAAAACTGAGCTGCCATTATGATTCTCCAGGTCATTATGAGTTCATACACACCAAATATTTCTAGGTTCTTTTTTATTTAAGTAGTGAAAAAAAATCCAAAGTTTGTTAAAAAAAAAAAAGAAATTGCACCATTTTCTGATACCCGTTGCATCTCTATTTTTCGTTATCTCGGGTTGGGTGAGGGCTTATTTTTTGCGTGCCGAGCTGACGTTTTTAATGATACCATTTTGGTGCAGATATGATCTTTTGATCGCCCTTTACTGCATTTTAATGCATGTCGACCAAAAAAACCGTAAATCTGGCATTTTGACTTTTTCTCGCTCTGCCGTTCAGCGATCAGGTTAATCTTTTTTTTTTTATTGATCGATCGGGCGATTCTGAACGGCAAATATATGTATGCTTGATTTTTTTTATTGTTTTATTTTGAATGGGGCTAAAGGGAGATATATATATAAAAGATTTTTTTTTTTTTTACTTTTGGCATGCTTCCATAGTCTCCATGGGAGACTAGAAGCTGACATAACCCAATCGGCTCTCCTACATACAGGCGATGATCAGATCGCCTGTATGTAGCAGAAAACCTCACTTGCTATGAGCGCAGACCACTGGGCGGCGCTCACAACAAGCCGGCAGTGACAACCATAGAGGTCTCCTGGAGACCACTGGTTGTCATGCCAACCCATTGGTGACCTGCGGGGGTCAACGATGGCAGAAAGCGTGTGTTAAATGCCCCTGTCAGAGTCTGGAAGAGGCATTTAACAGGTTAAGAGCTGCAGGTGGATCGCAATTCTGTTCAAAGCAGCTGACATGTGCCGGAAAAGATGTGGGCTCAACCTCGGAGTATGGCGCATGTTGCGAAGGGATTAAAGGGAACCTGTCACCAGAAATAACGTTATTAACCTGCAGATATGCGGTCAGTATGCAGGTTAACAGTGTTATTATGCTGCCTGGTGCCCGCACGCAGCCAAATGCAGTGGAGAGAAAATGATCTTTATTCTTAGCAGTATGGTCATTTCAAAAAAGTTTGCTAATTTCTGCATCAATATGTTTATTCTTCCCAAGTGATCTCATCCAACAAACACATCACGTAAAGTAGGGTATCAATAATCAGTTGTGTACAGAAGGTATAGAGAAACACCTTTGTACATAGAAGAACTTCATATGCTGCCATGTCACGTCTCACCATGACTGCTCTGTAATGGTCTTGTACTGGCATGATCCTGCACTGTCACTTTTCTAACCAGCCTTCCCAATATAGTCTATGGCTGCGCTGGTGGAGATGCTGCACTAAATTCACAGGGTCACTTAGTTCATTGTGTAAGAATCATATTAGAGAATCTGTTATTACCAGAGCTAAGTTGTTACCCAGTTTTGAGTAGATTATTACCGGACCCTACTTCTAAATCCTTTCCTGATCTGCCTACATATTTCTTGTTGACCTCAAAACAGTTTGACGTCTCGACTATCCATCCAGGACCGGTACGGCCGCTAGAAATTCAACATATACACACACGTGGTCAAAATTGTTGGCACCCCTCATTTAATGACAGAAAAAAGCCACAATGGTCACAGAAATAACTCGAATCTGACAAAAGTAATAAATCAAAAATCTATGAAAATGAACAAATGAAAGTCAGACATTGCTTTTCAACCAGGCGTCCACAAGAATTTAGTAAAATAAAACTCATGAAATAGGCCTGGATAGAAATGATGGAACCCTTAATAATTTATTGCACAACCTTCTGAGGCAATCACTGCAATCAAATGATTCCTGTAACTGTCAATGAGACTTCTGCTTTTCTCGACAGGTATTTTGTCCCACTCCTCAGGAGCAAACTGCTCCAGTTGTCTCGTGTTTGAAGGTTGCCTTTTCCAGATGGCATGTTTCAGCTCTTTCCAAAGATGCTCAATAAGATTTAGGTTAGGGCTCATAGAAGGCCACTTCAGAATAATCCAATGTTTTCCTCTTAGCCATTCTTGGGTGTTTTAGCTGTGTGTTTTGGGTCATTATCCTGTTGCAAGACCCATGACCTGCAACTGAGAACAAGCTTTCTGACCCTGGGCAGCACATTTCTTTCTAGAATTCCTTGATAGGCTTGAGATTTCATTGTACCCTGCACAGATTCAAGAAACCCTGTGCCAGATGCAGCAAAGAAGCCCCAGAACACAACAGAGCCTCCTCCATGTTTCACAGTAGGGACAGCATTCTTTTCTTGATATGCTTCATTTTTATGTCTGATGTGCCTTGCCAAAAAAGTTCCATTTTTGTCTCATCTGTCCATAGGAAATTCTCCCAGAAGCTTTGTGGCTTGTCAACATGTAGTTTGGCAAAGTCCAGTCTGGCTTTTTTTTCTGATTTTTTTTTTTTTTCCAACAATGGTGTCCTCCTTGGTCATCTCCCATGAAGTCCACTTTACATACAATGACGGATGGTGCGATCTGACACTGATGTTCCTTGAGCTTGAAGTTCACCTTTAATCTTTTTAGAAGTTTTTCTGGGATCTTTTGTTACCATTTGTATTAATCGTCTCTTTGATTTGTCATCAATTTTCCTCCTGCGGCCACATCCGGGGAGGTTGGCTACAGTCCCATGGATCCTAAATTTCTGAATAATATGTGCAGCTGTAGTCACAGGAACATCAAGCTGCTTGGAGATGGTCTTCTATCCTTTACCGTTTGTCTATAATTTTCTAATCTCCTGAGACAACTCTTTCCTTTGCTTCCTCTGGTCCATGTGGAGTGTGATACTCACCATGTCACTAAACAGCACAGTGAGTATCTGTAGCCTCTATACAGGCCACTCACTGATTCCAAGATTGTAGACACCTGTGATGCTAATTAGTGGACACACCTTGATTTAACATGTCCGTTTTGTTACATTACTTTCAGGGGTACCATCATTTCTGTCCAAGCCTATTTCATGAGTTTTATTTTTTTTAAAAAGCAAGGTCTGACTTTCATTTGTTCACTTTCATAGATTTTTTTATTTATTATTACTTTTGTCAGATTCAAGTTATTTCTGTGACCATTGTGGGTTTTTCTTTCTTTAAACGAGGGGAACCAACAATTTTGCCCACCTGTGTAATTACAGTAGAATCTGTGACTTCTCTGCATTTAGTGGTCACTACTCACCTGGGTAGTCACCTGTAGGAATCTCCTCTTTACACCGCTCATCTCCCCTCACATATGTCTCTGTAGTATTAATATGGGTCAGATCTTCACCCTGAAACAAATATTGTAAAAGTCACCGACAGATGGAGAAGTCCCATCTATGATCAGCTCGAATCCTGCCATCTCCACCGCTCTCATTACACAAGTATAAAACATATAATACTGGTGGATAAAACAAGACTGAGCACAAGACCTACACAGCCGCCTACACATCATAGGGGAGATCTCATGACCCCTTCTCTCCATCTACCTGATGATCCTGAGGAACACTGGGATCTTCTTGGTTACAGTCCTGTGGAAGAAGAGGATGGGGACATCTCTCTGGTGTTGTCCTGTTACTGGATAGAGCTGGAGGAAACACATACAGGGGCTGAATTCATTCTTTACATACAGATAATTATAGGCCGTGTGTATTTAGCCCTGTCTATTACCTGGTGATGTGAGGGGCTGGGGAACCTCCATCATGACGTCCTTGTACATATCTTTGTGTCCTTCTAAATACTCCCACTCCTCCATGGAGAAATAGATGGCGACATCCTGACACCTTATAGGAACCTGACACATACAATGATACCGTCATCCCCCGGATCCCTTCATAGTGTTACTGTATAACGTCCCAGCATTCCCAGCAGTGTCACCTCTCCAGTCAGCAGCTCAATCATCTTATAGGCGAGTTCAAGGATCTTCTGGTGATTGATGTCCTCATGTATCAGGGGGTGAGGTGTAGGCCCCGTGATTGGACTCAGGGGTCTTCCCCATCCCTCAGAAACAGGGTCCTGACAGCGCTCACTAGAGGTCTTCTTCACTACTGTGTAATCCTGGTTATGGAGAGACACATTAATAAATCTCACTACAGACATTTCCAGAGTCCTCACCTCTCCAGTTCTGTCCATCTGTTATTCCCATAGATAAGAATGATGTAATGTGACGTCATCAGAATCTCTCACCTCTCCAGTAAGCCGGAAGAGGATCTCTAGGGTGAGGTGTAATATCTTCTCCACCATCTTGTCCGTAGCCATTCGTTAAAGTTTATAGTAAATCTTCTAGAAGATAATTATACCGATTGTATCTGCCAGGATCCTAAATGGAAGGAAGATCAGCTGATGAAGATTCATACAGAATACCATGGGAAAACAAGATACAGGAGCAGTGATGCTGGTATAGTGTAAGGACATGTGCACGCCGTGTCATGTCAGGTGGACATGTCCTGTAACCAATCCGAATAAGTGCAAAAGTTGGAACATAATGCACAAAAGTGAAAAACAACTCACTGTTCATAGTTTTATGTTGTAAACCTTCTATTAACCCCTTCAGATTTCTAAAGCTGCAAAAGAGTTACAAGAAGTCAATTGAAAACAGCAGATAAGACGCCAAAAAAATGGTGCTTATAGTGAGGTCACAGAACTCATTCTGCTATGAGTCCATTAAAAAAAAAGAGAAAAAAAAAAAAAAAAAAAAAGAGATTGTCCAGGAAGGCATCAATGTGCAGTTTATTATACGGGGAGTAGAGATGTGTGAACTTGTCAGAAAACATTCGCCAATCTCAAATTCGGCACAAACGTAGCACATTCAGATTAGTGTTCCCAAGCAAAGTTCAAGCACATTTCCAATAATGCTTTTGTTCAGTGTCAAGGGGTTACTGCAACAGAGAGTAGCTAGAAAACCGCAGTGTCCGATTGCGGTGTCTATTTCTTTTGGCAGAACAGGGGTTAATCGACCATGTTGGAAACTCTGAGCTCTCAGCTGTGGTCGGTTAGCCATTCCCATCCCCTATATAATCTGGGCCCTGATTTAAACCCATGTCAGAGCTAGCATTTGTTTCATGGCTTAGGAGGAGAGGTGTTCTCATGAGGAGTTTTGGAGGAGTTCTCTATGACTGTTGTGGTTTTTTAAGTGTAGTAATTCCCTTCCCTCCTCTTTGTTTTTTTTTTCCCAACCTCCACTTCCCGATGCAGTCCTCTGTTAAATGTGGGTGAATATTTGCATGCATGGTGTTTTTGTTTACCCTTGTTTGTATAGCCTTGTTTGTCGGTTTGGTGTACTGAGGTGCACAGTAGCGCTCCTTTTCCCTGGGTGGGGAAGAGAACAGACGGAGGGCTAACTCAGGAGATAAGGCAAGGGTGGCTGCCCCGGCATCTTCACCTTCAGAAATATCCCGGAAAATAGGGCGAGCTAGGGCACCCCCTAGTGTTAGGGGCAGGGAAGGAGCTCCTTGTCACCTGACAGACGAGTCCTGACATTAGGACTTTGGCTAGGATGGGGGGGTTCGTGTTTGATGAGGGGGAAGGGGTTGATGAATGGGGAGAGGTCAGAGTACCGGCAGTCTGTATGTTTTTTTAATGAAATTAATGTGTGTATTCTGGCAGCCAATCAAGGTGCAGAAACCATCAACAACGTCATGACACAAGGGCTTCTGTCATTGATGAAGTCACATGTCCCTCTCCATATAAAAAGCGGACATGCTTTACTGGCGCTATTTTCTAAGTGTAACAGCACAGAGAGGTCGTTCCTGCTGCTGCAAGTTAACTTGTCAAACAGATAGAATCCTGTCCTGTGTAAATCAACCTTCCAGCATCAAACTAGTTTGTGCTAATAGTGTTGTGCATGCAGTAGTTCACATTTCCTACTCAAAATCATTTGGGCTAATACTGTATTGCGGTCAGGACTCCAGAGGTCACATTTACTAATCAAAATCGTTTGGGATAATACTCTGATGCAGGCACCAGTCCACATTTCAACATATTAATCTTTTGTGCTAATTCTGTGGTCTAGCCACACTATATCAGTCAATAAATACTGATTATTAAATTAGTGACAGGTGACTTACAGGTCTGGGCCCAGGGTTGTGAAACATGGATTTTTGTGATAACTCACCGTAAAATCCTTTTCTCAGAGACTCTCATTGGGGACACAGGTACTGTGGATGTATGCTAATGCCGCCTGGAGGCTGACACTAAGTGAAAAAAAGAGGTTAGCTCCTCCTCCGCCGTATACACCCTCACCCCAATTGCTGTCGGAAACCAGTTTGGTGCAAAACCAGTAGGAGATCAAACAAAAATCAGACATCAACCTTAATGCAGGTAACAACATGTCTAGAAAATAACCACCCTAATCTCATACAAAGAGCATATTAATTAAATAAACAGAAGCCAACTTGGCTTACAGGGTGGGTGCTGTGTCCTCCAATGAGCGTCTCGGAGAAAAGGATTTTACGGTGAGTTATCACAAAAATCCATGTTTCTCCTTTGCCTCATTGGGGGACACAGGTACTGTGGGACATCCTAAAGCAGTCCCTGGGTGGGAAGTTGACTCACCGATCCAAGCTACATGCACCTCCTGTCTAAAGGTGCACCACCGCAGCTTGGAGAATCCTACCCAGGCTCGCATCTGCTGAAGCCAGAGTATGGATATTGTAATGTTTAGTAAACGTGTGCAGGCTGGACCAGGTTGCTGCCTTGCAAACCTGTTCCGTCGAAGCCTGGTGCCGAGGCGCCCACTGCCCGAGTAGAGTGCGCTCTGATCCCTGCTGGAATCGGCGCGCCTCTGATGCGGTAGGACTCCTGAATAGCCAAACTAATCCATCTGGCTATGGTCGATTTTGAGGCAGCGAGTACCTTCCTGCGACCTTCAGGGAGCATGAACAGCGCGTCTGACTGACAAAAGGGTGCCGTCCGTGACACGTACCTCCTGAGTGCTCTCACCAGGTCTAACGTATGCAGGTCCTTTTCCACACGGTGTACCAGTGCTGGGCAAAAAGAGGGCAAGACAATATCCTCATTAATGTGAAACGAGGAAACGACTTTTGGCAAAAAAGGAGGAGCTGGTCTAAGAACCACCTTGTCTTTGTGAAAGGTCAGAAACGGGGCTCAGCAAGATAATGCTGTCAGCTCAGAGACCCGCCTGATTGATGTTATAGCTACCAGGAACACTTATGAGTTCATTTTCTCCTTCACCTCTGATGTCTGATGAACGCCCTCTGCTGGTGAAAGGAGGTAGTGAAATTGATCTGGATGGGAAGAACCTGTCATCTGAGCAGGTGGAGTGTGATTGGACATCCGGAATTTCTGAGTGGATATAAGGCAGCCGACGCCCTGCAGGGTCGCTGGTGATCCTTTCTGCTCTGAGCTCTGGCATCCAGTTTAGTTCCTGTCTACTAAAAGCTAAGTTTTTGCTCTGCTATTTTTCCATGAGATTTTGTCTGTTTACTTAGTGTTTGTGTTCAGCCTGCCCTGGTTGGGACGGGCTGAACTCCATGTTTGTCTTTGATCAGTTGATCTCTTTGCTCTGTCTTCAGAATATACCGGAGTGCTGATATAGTGATTTTGAAGTCTAGTGACTTCAGGGCCTTTTCTATCAGACGTGTTGGACATTATTTTTGGCAGGTTTTTTTGCGTGATTGCAGCCAGCATCTTTTCTGTCCTTTCCTATCTAGTTAGTTGGGCCCCATCATTTGCTCAGCCTGTCTTTCTGTCTGTGTTTGTGTTTTCATCTGCTTTTCACCGACAATACATGTTGTGGGCTGTCTATTGCTTTGGGGTCTGCTCTGGGGCAGTTTAGATTTCCTCTTTCTTTCTTTAGGCTTATTTAGCTCTCCGGCTGTGACGAGGGGTCTAAGGCACCGTAGGAACCCCCCACGGCTACTGTTAGTTGTGGTGAATAGGATCAGGGGTCCGCAATCCGCTAGCTACCAACCTCTCCGGTTTTCTGGACTTAGCTTGTGTTTTTTCCTCCTCCGGTGACTCATTCATAACAGAACACCAAGGTATGACAAAGAGACATCCTGTAGCGGCTCAAATGGAGCTTCCTGCAGAACACTTAGGACCAGGTTAAGGTCCCAGGCGTCCATAGGTGCCTTATAGGGAGGTACCAAGTATGAGACCCCCTGGATGAAAGTCTTTACCTGCAAGTTGGTAGCAATCCTGCGCTGAAAAAGGACGGATAAAGCCGATATCTGTCTCCTAAGAGAACTGGGGGCCAAGCCTGAGTCTAGGCCAGACTGGAGAAAAGCCAAGATATTAGGAACAGAGAATCTCAGTGGAGAACAACCATTGCCTCGACACCATGCAAAGAAAACCTTCCAGGTGTGGTGGTAAATTCGTGCGGAGGCAGGCTTCCGGGCGCTAACCATCATAGAAACCACTTTGCGCCCAAACCCCACCTGCATCAGAATCCAAGATTCAACGGCCAAGCCATCAAACACAGGGCCCCCGAGTTTGGGTGGCAGATCGGCCCCTGAGAAAGTAGATCTGGGCGCTCTGGCAGTCTCCTTGGCACGTCGACGAGCAGCTGCACTAGATCTGTGTACCACGCCCGACGAGGCCAGTCTGAGGCCAGCAGAATCACTGGCACCCCTTCTGCCTTGATCTTCTTGATGACCCTCGGAAGTAGTGGCAGCGGGGGAAATAGGTATGGGAGGAGAAACTGATTCCATGGCAGAACCAGCGCATGCACGGCATTTGCCTGCGGGTTCCAGGACCGAGCGACAAATACGGACACCTTGGCGTTCACCCTGGAGGCCATCAGGTCCACATCCGGTGTTCCCCACCATTGGCAAATCTGCTGAAAGACCTCTGGGTGTAGTGACCATTCCCCGGACGCAAGCCCCTGCCGGCTGAGGAAGTCTGCCGCCCCGTTCTCTACCCCCGGATGTGGACCGCCGATATCACCGAGCGGTTCCTCTCGGCCCAGCGAAGCACATGCCCTACCTCGCACATGGTTGCCCTGCTGCGGGTGCCCCCTTGGTGATTTATGTAAGCCACAGCCGTGGTGTTGTCCGACTGAATCCGGATGGGGCGGCCTCCTAGAAGGTGATGAAACTGTTGCAGAGTCAGCCGGATCGCCCGTATCTCCAACAAGTGGATCAGGAAACATGCCTCCTGCGGTGACCACCGTTCATGGGTCGTGTGGTGGTGAAAAACCGCTCTCCAGCTGAGGAGGCTGGCATCTGTTGTGACCACCAGCCACTGATCTGGGGGAAAGGGTTTCCCCTGAAGAAGGGATGATATTATGATTGGGTCACCGAGGAGAGCAAGCCCAAGCTAAGCCACAGAAAACCAGAGAGGTTGGTAACTAAGCAAATTGCAGACCCCTGATCCTATCCACACAACTAGCAGTAGCCATGGAGCGTGCCTACGATGATCCTAGACGCCTCAGTACAGCTGGAGAGCTAAGGCTAGTTTCACACTAGCGCTTTTGAGCGCAGCGACGGCCTGCGCACGGCTGCCGCTAAGCCCCGCCCCCTGCCGCGCCGGTAGCTCCACCTACCGGCGCATGACGCTGCATGTGTCCTGCGTCCCCTATCTTTATCACTGGGGGCGCAGGCTGCAGTTTGGTTGTGCTCGGCGCACCGTCAAAAAGGCGCATGCGCCGCCAAACGCATACTGCGCACAGCCTGCGCCCCAGTGATAAAGATAGGGGACGCAGGACGCATGCAGCGTCATGCGCCAGTAGGCGGAGCTACCGGCGGAGGCGCAGCAGGGGGCGGGGCTTAGCGGCGGCCGTGCGCAGGCCGTCGCTGTGCTCAAAAGCGCAAGTGTGAAACTAGCCTAACTAAGCATAAAGCAAGAAAGGGGAAATCTATACTGCCCCAGAGCAGACCCCAAAGGAATAGATAGCCCCCAAACATATATTGTCGGTGAGACAAGATGAAAACACAAACGCAGGCAGGAAAATAGACTGCGCAAATGATGGGGCCCACTCTGACTAAACAGGACAGGAAAGGAAAGACACTGTCTGCAATCACGCAAAAAACCCTGCAAAAAAGTCCAACACGTCTGATGCAAAAAATACTGAAGTCGCACGACTTCGCCCACTATATCAGCACTCTGGTATATTCTGAAAGCAGAGCAAAAAGAGGCCAATCTAATAAGGGACAAAAACAAACTGGCACAAGCAGTAACATGTGGATGGTGATTCAGCACAGCCCCAGCCGGAGCTGGCTGACCACACAAAACAGAGACAAAACCAGATCAAATGTAAACAGAATAGCAAATGGACACTTAGCTGAACATGCAGGAACTGAGCTGGAAACTAAGACTTCAGGAGGCAGGAAGAAAATCACCAACAGGGATAGAGGGAGTCGGCTGTCTTAAATCCCAATCTGAAACCCCAGATCTCCAATCGTCGTCCTCATTATCAGGTGGCAAGCCACTGTTAATCAGATCAGCTCCACTACCTGCAGTAACCACCAGAGGGAACCCAGAAGGAGAACTCGCAACCCCTCTGTCAATTTGACCAGCTCCACTACCTTCAGTAATAACAAGAGGGAAACCAGAAAGCGAATTCACAACAGTACCCCCTCTTGAGGAGGGGTCACCGAACCATCATCCACGCCACCAGGCCGATCAGGATGGGCCCGGTGAAAAGCACGAACCAATCTTTCGGCATGAATATCAGAAGCAGAGACCCAAGAACTATCCTCCTGGCCATAACCCTTCCATTTGACCAAGTACTAGAGTCTCCATCTAGCCAAACGAGAATCCAATATTTTCTCTACCTCATATTCCACATTGCCTTTAACCAATACAGGGTCAGGAGGCGCCGCCATAGGAACTACTGGCTCCACAAACCTCTTCAGCAAAGATTTATGAAACACGTTATGGATCTTAAACGTAACTGGAAGAGCCAATCGAAAAGAAACAGGATTAAAGCTCTCCAAAATCTTATAAAGGTCCAATGAATCTTGGCTTGAATTTTGGAGACACAACCTTCATAGGAATATTCTTTGACGACAACCAAACCATATCACCCACTTTAAACCGAGGACCAATGGTCCTATGTTGCTTGGAAAACCGTTGGGCTTTTTCCTGAGAGAGGGACAACTTTTCCACCACTTGGTCCCAAATCTGCTGCATTCTCTCTACCACAGTGTCCACATTTGGGCAGGTTGAAGATTCCACCTGCCCTGAAGAAAATCGAGGATGAAACCCAAAGTTACAGAAAAAGGGCGACATCAAAGTGGCAGAACTAGCTCTATTGTTTAGCGCGAATTTGGCCAAGGGCAAAAATAAGACCCGGTCATCCTGATCAGCAGATTTGAAACATCTCAAATAGGACTCCAAAGTCTGGTTTGTACCTCTCAGTCTGCCCATAGGTCTGAGGATGAAATGCATAGGAGAAAGATAACTGAATTCCCAGTTTGGAACAAAAAGCTCTCCAAAATCTGGAAACAAACTGGATTCCTCTGTCCGACACAACGTTCTCAGGAATCCCGTGCAACTGAACCACCTGTTGTAAAAACAAGGGCACCAACTCAGAAGAAGATGGCAACTTTAGGAGTGGTACAAGATGGATCATCTTAGAAAATCTATCACAAATCACCCAGATAACAGTCATTCTCTGAGAGACAGGAAGATAGGAAATAAAATCTATTGAGATATTAGTCCATGGCCTCCTGGGCACCGGCAGGGGCATCAACAACCCACTAGAATGAGAACAGGTCTTGGACCGAGAACAAGTCCCACAGGACTGCACAAAATTCCTCACATCACGAGATAAGGCAGGCCACCAAAAAGACCGACTCACCAAATCTCTGGTACCAAAAATACCTGGATGACCAGCCAACGCGGAGCAATAAATTTCAGACATTACTCTCTTCCTCCACTGGTCGGGGACATACAATTTTCCCATAAGGCAACGTTCAGGTTTTCCTCCTGAAATTCCTCCAGGGCACATCTCAAATCGGGTGAGATGGTGGAAAGAACTACACCCTCATTTAGAATGGTAGTAGGCTCGGTCACAATAAGAGAATCCACAAAGAAACTCCTAGAAAGGGCGTCCGCCTTAACATTCTTAGTGCCCGGAAGAAAAGAGATCACAAAATTAAAACGCGTGAAAAACAAGGCCCACCTAGCCTGTCTAGGATTCAGGCGTTTGGCTGATTCAAGATAAATCAAATTCTTGTGGTCGGTGAGGACCACAACTTGATGTCTAGCTCCCTCCAACCAATGTCTCCACTCTTCAAATGCCCATTTCATGGCCAACAATTCCCGATTCCCCACGTCATAGTTACGTTCAGATGGGGAGAATTTTCAAGAAAAGAAGGCATAGGGATTCATCTTAGAAGTCACCGGATCTTTTTGGGACAAAACGGCTCCTGCACCAATCTCAGAAGCATCTACCTCCACCTGAAATGGGAGTGAGACATCAGGTTGCCGTAGAACTGAAGCAGAAGTGAATCTCCGCTTAAGCTCCTGAAATGCCGAGACTGCCTCTGGAGACCAGTTCACCACATTAGCGCCCTTTTTGGTCAGATCAGTCAGTGGTTTGACAATACCAGAAAAATTACCTATAAATTTTACGGTAGAAATTAGCAAAACCCTAAAAAGTTCTGGAGAGCCTTCAAAGAAGTGGGCTGAACCCAATCATATATGGCCTGTATCTTGGCTGGGTCCATTTCAATAGCAGACGGGGACACAAAATGAATCCCAAAAATGAAATCCTCTGTACACCAAAGAGGCACTTCGATCTCTTAACATACAGGGAATTTTCCCTCAAAATCCGTAACAGTCCAGACATGTTCCACATGAGAATCCCAGTCACTGGAAAAGATCAAAATATCATCCAGATAAATGATCAAAACTGATCCACAAAGTCCCGGAAAATATCGTTGATAAAAGATTGGAAGACAGAAGGGGCATTAGTGAGCCCAAAAGGCATCACCAGGTACTCAAAATGTCCCTCCGGAGTATTAAACGCCGTCTTCCATTCATCCCCGTACTTGATGCGAATAAGATTATACGCCCCCCTGAGGTCAAGCTTGGTAAACCAACAGGGACTTTTAACTCTGGAAAATAAAACAGAAATCAGGAGTAATGGGTACTGATATTTAACAGTGATTTTGTTAAGGGAACGATAGTCAATACATGGCCTTAATGAACGATCTTTCTTGGCCACAAAAAAAAACAAAACAGCACCTAAAGGTGACGAGGATGGTCTAATATGACCCTTCTCCAACGACTCCTTGATATAAGATCGCATAGCATCATGTTCGGGTACCGATAAGTTGAAAAACTGACCCTTGGGAAATTTACACCCGGGCATTAACTCAATTGCACAGTCATAACTCCTATGAGGAGGCAAAGACACAGAATTACTCTCACTAAATACATCAGAAAAATCAGCCTAATAATCAGGAATATCATGAGCCTGGGAGAAGTGGAGAAAACAGGAGTGTCACTAAGAACACACTGACAACCCCAACTCACCACAGACACAGATTTCCAATCCAAAACAGGATTATGATTCTGCAACCAGGGAAAACCCATAACAATGGTATCATGCAAATTGTGCGACACCAAAAATTTACAATTTTTGTGGTGGTCTGGGGCGACCCACATTATCACCTGGGTCCAAAACTGAGGATTATTCTCCACCAAAGGAGTAGCATCAATACACCTCAAAGGGATAGGAGTCGGTAGGGGTATCATGGGAAAACCACAACGTTTAGCAAAGTCTAAATCCATCAGATTCAAAGCTGCTCCTGAATCTACAAAAGCCTTAGCGGAAAATGTGGATAAGGAGCAGATCAGAGTAATTGCCAAAAGAAACTTAGGTTGTACACTGCCCACAGCAAATGTGTGAGCAAAACGTTTTCCTCATTTAGGGCAGACAAATAGTATGAGAGGCGTCTCCACAGAAAAAAAACACAGCTTATTACGCCTTCTAAACTCCTGAGGTTGCGCCCTAGACAAAACCCTATCACACTGCATGGGTTCAGAAGTTCGTTCAAAAGGCGGCAACGCCTCTCGTGTAGTTTTACGTTCACGTAAACGCAGATCTGGTCGTCAAGACCAGAGGGAACAGGAAATCCCACCATAGCATCTTTTAAGGTTTCTGCCAAACCCTTCCGAAAGAGAGCTGCTAGGGCATCGTCATTCTATTTAGTAAGGACCGCCCACTTTCTGAATTTTTGACAATGTAAGGCTAGTTTCACATTTGCGTTTAAGGCAGCAGCGGCGGCCTGTGCACGGCCGCCGCTAAGCCCCTCCCCCTGCCGTGCCTCCACCAGTAGCTCTGACTACGGGCGCATGACGCTGCATGCATCCTGCGTCCCCTATCTTTTGCACTGGGGACGCAGGCCGTGTGCAGTATGCGTTTGGCGGCGCATGCGTCCTTTTGACGCTGCGCCGACCAGCGCCAAATGCAACAGGTTGCAATTTGGTGGGCTCGGCACAGTGTCAAAAGGACGCATGCACCGCCAAACGCATACTGCGCACAGCCTGCGTCCCCAGTGCTAAAGATAGGGGATGCAGGACGCATGCAGCGTCATGCGCCCGTAGGCAGAGCTACTGGTGGAGGCACGGCAGGAGGCAGGGCTTAGCGGTGGCCGTGGGCAGGCCACCGCTGCCTTAAACGCAAATGTGAAACTAGCCTAACTCTGCAGAATCTTGACCCTGGTTCAATGCCAATAAGGTTTTCTCAGCTTGATCAATAGCATTAGGTTCATCATACAACAACCCTAAGGCTTGAAAAAATGCATCCACATTAGCCAGAATAGGATCTCCAATGATCTCCAGGTGTCAGAGAAAAAGCCCAATCCTGGGGATCACCGCGCAGCAGGGAGACGACAATTTTAACCTGCTGCACAGAGCTCCCCGATGAGTTAGGTTTCAAGGCAAGAAATAGTTTACAATTATTCTTAAAATTCTAAAATTTAGACCGATCCCCAGAAAACACATCAGGAGTAGGAATTTTTTGTTCAACAGCAGATGATTGAGTGAGATAGGCAGAAATTCCCCGCACTTCAGCAGCGAGCTGCTCAACATGATCGGACAATTGCTTAATCTCCATTAAAGAAAAAATCCTCCTACGGCCCCAAAGAAAAAGAGGAAAAAAAATATATTAAAAAATTGACGCTTTTTTTTTTTACAATTCTTTCCTTGTTTTGAGTACCCTAGAGTCTGCGGTTGGGCTGGTGATTCTGTTATGACTGGGTCACCAAGGAGGAGAGCAAGTCCAAGCTAAGCCACAGAAAACCAGAGAGGATTGCAGACCCCTGATCCTATCCACACAACTAGCAGTAGCCATGGAGCGTGCCTACGATGATCCTAGACGCCTAGGCACAGCCGAAGAGCTACCTAAGCCTAAAGCAAGAAAGGGGAAAATCTAAAGTTCCCCAGAGCAGACCCCAAAGGAATAGATAGCCCCCAAACATATATTGTCGGTGAGACAAGATGAAAACACAAACGCAGGCAGGAAAATAGACTAAGCAAATGATGGGGCCCACACTGACTAAACAGGACAGGAAAGGAAAGACACTGTCTGCAATCACGCAAAAAACCCTGCAAAAAAGTCCAACACATCTGATGCAAAAAATACTGAAGTCGCATGACTTCGCCCACTATATCAGCACTCTGGTATATTCTGAAAGCAGAGCAAAAAGAGGCCAATCTAATAAGGGACAAAAACCAAACTGGCACAAGCAGTAATATATCGATAGTGATTCAGCACAGCCCCAGCCGGAGCTGGCTGACCCACACAAAACTGAGATAGACAAAACCAGATCAAATGTAAACAGAATAGCAAATGAACACTCAGCTGAACATGCAGGGACTGAGCTGGAAACTAAGACCTCAGGAGGCAGGAAGAAAATCTGTCTTAAATCCCAATCTGAAAACCCAGCTCTCCAATAGTCGTCCTCATTATCAGGTGGCAAGCCACTGTTAATAGGATCAGCTCCATTACCTCCAGTAACCACCAGAGGGAGCCCAGAAGGAGAACTCGCAACCCCTCTGTCAATTTGACCAGCTCCACTTCCTTCAGTAATAACAAGAGGGAGGCCAGAAAGCGAATTCACAACAGGAGGAACTGATTGTCCACCACTCTAGTGACTGTCTGACCTGAGAGGACAACCGGCATCGATCGAGCGTGAATGGGTTCTTGTCTCAGGATGACAAGAGGGCATGCTGCAGGGGGCAAAGACGGAACTGGGCCAACGGGATCGCTTCCATCACCACCACCATTTTTCCTAGAATCCTCATGCAGAAACGGATTGTGTGAGGGACTGGTTGGCGCAGTACCCGCACTCCCTGCCGGAGGGCTAGGGCCTTGTCTCGAGGGAGAATTACCAACCCTCGGCAAGTGTCGAAGGTCATCCCTAAAAAGAAAATTCTCTGAGCTAGAACAAGGGATGACTTCTTTACATTGACCAACCACCCTAAGTGGGCAAGAGTATCTAGCGTGATGCTGACACTTTCCTCGCATGCCCACCTTGAAGGGCCCTTAACCAAGAGGTCGTCAAAGTAGGGAAATACGACTATGCCCTAGGAGTGCAGGATGGCCATGGGGACTGCCATGACCTTTGTGAACACTCTGGGGGCAGTGGCTAGCCCGAAGGGCAGCACTGCAAACTAAAAATGTAGACCGTTGATGGCGAAACGTAGAAACCTTTGATGCGGAGGGAAAATGGGGATATGTAGATAGGCGTCCAGAATATCGATAGAGGCCAAGTACTCTACCTGCCCCATTGCCGATATGACTGAATGGAGAGACTCCATCCGGAAATGTCTGATCCTGATAAATTTGCTCAGGAGCTTTAGATCCAAAACGGGCCTGACAGTCCCGTCCCTTTTGGGGACTGCAAACAGATTGGAATAGAAGCCCTGAGTCTTCTCGTTTTCCGGTACCGGAATGATGATTCCGTTGTGGCTGAGCGAATCGATGGTTCCTAGTAGAGCCTTTGCCCGGGTATCCACTTTGGGAAGACGGGAAAGAAAAAAATCGTCTTGGGGGCCGCCTGACAAATGCCCCGAGTCATTTGGCTGAAGATCTTTGGGATCTGGATCCCCTCGGCCTGGACTGGTTAGTACGCATCCTCCCCAATGGGTTGGCCCTATATGAGACCTGTCGGTCCCTATTCTAGTTGGGGCGCCCTGACGCGGCGGAATTAGCCGCCGTAGTCCACCCGGGGTTGCAAAAGGCCCAAAAACGCGCCTGAAACTGGTGACGAAATGGCGGTTTGACCTTTTGTTGAGGAAGGAAACCGCCTCCTGTGAGATGAGCTGATCTAACTTCTCTCCGAACAGGCGGCCACACTGGTATAGTAGCGCTGTCAAGGACTTTTTTGAGGCTGAATCGGCCTGCCATGTCCTTAACCATAGCGCTTTCCTAATGGAGATTGCATTTGCGGCCGCAAGTGCAGCGCAGTTGGCCGCATCTAAAGATGCATTGATCAAGTAGTCCCCCGCCATGGCTATCTGATTTGTGATTTCTGATACACCTACTGGCTGAAGTATGTCTTGCAAGGCTCTATTCAATGATTCTGATCAAGAAATCATGGCCTTGGCTACCCACGCTGCTACGAATGAGGGAGAGAGTGCTGATCCCGATGCCTCAAACACTGAGCGAGCCAAGTTCTCTGAGACGATCAGTGGGATCCTTAATAGAAGAAATACTAGGATAGTAGAGTTTTTGTAGCCAAGCGTGACAGAGGTGGATCCACCGTTGGGGATTCCATCCACTCTTTACGGAGATCCGGGGCTAAAGGATACTTCGCCTCGAGTGCCTTCAGGCCCAAGAAACGCCTGTCCGGTCGTTCTCTGTGTCATTGCACTGTCCTCAAATTCAGTGAGTGAGTGAGTGCAAAATACTCTATGGGGACGCTTGACTCGCTAAAATGACACCTTATGGCCCAGAGCCAGAATGGAATCATCCTCAGTCCCCAGAGGTTGGTTGACGGCCTCTATGAGACTGTCAACCGTTTCCTGACGACCCGGCGTATCTAGGTCAAGAGGTTTGTCCGAGTCATAGTCCGAGCCTTGCTCCCTATCAACTGCTGGTGACGGGGAGCGAGAAGCAGAGCTCACGGATGCCGAGGCACCGGATGGCCCGGGAGATGCTGTGTGGGTTTGCTTCCCCCCGGGTCTGCCTGGAGTGAGAGCGGCCCCTGCAGGCCGGAGGCTCCTGTGAGGTAGAGGACCCCTCTAAGACAGGCGAGCCACTGTCCTTGTCCCTATCTGGGGTCCGATAGTTCGGGACTCGATTGCTCTCGTAAATGACGCCATAGATTGCGACAGTGATAACACCCATTCCGGGGGAATTGGTACACTGGGCTTGGTCGTAGGGGAGGGCTCCTGAGCGCGTTTAGACTCGCAGGCTTCACATACACGCTTGGTCTGCGCCCGCGGAAAAGCGGACCGACAGGAGATGCATGCAGCGTATAAAAACGTATGCGTCTTAGGTTTTCCTGACATGCTGTACCTGTCAGCCATCCGCGCTGAAAAAAAAAAACCGCCAGGGGAGGGCGCTCTTCTTCTTCTCTTAGCGTGGCCTCTCTGTGGGGCTAGGGGGCAGCACTTACCCCAGTCCTGTGTCCCGTGTCCTCAGCCTGTGAGGCGTCGCTTCAATCTGCACGCCACCACTGCGGGCAGGCCCCCGGAATAAAAAAGGGATCCTGGGGGGGTACTTCCAAGTGCGGCCTAGCTTCGCCTGAAGCCAGGGCCTAAATTTCTTCGGCGTCCGCACAGGCCACGGGGGCGGGGCCGCCGTGATGCGACGCCAGGGGCGGGGACTTCCGGCCGCGGACTAGCGCCGGCTGAAGCAGCGGCCTCAATTTTTACCATCCGCCCAGGGGGGGGGCGGTCTTAACCGCCGGACCCCAGAATCAAGGCTGGGACCGGATCCACCGCTGCCAGGGAGAAGTTAAGGGCTCCAGCCCTGCGCTGCTGCAGGAGCCCTCCCCGGCCAACCTCCTCTGTCTAGCTCAGGTAGAGGGGAGGGGGGCCATATGAAAAAAAAAAAAAAAAAAAAAAAGGACGGTGCAGGCACCCTAACTCCATCTAACCCCTTGCCTGGGTGAGGAGAGGGACCGTCCGCCGCCTCGCCCCACCGCAGTCTTAGCATTGGTGGGGCAGTGGGGGCTGCACGGACTACGCTTGTGCCTCTGTGCAGCCTAGGGTTTCAATACCCTAGGGTGGACAGGGCTAAGTCCGGCATCATGTCCCACGGTGCGGGAGAGGATATGTTGAGGGACACTTGCACGTGCTCGCCCGTTGTTGGTTTGGGGAGATCGGACCCCTTCAATAGGGTCCGTCGCCCGTATCTCACCTCCGTGGACTGGCAATATCCCACGTTGCGGAGAGGATACGTGGAGGGACACTCGCACATGCTCGCCCGTTGTTGGTTTGGGGAGATCAGACCCTTTCAATAGGGGTGACGGATCCTCTCTCATCTTTATGTGAAAGGAACATCTGGAAAAAAATCCCCGTTGCGGTAGAGGATACGTGGAGGGACACTCGCACGTGCTCGCCTGTTGTTGGTTTGGGGAGATCGGACCCTGTCAATAGGGTCCGTCGCCCCCGTCTTATCTTCATGGGGGGAAGAAGAAAAAAAAAAAATCAGTCTTGAGACAGAGAGACATGTGCCTCCAACAGACACTAGGCAAAAAACTGGCTTCCGCCCACAATCGGGGCGAGGGTGTATACGGCAGAGGAGGAGCTAACCTTTTTTTTTTTCACTTAGTGTCAGCCTCCAGGCGGCAGTAGCATACACCCACAGTACCTTTGTCCTCAAATGAGGCGAAGGAGAAAAATCTAGTTCAAAAAGGGGAAGCGTACTGCCAACAAGAGTGGGAAAAGTAAAGTTGTGGTGGAAAGGGGAACAGGCTTGGTGTTAGAGGTTTACGTGGAGCAGGTGGTAATATTGCTGAAAGCGCTACTGAACAAACATTGTCCTTTCCATACACAACTGACAACTTGTGTTCCTGGACAGGATACTCAACTCACTTTCTTTTGCAGCCACGCAGCAGTACGCCTTGTAGATGAGGGCCAGAAAGAGCATGTGCTCCAGTAGATGGCAAGCGCTGCATCAAGTGGCCTCTCCTCCTCCTCCTCCTCAACATGAAAGTACAGAGCTCAGAGGTGGCACCAGAATTACCCTTGTTTTTCCACGCATCAAAACTCTCCAACCACCCAACTCGCCCAGAATACTAATCGTATAATTGTAATGCATGGTGCAGGGCCTGGGACAGGGCTTGGACCAGTATTTCTAGCTTAAACATTGATCATTAACAGGTGGTTGAGTGACAGGTGTAGGCCTGGTGCTCTGGGAGCCCTGCCAAATTCAAGCAACAAAATATGTGGGCGATCCAAATTGAAGTCTAAACATTTCCAAAAATTAGAGGCAGACACCACTAAAGCGTCATCAATTTCCCCACAGCAGAGAAAGTATAATGAGACTCTGACACTCCTTCCACTACAGGCAAGACACAACTTAAGAATCTCCACATTTCCAAAAATTGTTAGCAACAATAGCAACAGCACGCACAGGATCCACGACAAAGGTGTCACATACTATAATAACGCAAGATCGATGCAGCCCACTGAAAACTACACTATCACCCAGTGTGCAAAAGTAATTGAAGATCCATGACTTGTTCATCTTGATGAAAGTTAGGCCACTCAGCCATTTCTGAAGACCAAAATGCAAAAGGATCCAAATTCCCCGATGGTACTGATATTGATCTGAAGATACTCCTGCACCATCCTCTGCAGTCGTTCAAATGTCAGACTTGCACACTCTTCTGCTGGTGCACGTGCTGGCTTAAAAAATGTGTGAAATTACACACAGAAATTCCTTATGCCACTTACACTGCTGCTGCTAATGTTCCTACACATTCCCAAGGTTGGAACCCTAACTGATGCACCAATTGTGGGTGACTGCTGTCTTGGGGAAAACCACTCTTAATTTTGTATACAAGCGTGTTTCGATACTCCAGCAGCATATGCGCATCCCATTACAGGGGGAGAGCATCTGACAAAATTTACTCTTGTACCGTGGATCTAACAGATTGGCAACCCAGTAGCCAGCACTATTTCTAATCCTAAAAATATGGGCATCATGTTGTAGATAGTGCAGCAAGAAGGCGCTCATATGTGAGGCGCTTCCATGAGGTCCTAGTCCATGCTGTCTTGGTGGCAGGGTAACACTCAAGCTTGCTTCCTACATCCTCTCCCATCAACCATGACAACAGAGAGGGGATCATTATTCTCTTCATCTCCTGACTGTTGCATGCCCATCACCTCTTCCTCCTTGTCCTCCTCCATTTGCTACTCAGCTCCTGCACCTTCAATAACAGTTTGTCTGGTACCATGAACCCCCCTCGATCGCTGTAATAAACCCTCCCATGGCACCCGCTTGTGCGGCAACAGTCTGAAACGTTGTGATATTGATATCACTTCCGCATCTTCCTCTGGGACCACCACAACCTCCCGCAGACTATTCAAAGTGTGCTCCAGCATGTAGATGACCAGAATAGAGATGAAGATGATGGCATGGTCAGCGAAAACCATTTCGAAACTGTGCAGAAGGGTGCAAATGTCCTTCATCTGTGCTCACTACATAAGCGTGATTTTCACATCTCTACTACATTGCCCCAGGCTATAAAAAAGGACATATAGCACCAGAGCTTGTCGCTACTGCCATAGTCGTTGCTAGAGTTGAGCGAAACAGGTCGGTCAGATTCATAAGTCGCCAACTTATGGCAAAGTCGGGTTTCACCGACCGAAACCTGACCACAGCGAAGTCGGCCATGTGGTCGGCAAAACAAGCGCCAAAGTTGGATTTCCCAGAATGCTTGCACGTGACTTTTTTAAGCCACTGAGCAAGGACGTATACAGCGGGTAACGAGGTGACATGTGCAGCGTCCGGGGAGAGAGGGAGAGTTTTCGCGCACTTTAAAAAAGCGGTTCGGCATGTAGGTGTATTTACTGTCCTCCACTCCCTGCCGACTTTGCTTCCCCATTGACTTGCATTGGGTTTCGTGTTTCAGTCGGACCTTCGACTTTTCCCGATAGTAGGCCGATTACGTTTGACTCGACTTTTGAGAAAGTCGGGTTTCGTGAAACCCGACCCGACCCTAAAAAAGGCAGTCGCTCATCTCTAGTCGCTGCAACACGTGGAGAGTGAAATTCCACTGTGTCGGCAGATCGCATATAAAGCGGTTAACCGGTAGACAGAGAGACCTCTGTAGTGATGCAAGTCGATGACCTGCAGCGTGCAAATGGCGGATGTGACAACACAGCGACCGAGCTTTCTGCAGCAACTCATCCAGGCCGAATAGTGGTAGAGATATTTCTATACCACCAGGTTGAGAACGTGAGCCATGCAAGACGTGTGTGTACGGTTGACCCTGTTGTGGGGAAGGCAACATGTTCATGCCATTATCTCACATACCATTCCCTGCATCCAGTTTGTGTGGAGACTGCCATTGTTCAAACTCGGCCTGGATAGCTGACCACAAATTTTAAGCTGTGTGACTGCGAATTCCAAGCCATATTAATTTAAACACTGCATGATTGTGGTGAGACCTGGCTGCGCAGTACAGAGGAAGGGGGATTCTCTCTGCAATGTTGGAATGTGTGTCTCGATAAGACAGAGGTTGAAGATGCAGGTGGAGGCCCTACAAGAGGTGAAGAAGGCAAAAGCAGTGGAGGAAGTGCTAGATACAGAGGTTTGTCCCACAAGCCTTTGTAATTCCAAGACTTGGTGTCTATTGACATCTTGGCTTCTAGTTGTTTAGTTCACCATCCCTTGTGTAGTGGTTTATTTCTCCATCCCCTGGTGTGCAGTCGTTTAGTTATCCAACTCCAAGTGTTTAGTAGTTTATTTTTCCAACCTCTGTTGTCTAGTAGTTTAGTTCTCCATCCTCTGCTGCGTAGTGGTTTACTTTTCCATCCCAAAGCGCCCTGCAAGCTTTGGGGATTCCAAGACTCATGGAGCAGCCCCCTTCCCCGCCTGCCCCCACAGCCACCCAGTGCCTAATCAACAAGTTGTAATGACCCCTGGCCGTGCTTGCTTGTCTAGTTGTCAGTAGTAAAATGCAGACTGGCAGACATTGATTTTTTCAAGGAACGGTTGATGTTGTCTGCAACATGCTGGTGTAGCACAGGCACAGCTTTTTTACAGAAGCAACGGTGACTGGGCAACTGGGTACTGTGTGACTGCGATGCCCATGAGCTTTTGGTAAGTAACTGCATACACCAGGCGGAAAAGAAGCATTTCCATGGCAAATGGATTGGAGATGGTGAAGTTCAAGCTGTTAGCTTTGCTATGTGTAAGAGGAAACAATCTTTTTCGTGACCACAACTACAGGACCAAGGGCTGGCTGCAGTGCGGAGGGAGGGTAGAGTATGGAGAACATGACAAACTACTGGACTGTGAATGAGGTGCAGACGGAGATGTTATGGTGTACTGAGAAAGATGTGATGCATTTGGTGTCTGAGATCTGTCAAAAACAGCAGGCATGCCACTTCCATAACAACTGTTGTGGGTAAACAAGTGGAGGTTCTGAGGCCAGAGACATGTGTGAGAACACTTACCACAGTGAAGTTTTGCAGCAGATGCGGTTGATGGGGGCGGACGGTGAATGGCAAGGCACACTAGGCCACATTTTAGTGCAGTGAGTTTCCCAGACTAATGCATGTTGATCGCTCATGTGCCATTTCATGCAAGCAGTACTCAATATATTGCAATTTTTGCCTCTATTGAGTATTTTTTTTTTTTTACAAAGTTGGCAGATAACCTGACTTGGGTCTCAAAAAAGGCCCAGGCAAGGCAACCCTTTCCACCCATGCGAAGTGCACACCTGCCACCATTGCTGGCCACAACCAGAGTTGTGGCTAAAGATGCAGTGCCTCTTTTAGTTGAATCACTCGCACATCTGTGGTTCCTCACAGTCATTTGGGAGGTTGGAGAGTTGTGAGACAGGGGAAAACAAGGGTGATTGGGGTGCCAACTCAGAGGACTGTTCTGTGTGTGATGTCAAAGTTGAGAAAAAGGAGGAGAGACCACTTGATGCAGAGCTTTTCCATCCACTAGAGCACATGCTCGTATTAGCCCTGATCTACAAAGTGTAGATGAGTGCTTCCCACAAGCTCTGTGCCTCGAGGTAGCCCTAGACTCTGCTCTCTCTTTCAAAATACATATCCATGCCATTTCCACTTCCTTCAGACTACAACTCAAAAATATTTCCTGGATCCGTACTTTCTGTCACGGGGTCCTTCTCCGATACCACACAATCAACAGAGCTGAACAATCCCAAGACCTTTATTATAAACAAAACTAAAAGGTCCATAAACAATCCACCACACAGAGGGTACAATACAACACGAATGCAGTTCAGTAACAGGATGAATGTCCAAGGAGATGAGAGTCCAATAATCCAGCAGAGGATAAAATGGGTCCATATGCTTCCCCTTCTCTCTGACGTGCTGTCTTCACATGATCATCACCTCACAGGGTCTGACTTGTACAGCTCCTGTCCTCCCCAGCCCCCTCCTTATTTCCAGGGGTAGTCAGACAGG
This sequence comes from Dendrobates tinctorius, assembly GCF_039654945.1. Lineage (NCBI taxonomy): Eukaryota > Metazoa > Chordata > Amphibia > Anura > Dendrobatidae > Dendrobates > Dendrobates tinctorius. The sequence continues at coordinate 22,607,997 of NW_027361731.1, read as the reverse complement.
TTGGGGCGGTTTTCAGGCCTCCCAGACCTGACAAAGGTGCCTTGGGGATTAAGGCACTACAGGGGGTTCATCAAGAGGCATAGATACAGTCAGGCTGCAGACAGTAAGGCCCCTTTACATTTAGCGATACACCAGCGATACCGACAACGATACGACCTGGTCAGGATCGCTGGTGCATCGCTAAATGGTCGCTAGTGAGCTGCCACACAGGCAGGTCTCACAGCGACGTAGCGACGCAGCAGCGGTAATTACTTATCTTTCAGACACGGCGATCCTGACGTCCTCCCGTCCACGAGTCGCTCGTCGGCACCAGCAGGAAGCGCGTGACGAGAAATGGAGCTGCACGATCTCGAGCGATGAGCGACAAACAGAGGGGGAGCCGGTCGGAGGTAAGTATTACACATAGCGATATCGCTACTGCGTCACGAAATCGGTGACGCTTTAGCAATATCGCTATGTGTAAAGGCCCCTTTAGTGAGCTAATTCAATTATCAAACTTTTGGAAGGTAATTGAGACTCTAGACAATATGGGGAATACATGGAATGATACAGGGCAACAAGAAAACACTATGGAAATCCGTAAAATATAAATAGACACAAAATGATACCCACATAACATATCATACTTTCCTTAATCAAGAATCTGCAAAAACCCTAGTTCCTGCCTTCATCATCTCCTGTCTCGACTACTGCAGGCTCCTGCATGGTGCCCTCCTGTCTTGTATCCCTCTAATCCATCCTAAACTCTGCTGCCTGACTAATCCACCTAACCCCCCTCCCACTATTCCCCGGCCTCTACCCTCTGTCAATCCCTGCACTGGCTGCCCATTACCCAGAGACTACAGTTCAAAACCCTAACCATGACATACAAAGCCATTCAAAACCTGTGTCCTCCATACATTGTGACCTAGTCTCCCAGTACTTACCTGCAGGCAACCTCTGATCCTCCTTCTGTACTCCACTATTATCTCCTCTTCCCACAATCGCATACAAGATTTCTCCTGCTCATCCCCCCTACTCTGGAACTCTCTACCCCAACATACCATGCTCTCACCTACTGTAGTAACTTTAAGAAGGAACCTGAAGAACCACCTCTTCCGACAAGCCTACAACCTACAGTAACCATCTCTCCACCATACCGCTGCCCAAGCAGCTCTACCCTCACTCAGCCCTTGTAGACTGTGATTCCTCACGGGAAGGTCCTCTCTCCTTCTGTATCAGTCGGTGACTTGTATTGTTTATGATTATTGTACTTGTTTTTATTATGTACACCCCTTTACACATAAATGGTGCAATAACAAATATTACTGCAGAGCAGCTGCCAAAGAAAGGGAGTCACGTAGCCCATCCAGTAACAGAAGATGTCAAAATGCTGCACAATTATACTATTCCTACTGTGGGGAAATTGATGCCACTTTGGGCATGTGTGACAATAATTTTCTGAAATGTGGAGAAACCAAGTTGGGTCTCCTTCATGTGTGCTGCCTGAATTTGGCAGAGCTCTCAGAGCACCAGGCCTTCACTTGTCACTCATCCACCTGTTCCTGATCAGTGTTTCAGATAGAAATGCTGCTCCAAGCTCTGCTCCAGGCATCCATGCTGCACAATTACACTATCTGTACTTTGGGTCATTGGTGACACTTTTCCTGGTGTCTGCCCCTAATTTGTGCTGTGTAGGAAGCTTTTTGGCCCCTGAAGGTGTTGTCTATGCATTTGGTTTATCCTCTCACTGAATTCAATGGGGTTCGGGTATGTTTGTCAAACCGTTAGGTGAACCGAACCTTCAAAGGTTCCCTCATCTCTAATGGGGAGCAACTGCTGTGAGACCCGGCCTCCTCCGGAGCGTCTGTGTGATTCTTTATTTACATGAAGAACAAATGACAGAAGAAAACGACGGAGAATCCTGATAGATAATAATGGAGCCTCCAGCACCGACCTCCACCCGCAGAGCCGCACTCCACATAGAGAATAATGGAGCCTCCGGCATCTACCTCCACCCGCAGAGCCTCACTCCACATAGAGAATAATGGAGCCTCCGGCATCTACCTCCACCCGCAGAGCCGCACTCCACATAGAGAATAATGGAGCCTCCGGCACCGACCTCCACCCGCAGAGCCGCACTCCACATAGAGAATAATGGAGCCTCCGGCATCTACCTCCACCCGCAGAGCCTCACTCCACATAGAGAATAATGGAGCCTCCGGCATCTACCTCCACCCGCAGAGCCGCACTCCACATAGAGAATAATGGAGCCTCCGGCACCGACCTCCACCCGCAGAGCCGCACTCCACATAGAGAATAATGGAGCCTCCGGCATCTACCTCCACCCGCAGAGCCTCACTCCACATAGAGAATAATGGAGCCTCCGGCACCGACCTCCACCCGCAGAGCCGCACTCCACATAGAGAATAATGGAGCCTCCGGCATCTACCTCCACCCGCAGAGCCTCACTCCACATAGAGAATAATGGAGCCTCCGGCATCTACCTCCACCCGCAGAGCCGCACTCCACATAGAGAATAATGGAGCCTCCGGCACCGACCTCCACCCGCAGAGCCGCACTCCACATAGAGAATAATGGAGCCTCCGGCATCTACCTCCACCCGCAGAGCCTCACTCCACATAGAGAATAATGGAGCCTCCGGCATCTACCTCCACCCGCAGAGCCGCACTCCACATAGAGAATAATGGAGCCTCCGGCACCGACCTCCACCCGCAGAGCCGCACTCCACATAGAGAATAATGGAGCCTCCGGCACCGACCTCCACCCGCAGAGCCGCACTCCACATAGAGAATAATGGAGCCTCCAGCACAGACCTCCACCCGCAGAGCCGCACTCCACATAGAGAATAATGGAGCCTCCAGCACTGACCACCCGCAGAGCCGCACTCCACATAGAGAATAATGGAGCCTCCGGCATCTACCTCCACCCGCAGAGCCGCACTCCACATAGAGAATAATGGAGCCTCCGGCACCGGCCTCCACCCCGCAGAGCCGCACTCCACATAGAGAATAATGGAGCCTCCGGCACCGACCTCCACCCGCAGAGCCGCACTCCACATAGAGAATAATGGAGCCTCCGGCACCGACCTCCACCCGCAGAGCCGCACTCCACATAGAGAATAATGGAGCCTCCGGCACCGACCTCCACCCGCAGAGCCGCACTCCACATAGAGAATAATGGAGCCTCCGGCACCGACCTCCACCCGCAGAGCCGCACTCCACATAGAGAATAATGGAGCCTCCGGCACCGACCTCCACCCGCAGAGTCCCACTCCACATAGAGAATAATGGAGCCTCCGGCACCGACCTCCACCCGCAGAGCCGCACTCCACATAGAGAATAATGGAGCCTCCGGCACCGACCTCCACCCACAGAACCGCACTCCACAGAGAATAATGGAGCCTCCGGCACCGACCTCCACCCGCAGAGTCACACTCCACATAGAGAATAATGGAGCCTCCGGCACCGACCTCCACCCGCAGAGCCGCACTCCACATAGAGAATAATGGAGCCTCCAGCACCGACCTCCACCCGCAGAGCCGCACTTCACATAGAGAATAATGGAGCCTCCAGCACCTACCTCCACCCGCAGAGCCGCACTCCACAGAGAATAATGGAGCCTCCAGCACCGACCTCCACCCGCAGAGTCGCACTCCACATAGAGAATAATGGAGCCTCCGGCACCGACCTCCACCCGCAGAGGCGCACTCCACATAGAGAATAATGGAACCTCCAGCACCGACCTCCACCCGCAGAGCCGCACTCCACATAGAGAATAATGGAGCCTCCGGCACCGACCTCCACCCGCAGAGGCGCACTCCACATAGAGAATAATGGAGCCTCCAGCACCGACCTCCACCCGCAGAGCCGCACTCCACATAGAGAATAATGGAGCCTCCAGCACCGACCTCCACCCACAGAGCCGCACTCCACACAGAGAATAATGGAGCCTCCGGCACCGACTTCCACCCGCAGAGCCGCACTCCACATAGAGAATAATGGAGCCTCCGGCACCGACCTCCACCCACAGAGCCGCACTCCACATAGAGAATAATGGAGCCTCCAGCACCGACCTCCACCCGCAGAGCCGCACTCCACATAGAGAATAATGGAGCCTCCAGCACCGACCTCCACCCGCAGAGCCGCACTCCACCTAGAGAATAATGGAGCCTCCAGCACCGACCTCCACCTGCAGAGCCGCACTCCACATAGAGAATGGAGCCTCCAGCACCGACCTCCACCCGCAGAGCGGCACTCCACATAGAGAATAATGGGGCCTCCAGCACCGACCTCCACCCGCAGAGCCGCACTCCACATAGAGAATAATGGAGCCTCCAGAACCGACCTCCACCCGCAGAGCCGCACTCCACATAGAGAATAATGGAACCTCCAGCACCGACCTCCACCCGCAGAGCGGCACTCCACATAGAGAATAATGGGGCCTCCAGCACCGACCTCCACCCGCAGAGCCGCACTCCACATAGAGAATAATGGGGCCTTTGGCACCGACCTCCACCCGCAGAGCCGCACTCCACATAGAGAATAATGGAGCCTCCAGCACCGACCTCCACCCGCAGAGCCGCACTCCACATAGAGAATAATGGAGCCTCCAGCACCGACCTCCACCCGCAGAGCCGCACTCCACATAGAGAATAATGGAGCCTCCGGCACCGACCTCCACCCGCAGAGCCGCACTCCACATAGAGAATAATGGAGCCTCCGGCACCGACCTCCACCCGCAGAGCCGCACTCCACATAGAGAATGGAGCCTCCAGCACCGACCTCCACCCGCAGAGCCGCACTCCACATAGAGAATAATGGAGCCTCCAGCACCGACCTCCACCCGCAGAGCCGCACTCCACATAGAGAATAATGGGGCCTCCGGCACCGACCTCCACCCGCAGAGCCACACTCCACATAGAGAATAATGGAGCCTCCAGCACCGACCTCCACCCGCAGAGCCGCACTCCACATAGAGAATAATGGAGCCTCCGGCACCGACCTCCACCCGCAGAGCCGCACTCCACATAGAGAATAATGGAGCCTCCGGCACCGACCTCCACCCGCAGAGCCGCACTCCACATAGAGAATGGAGCCTCCAGCACCGACCTCCACCCGCAGAGCCGCACTCCACATAGAGAATAATGGAGCCTCCAGCACCGACCTCCACCCGCAGAGCCGCACTCCACATAGAGAATAATGGGGCCTCCGGCACCGACCTCCACCCGCAGAGCCACACTCCACATAGAGAATAATGGAGCCTCCAGCACCGACCTCCACCCGCAGAGCCGCACTCCACATAGAGAATAATGGAGCCTCCAGCACCGACCTCCACCCGCAGAGCCGCACTCCACATAGAGAATAATGGAGCCTCCAGCACCGACCTCCACCCACAGAGCCGCACTCCACATAGAGAATAATGGAGCCTCCAGCACCGACCTCCACCCACAGAGCCGCACTCCACATAGAGAATAATGGAGCCTCCAGCACCGACCTCCACCCGCAGAGCCGCACTCCACATATATGGCTGCTCTGTGCGCACAGGACCTGTGATGAGGTCACAGGAGGGGAGGAGTCAGGGGTCACATGATCAGGGGCCTCAGTGTGTGCAAGACTCTGCTGTGCTGGATGAGGGGAAGTTTATGTGGTGCTGAACGTGGGAGCATGGTGGATCTCTGAACTGGAGGCGGTGGATAGTTCGGTGCTGTGGGAGGTGTAAAGTATATGTTCGGCTGCTGGTATTATCCTCCGGTTTGTGGAATGTAGCTTTGGGACTGCTGCTGCAATGCGTGGCTGTAAGCAGCCTGGCAGGCCTGCATGACGTTGAGCTGGAATTGAGGCGTAAGGTTTTCCGACACTTCCTGCCCTATTGCTGAAAAAAATGTTGCGCTGGTCTCTCAAGGTCGGCTTCCAGGCTGAACCCACTCTTCTGTCTGTCACCAAGCACCTTAATCCTATCCTGGAAGACCGAGCTTAAGTGCATAAACTGGGGCATGAGTGACCTCTCCCAGGCCCTCTGCTGCTGACGAGAAGACCCAACAAAAGCAGCGGCAGAGGGCTGGGAGAGGGGAAAACCTGATGGACCAGCGGCTGCCTGTTCCTCAGCCTTTGAGGTTGGACAGGTTGCCACATCGCTGTTGGATGATTGGGACTGTGTCTGTTCATTGTCTTGTTGATGAGGGGCCGCTTCAACAGAGGATGATCCAGGTTGCTTTGTGCTGTACCAGGTTCTGTGATGAAAATAAAAAAAACATTAGTAAAAAAAAAAAAAAGGTTAAATAGTAAGACAACACAAACGATACTCCCGTTTGCTGATCAAGCGCAGGCCTCAGAAAAGCAAGGTTACGGTGGTATTTGTATTTTCTTATTATCCTTTGAGCAGCGCCACTTATAACCTGGTTCTCCTGTCTCATGTCCTTGTTGAAGCGATCCTTCATCGAACGCAAACGGACTCTTATTCTCTTCACTGTGAAGGGGGAAAAAAGGAAAAAATTTATTGTTTCAATGGCGCGTCACACCACATTGCAATACTTACCAAAATCATTTCTGGTACGTGTCACTTTCCCAATCATGCAACAGCGATCTGGCCACTTGTTCCCAGAGTCGTCGAATCACAAGTGTCGCAGTGCTGACAATCACGGGTGTCCCACATCGGTACTCGCTCTTGCACAAGGTTATTGAGTTGATCGTTGTCAATGTCCTGTTTGGCTTCTTCCCGTTGTGGAACCTAAAGATCAAATAAAACAAAACTATTTTAAGTAAAGCTGAAAAAAATTCAATTACAGCTCTGATGAAAAAATACTTACACCCCGTCTTTCCTCCTGAGACACATGAGCCCGACGACCCAGGGAAGAATCATTTCCACTTGACTGCTCCTGCTCTTCATCAGTGGAAGGTACCTGTAAAGAAATTACATGATATAACACAGGTATAGTATTGGCAGTCACTACATACCAATCAGTATAGCAAATGTGATAACATAATCTTTGATAGTGTTGGCCCCCTTAAAAATAGTCTGGGTGAAATGGTGGATGAGGATGAGGAAAAAGCCAATATGCTACATGACTTTTTTCAACAGTATTTACAAAATGAAAATCTCATGACGGATAACATTATCAGTGATAAGAATTCTCCATTAAATGTCACCTGCTTAACCCAGCAGGAAGTACGGCAGTGTCTAAAAATCACTAAGATTGACAAATCCCCGAGCCCGGATGGGATACACCCCTGAGTACTGCAGGAATTAAGCACAGTCATAGATAGACCATTATTTTTAATCTTTAAAGATTCCATAATAACAGGGTCTGTACCACAGGACTGGCGTATGGCAAATATGGTGCCAATATTCAAAAAGGGGACAAAAACTGACCTTGGAAATTATAGGCCAGTAAGTTTAACCTCAACTGTGGGTAAAATCCTGGAGCGTTTTCTAAGAGATACTAAACTGGAGTATCTGAAGAAGAATAACCTCATGACCCAATATCAACATGGGTTTACGAGGGACCGTTCCTGACAGACTAATCTGATAAGCTTTTATGAAGAGGTAAGTTCCGGACTGGACCAAGGGAATGCAGTGGACGTGGTGTACATGGACTTTTCAAAAGCTTTTGATACGGTGCCACACAAAAGGCTGATACATAAAATGAGAACAATGGGGATAGGGGAAAATATGTGTAAGTGGGTTATGAGCTGGCTCAGGGATAGGAAACAAAGGGTGGTTATCAATGGAGCACACTCGGACTGGGTCACGGTTACCAGTGGGGTACCACAGGGGTCAGTATTGGGCCCGCTTCTTTTTAACATATTTATTAATGACCTTGTAGGGGGCATAGAGAGTAGAATTCCAATATTTGCAGATGATACTAAACTCTGCAGGGTAATCAATACAGAGGAGGACAATTTTATATTACAGGAGGATTTATGTAAACTAGAAGCTTGGGCTGATAAATGGCAAATGAGCTTTAATGGGGATAAATGTAAGGTAGTGCACATGGGTAGAACAAACACGATGTATAATTATGTGCTTAATTGTAAAACACTGGGCAAAACTATCACTGAAAAAGACCTGGGTGTATGGGTGGATGACAAACTCACATTTAGTGACCAGTGTCAGGCAGCTGCTGCAAAGGCAAATAAAATAATGGGATGTGTCAGCACTGCCATGGCTGGCCCCGCTGCCGCCTCTGTACTCACCGCTGGCCCCGCCGCCGCTTCTGCCTCCGGCCCAGGATCCTCCTTCCTCTCTGCTCCGGCGCGCGCCTCCGGTCCTCCTCCTTTCCGGCGGGCAGCTTCCCAGCACGCTCCTCCTCTGCCCTCGGCCGCGCGCACTGTGCCTCTGTGCACGCGCCAGGGTGTCAGACCACGCGTCCCTGCAGAACTGCTGTCCGCCAGCGTGACCTGACCCGGACCCACCTCCTGGCCAATCAGGTGCTACCACCAGGTATTTCAGGCTGCCCTCCCTTAGGGGAGGCGCCTGACTATCGAGTTAGTTTCTCGCTTCGTCCAGGCCTTGCTCGCTTCTGCTAGCCCCTTGCTCCAGCTCGCTCTCCTGGTTCCCGTGCTTCTCCTGCCTGTGCCTCTGCTAACCCTTCTGTCTTCTTTCCTTTTGCAGTCCGCTGTACCCCTGCCTCCGCCAGGTTCCCGCTGTCCTCCATCGTTCCGCCTGCAACTCTCTCTCCTCCCCCTGGACTCTGGTTATCCCGGACATCTCGCCGGATTCCCCACCGCTCATCAGCTGCTCATCCTCTCGAGCCGACCCCTGGTCCTGGCTGCCGTGACGTTTGAACTCCTTGAGCCTGCTCCCAAACGGTCCCTGTATAGGGGTCGGTCCACCTGGTGCGCTCGCTCGGGGAGGATTCGACGTCATGGTCCAGTGGGTCCACTCTTGCTCCCGTCACCAGTAGTGTAATAGAATAGTCAGGCCATGGACTCCCGCCTGTCGGCCTTGCAGGCCGCTGATCCCAGCAACGCCTCCCAATTGGCCAGCCTTCAGCAGGAGCTGGTTCAGCAATGTGATACCCAGGCCCATATTCTCTCCTATATGACTTCGGTCGACGATCGGCTGCTCTCCCTTCAGTCAGCTTCCGCACGAGACTGTCTCGCAGTCCAGACCCTGTACCTGCCCCATCCCCTAGGCTTGGAAAACCGCCTCGGTATGGCAGCGACCCAAAGTTGTGCAGGGGCTTGTTGAATCAGTGCAGGTTGCACTTCGAACTCCTACTTCAGCAATATCCCACTGACCGGGCTAAAGTAGCCTTCATTGTGTCCCACTTGGAGGGAGAGGCACTCTCCTGGGTGAATCCCCTGTGGGAGCGGGATGATCCCATTGTCTCTAGTGTCCAGACCTTCACGGACACTTTTCGCAAAGTTTTTGACAAGCCTGGACGGTTGGCTTCCACAACAGAGTCCCTTTTCTGCCTCAGGGTACTCTTACGGTCGGACAATACGCCATCCGGTTCCATACCTTGGCCTCTGAGTTGGGGTGGAATAATGAGGCTTTGGTTGAGGCCTTCTGGCGTGGTCTCTTGGGCAAAATTAAGGACGAACTGGCGGGGCGAGATACACCGACTACCTTGGAGGATCTCAGGTCTCTGGCCACACGAATTGACCTCTGGTTCCAGGAATGCGCCCGTGAGGCTGCTAGAGAGAGGAGACCGCTTAGACCATCTTCTTCTCTTCACAGGCCATCCAGTCCACGTCCTCTTGGGTCGTCCTCCAGTCCGGCACAAGAGCCGATGCAAGTGGATCGGGTCAAGTTGGCAGAACAGCGCCGGAGGGAGAGATTGATGGAGGGCTTGTGTCATGGTCCAGTCCGGAGTTTATTTTCTGCTGTCTTCACTCCGGACTGGTCATGCGGGAGTTAATCTCCTCAGCCTTGTTCTGGAGCTAGCTGGGCTATTTCAGTCTCTCACAGCCTGCTGACCAGTGTTAGTGATAGCTCAAGCTTCCAGTTTAGAGCCTCTGACCCTTGTACCTTGGTGTTCCTCCTTCCTTTGACTGATATTCACTTGTATGACCCGGACTGATTTCTGACCCGGTCTCTTGGTGTTTGTCTCTGCTGTTACGTTCCCTCTCTGGCATCTGACTCCCCGGCTTGTACCCCGACCACGTATTTCGTCTCACATTTTGGACCCCGTGCTCATGTTCTGGCTTTCTGACTCTCGGCTTGGTATTTTGACTACGTGTATTGCTGCTTCTTCTGGTACGTCTGCTCCTGCTAGTTTCTGACTCGGTACATCTGACTATTCTCTCTCGTTACCTGTGGCACCTGTGCTGTTGCACAGGGTTGCTGCTCTTAGTGTGTAACCTCTCTTCCCTCACCAGCTCCCCCTGGTGGAGGTTTCACTACAGCTTGTGCCTGTATTGTGGCAGCGCGTCTCACTTCCTGCGTTCCTGCCCTGAGAGGCCGGGAAACTCCTCCTCCTAGGCCAGGTAAGAGAGGCCATCCTAGGTGTGTCTCACTCCTCTCATCCTCTTACTCTTTCTGTTCAGCTGGTTTTTGGTCGGGGGCGTGGTTCGGACATGGCCTATGTGGACTCGGGCGCGGCGGGGAACTTCATCAAGTTGAAGGCGGTGAAGAAGTACCGGATTCCCGTGATTACTCTGAAGACTCCACGTGTTATCGTCTCTGTTGATGGGAGACCTTTACAAGTATCTGTGTCCTTGGTTATGGAAGAGGTGCATCTGCAAATCGGGGCCTTGCACCAGGAGCAGATCGCGTTCTACGTCCTACCCAACCTATTCCACGCTCTGCTACTTGGACTTCCCTGGCTTAGGACACATGAACCCGTTCTGGATTGGCGTTCCGGTGAAGTCCTCCGCTGGGGGCATCCTTGTCAAGAGAGGTGCCTAGGGTCCGTCCTTCCTGCCACTCCTCCAGTCTCCTCGGGTCCTGCGGGCTTACCTGCCACATACTGGTTGTTTTCTGACGTGTTCGTTAAGAAGGAGGCAGAGACACTTCCCCCACATCGCCCGTATGATTGTCCTATTGATCTACGACCCGGGACCACTCCGCCCAGGGGGCGAATTTATCCCTTGTCTCCAGCCGAGACTACGGCCTTGGCCATGTACATTCGTGATAATTTAGCCAGAGGTTTCATACGGAAGTCTTCTCCTGCAGGTGCCGGGTTCTTCTTCGTGAAAAAGAAGGACGGTTCGCTCCGTCCTTGCATTGATTTCCGGGGACTGAACAACATTTCTATAAAGAATAAGTATCCCTTGCCTCTTATCCCTGAACTCTTCGACCGGCTACGTGGAGCCCGCGTCTTCTCGAAGTTGGACCTACGTGGAGCCTATAATCTCGTCCGCATTCGCTCCGGTGACGAATGGAAAACTGCCTTTAACACCCGGGACGGACATTATGAATATCTTGTTATGCCCTTCGGCCTCTGCAATGCTCCCGCGGTGTTTCAGGAGTTCGTTAATGATATCTTCTGAGATCTGCTGTACTACTGCGTGGTAGTGTATCTAGACGACATCCTTATTTTTTCCCCGGATCTGGCGTCCCACAGGAGTAGTGTTCGTCAGGTACTGCAGCGCCTGCGGGAGTATCGCCTCTGCACGAAGCTTGAGAAGTGTCTCTTTGAGCAGTCTTCGTTGCCCTTCTTGGGCTACATTGTTTCGGATTCTGGGCTGGAAATGGATCCTGAAAAACTGTCCGCAATTCTTCAATGGCCCCGTCCGGTGGGGGTCAAGGCGATTCAACGGTTCCTCGGCTTCGCCAATTACTATCGTCAATTTGTGCCACATTTTTCATCAGTCATCAAACCCATTTCCAATCTCACTCGCAAAGGCACCAACTCCTCGTTCTGGCATCCAGACGCTGAAAAGACCTTTTCCTATTTGAAGCAACCTTTTGCGACGGCACCTGTGCTACACCAACCCGAGGCTAACAAGCCATTCATTTTGGAGGTAGATGCCTCATCCACGGGAGCTGGTGCAGTGCTCTCTCAGAGGTCCCCGTCCGGATGACTGGTTACCTGTGGGTTCTTCTCAAAGGCCTTCTCTCCTGCAGAGTGTAATTACTCCATCGGGGATCGCGAGTTGCTGGCCATAAAGTTGGCACTGGAGGAGTGGTGCAATGTCCTTGAGGGGTCGGTCCACCCGTTTACCATCTTTACCGACCACAAAAACCTGGCGTGCCTCCAGTCAGCCCACAGACTTAGCCCCCGGCAAGCCAGATGGTCTTTCTTTTTTGGCCGGTTCGATTTTGAGCTGCGTTTCCGTCTTGGGCCTAAAAACGTCAAGGCAGATGCATTGTCCCGGTCTCTGCAGTCTCCTGATTTAGTGGAGGAACAGACTCACATCATCGATCCAGCCAAGATCATCACGGTGGACCCTGTGAGACTGATCACTCCTCCTCCAGGCAAGACCTACGTTCCTGAGGCAGACAGAAAAGAGGTGCTGCATTGGGGACATTCCTCTAAAGTTTCTGGACATGTCGGAGTCAAAAAGACACTGGATCTCATTGCTCGTTTTTATTGATGGCCTTCACTTCGCCAGGATGTGACTGACTTCACGGCTTCTTGTCCCTCTTGTGCCAAGGTCAAGGTTCCTAGATGGCCACCCTCCGGACTTCTGCTTCCTCTGCCGATCCCCTCGGTTCCATGGCAACATATATCTTTGGATTTTATCACAGATTTGCCTAACTTGTCCGGATGTACTACTATCCTGGTAGCGGTCGATCGCTTCTCCAAGATGGCCCATTTTATTCCTCTTCCAGCACTGCCTTCCGCTCCAGAGTTGGCGAAGATTTTTATCCAGCATGTCTTCCGCCTTCACGGCTTCCCGCAGCATATTGTCTCTGATCGTGGTGTACAATTCACCTCTCGATTTTGGAGAGCCTTATGTAAACTTCTGGAGGTGAGATTCCGCGTACCACCCTCAGTCCAACGGTCAAGTGGAACACGTTAATCAGGTGCTAGCTTCATATTTACGCCTGTTCTCTAATGCTCATCAAGATAACTGGGTCCATCTCCTCCCTTGGGCAGAATTCTCCTACAATAATCATTCCAGCGAGTCCTCGGCCAAGTCTCCATTTTTTGTGGTGTTTGGGATGCATCCTGGTATTCCTCTACCTATATTCGCTACCTCCGGTGTGCCTGGCCATAGAGTTCTCCAAGATCTGGTCCGAGACTAAAGAGGCTCTCAAGAAGTCCGGGGAGCGCATGAAGAGACACGCTGACAAGAGACGCTTGGATTCTCCGACTTATCTCCCGGGACAACAAGTTTGGCTTTCGGCCAAGTATATTAGGCTGAACCTCCCTTCCTACAAGCTGGAACCTCGCTGCATTGGGCCTTTCAAGATTCTCAAACGAATTAACAACGTGTCCTACTGGTTGGAGTTGCCCGCCTCGCTCCAAGTTCCCAACACCTTCCACGTCTCTCTCCTTAAGCCGGTTGTCTTGAATCGTTTCCACCCGGCTCCGAACTCTTCTCCTCTACCTGTCAGTTCTGATGATGTCTTTGAGGTGAAAGACATTTTGGCCTCGAAAAGGGTGAGGGGTAAAACATTTTTTCTAATCGATTGAAAGGGTTTTGGGCCCGAGGAGAGATCTTGGGAGCCACAAGAGAACATCAATGCCCCACGCATCCTTAAGAGGATTTTATCCAGACACAGTGGAGGGGGGTGTAAGAGAGGGGATACTGTCAGCACCGCCACGGCTGGCCCCGCCGCCGCTTCTGCCCCCGGCCTGGGTTCCTCCTTCTTCTCTGCTCCGGCGCGCGCCTCCGGTCCTCCTCCTTTCCGGTGGGCGGATTCCCGGCGCGCTCCTCCTCTGCCCTCGGCCGCGCGCACTGTGCCTCTGCGCATGCGCCAGGGTGTCAGACCGCGCATCCCTGCAGTACTGCCGCCCACCAGCGTGACCTGACCCGGACCCACCTCCTGTCCAATCAGGGGCTACCACCAGGTATTTCAGGCCGCCCTCCCTTAGGGGAGGAGCCTGACTATCGAGTTAGTTTCTCGCTTCGTCCAGGCCCTGCTCGCTTCTGCTAGCCCCTTGCTCCAGCTCGCTCTCCTGGTTCCCGTGCTTCTCCTGCCTGTGCCTCTGCTAACCCTTCAGTGTCTTCTTTCCTTTTGCAGTCCGCTGTACCCCTGCCTCCGCCAGGTTCCCACTGTCCTCCATCGTTCCGCCTGCAACTCTCTCTTCCCCCCCCTGGACTCTGGTTATCCCGGACATCTCTCCGGATTCCCCACCGCTCATCAGCTGCTCATCCTCTCGAGCCGACCCCTGGTCCTGGCTGCCGTGACGTTTGAACTCCTCGAGCCTGCTCCCAAACGGTCCTTGTATAGGGGTCGGTCCACCTGGTGCACTCGCTTTGGGAGGGTTCAACGTCACGGTCCAGTGGGTCCACTCTTGCTCCCGTCACCAGTAGTGTAACAGGATGCATGAAAAGAGGCATAGCTGCTCATGAGAACATAATTTTACCTCTATATAAGTCACTAGTGCGACCACACTTAGAATACTGTGTACAGTTCTGGTCTCCGGTGTATAAGAAAGACATTGCTGAACTGGAGCGGGTGCAGAGAAGAGCGACCAAGGTTATTAGGGAACTGGGGGGTCTTCAATACCAAGACAGGTTATTACTAGAGTTGAGCGATACCGTCCGATACTTCAAAGTATCGTATCGGATGGTATCGGCCGATCTTTAAAAAAAGTATCGGTATCGCCGATTCCGATACCGGAAGTCCCATTCAAGTCTATGGGACTTCCGGTATCGGAATAAGAAAAACCCTTTCCTGCCCTTGTACAGCCTCTCTGGGGTCTGTACGGGCCTTTCGGGGGGCTGTGCCGGCCTGCCAGGGGGTCTGTGCAGGCTCCGGTGGTCTGTGCCGGCCTGCCGGTGGTCTGTGCAGGCTCCGGGGGGCTGTGCCGGCCTGCCGGGGGGCTGTGCCGGCCTGCCGGGGGGCTGTGCAGGCTCCGGGGGGCTGTGCCGGCCTGCCGGGGGGCTGTGCCGGCCTGCCGGGGGGCTGTGCAGGCTCCGGGGGTCTGTGCAGGCATCGTCCGATGGGACTACAAATCCCATCGGGCGATGCCTGCTACCATGACAGTGATTGACACATTAGCCAATGATGGGACAGTAGTAGTCCCATCATCCGGCTAATGTGTTAAATGTAAAAAAAAAAAAAAAATTACATGCTACATACATACTACATACATGCTACATTCATACTACATAAATACTACATGCAACATACATACTACATATATACTACATGCATGCTACATACATACTGCATGCTACATACATACCACATACATACTACATACATACTACATGCATGCTACATGCTACATACATAACACATATATACTACATGCATGCTACATACTACATGCTACATACATACTACATATATACTACATGCATGCTACATACATACTGCATGCTACATGCATGCTACATACATACTACATACATGCTACATACATACTACATATATACTACATGCATGCTACATGCATGCTACATACATACCACATACATAACACATATATACTACATGCATGCTACATACATACTACATGCTACATACATACCATATACATACTACATGCATGCTACATACATACTACATGCATGCTACATACATACTACATGCTACATACATACTACATATATACTACATGCATGCTACATACATACTACATGCTACATACATACTACATATATACTACATGCATGCTACATACTACATGCTACATACATACTACATATATACTACATGCATGCTACATACATACTACATGCTACATACATACTACATATATACTACATGCATGCTACATACTACATGCTACATACATACCACATATATACTACATACAATACATTCATACAATACATACATAGACATACAGTACATATAACATAGAGTAACATACTTACCAATACTTGTCACATTGTTCCCCGAAGCCATTGTCGTCTACGGAATAAATATTAACATAACAAACCACAAAAATACTCACCCACGATCCGAAGCAGTCCACGAGTGTGTCCCACGACGATCTTGGGTAGAGAACTGCAGCATCAGCTGTTGCTGCCGTTCTCTACGGGCTGCAGGAATCCAATGACGGAAGGTAGGTATCCTTCCGCACTGTATTCCTCCGCCACTTAAAAAAAAAAAGTTCCTAGTCTCACTTTATGCCATTGCTGTGTGGGAAATTCCCACGCAGCAATGGCATAAAGTGAGACTAGGGACTTTTTTTTTTTTAAGTGGCGGAGGAATACAGTGCGGAAGGATACCTACCTTCCGTCATTGGATTCCTGCAGCCCGTAGAGAACGGCAGCATCATCTGATGCTGCCGTTCTCTACCCAAGATCGTCGTGGGACACACTCGTGGACTGCTTCGGATCGTGGGTGAGTATTTTTGTGGTTTGTTATGTTAATATTTATTCCGTAGACGACAATGGCTTCGGGGAACAATGTGACAAGTATTGGTAAGTATGTTACTCTATGTTATATGTACTGTATGTCTATGTATGTATTGTATGAATGTATTGTATGTATGTAGTATATATGTGGTATGTATGTAGCATGTAGTATGTATGTAGTATGTATGTAGCATGCATGTAGCATGTAGTATGTATGTAGCATGCATGTAGTATATATGTAGTATGTATGTAGCATGCATGTAGTATATATGTAGCATGTATGTAGTATGTATGTGGTATGTATGTAGCATGTAGTATGTATGTAGCATGTATGTAGTATGTATGTAGCATGTAGTATGTATGTAGTATGTATGTAGCATGTAGTATGTATGTAGTATGTATGTGGTATGTATGTAGCATGTAGTATGTATGTAGCATGCATGTAGCATGCATGTAGTATGTATGTAGCATGCATGTAGTATGTATGTAGTATGTATGTAGTATGTATGTAGTATGTATGTAGCATGTATGTAGTATGTATGTAGCATGTAGTATGTATGTAGCATGCATGTAGTATATATGTAGTATGTATGTAGCATGCATGTAGTATGTATGTAGTATGTATGTAGTATGTATGTAGCATGCAGTATGTATGTAGCATGTATGTAGTATATATGTAGTATGTATGTAGCATGCATGTAGTATGTATGTAGCATGTAGTATGTATGTAGCATGCATGTAGTATGTATGTAGCATGTATGTAGTATATATGTAGTATGTATGTAGCATGCATGTAGTATATATGTAGTATGTATGTAGTATGTATGTAGCATGCAGTATGTATGTAGCATGTATGTAGTATATATGTAGTATGTATGTAGCATGCATGTAGTATGTATGTAGCATGTAGTATGTATGTAGCATGCATGTAGTATGTATGTAGCATGTATGTAGTATATATGTAGTATGTATGTAGCATGCATGTAGTATGTATGTAGCATGCATGTAGTATGTATGTAGTATTTTTTTTTTTTTTTTTTTTTTAACATTTAACACATTAGCCGGATGATGGGACTACTACTGTCCCATCATTGGCTAATGTGTCAATCACTGTCATGGTAGCAGGCATCGCCCGATGGGACTTGTAGTCCCATCGGACGATGCTTGCACAGACCCCCGGACATCAGCACAGCCCCCCGGCAGGCCGGCACAGCCCCCCGGCAGGCCGGTACAGACCCCCACAGGGTGCACAGACCACCGGCAGGCCGGCACAGCCCCCCGGCAGGCCGGTACAGACCCCGGGCAGTCCACACAGCCCCCCGGCAGGCCGGCACAGCCCCCCGGCAGGCCGGCAGAGACCCCCGGAAGGCCCGAAATGACGGCGCATCATGATGCGCACACACCGCGCATCATGATGACGTCAGGCCGTCAATCAACTGAACTTCCGATTCCGATGCCGAATTCCGATATTGAAAAAATATCGGAAGTCGGTATCGGAATTCCGATACAGCAAGTATCGGCCGATACCCGATACTTGCGGTATCGGAATGCTCAACACTAGTTATTACACTTGGGGTTATTTAGTTTGGAAAATCGAAGGCTTAGGGGTAGTGTTGAGCATTCCGATACCGCAAGTATCGGGTATCGGCCGATACTTGCTGTATCGGAATTCCGATACCGACTTCCGATATTTTTTCAATATCGGAATTCGGCATCGGAATCGGAAGTTCAGTTGATTGACGGCCTGACGTCATCATGATGCGCGGTGTGTGCGCATCATGATGCGCCGTCATTTCGGGCCTTCCGGGGGTCTCTGCCGGCCTGCCGGGGGGCTGTGCCGGCCTGCCGGGGGGCTGTGTGGACTGCCCGGGGTCTGTACCGGCCTGCCGGGGGGCTGTGCCGGCCTGCCGGTGGTCTGTGCACCCTGTGGGGGTCTGTACCGGCCTGCCGGGGGGCTGTGCCGGCCTGCCGGGGGGCTGTGCTGATGTCCGGGGGTCTGTGCAAGCATCGTCCGATGGGACTACAAGTCCCATCGGGCGATGCCTGCTACCATGACAGTGATTGACACATTAGCCAATGATGGGACAGTAGTAGTCCCATCATCCGGCTAATGTGTTAAATGTTAAAAAAAAAAAAAAAATACTACATACATACTACATGCATGCTACATACATACTACATGCATGCTACATACATACTACATATATACTACATACATACTACATACATGCTACATACATACTGCATGCTACATACATACTACATACATACTACATGCATGCTACATACATACTACATGCATGCTACATACATGCTACATACATACTGCATGCTACATACATACTACATACATACTACATGCATGCAACATGCATACTACATACATACTACATACATACTACATACATGCTACATACATACTGCATGCTACATACATACTACATACATACTACATACATACTACATGCATGCTACATACATACTACATGCATGCTACATACATACTACATGCATGCTACATACATACCACATACATACTACATGCTACATACATACCACATATATACTACATACATACAATACATTCATACAATACATACATAGACATACAGTACATATAACATAGAGTAACATACTTACCAATACTTGTCACATTGTTCCCCGAAGCCATTGTCTTTTCCGGGATAAATATTAACATAACAAACCACAAAAATACTCACCCACGATCCGAAGCAGTCCACGAGTGTGTCCCACGACGATCTTGGGTAGAGAACTGCAGCATCAGATGATGCTGCCGTTCTCTACGGGCTGCAGGAATCCAATGACGGAAGGTAGGTATCCTTCCGCACTGTATTCCTCCGCCACTTAAAAAAAAAAAGTCCATAGTCTCACTTTATGCCATTGCTGTGTGGGAATTTCCCACACAGCAATGGCATAAAGTGAGACTAGGGACTTTTTTTTTTTTAAGTGGCGGAGGAATACAGTGCGGAAGGATACCTACCTTCCGTCATTGGATTCTTGCAGCCCGTAGAGAACGGCAGCATCATCTGATGCTGCAGTTCTCTACCCAAGATCGTCGTGGGACACACTCGTGGACTGCTTCGGATCGTGGGTGAGTATTTTTGTGGTTTGTTATGTTAATATTTATCCCGGAAAAGACAATGGCTTCGGGGAACAATGTGACAAGTATTGGTAAGTATGTTACTCTATGTTATATGTACTGTATGTCTATGTATGTATTGTATGAATGTATTGTATGTATGTAGTATATATGTGGTATGCATGTAGTATGTATGTAGTATGTATGTAGTATGTATGTAGCATGCATGTAGTATGTATGTAGTAAGTATGTAGTATATATGTAGTATGTAGTATGAATGTAGTATATATGTAGTATGTATGTAGCATGTAGTATGTAGCATGCATGTAGTATATATGTAGTATGTATGTAGCATGTAGTATGTATGTAGCATGCATGTAGTATATATGTAGTATGTATGTAGCATGTAGTATGTATGTAGCATGCATGTAGTATATATGTAGTATGTAGCATGTAGTATGTATGTAGCATGCATGTAGTATGTAGCATGTAGTATGTATGTAGCATGCATGTAGTATATATGTAGTATGTATGTAGCATGTAGTATGTATGTAGCATGCATGTAGTATATATGTAGTATGTAGCATGTAGTATGTATGTAGCATGCATGTAGTATGTAGCATGTAGTATGTATGTAGCATGCATGTAGTATATATGTAGTATGTATGTAGCATGTAGTATGTATGTAGCATGCATGTAGTATATATGTAGTATGTAGCATGTAGTATGTATGTAGCATGCATGTAGTATGTAGCATGTAGTATGTATGTAGCATGCATGTAGTATATATGTGTTATGTATGTAGCATGTAGCATGCATGTAGCATGCATGTAGTATGTATGTAGTATATATGTGGTATGTATGTAGCATGCAGTATGTATGTAGCATGCATGTAGTATATATGTAGTATGTATGTTGCATGTAGTATTTATGTAGTATGAATGTAGCATGTATGTAGTATGTAGTATGAATGTAGCATGTATGTAGTATGCATGTTGTATGTATGTAGCATGTAATTTTTTTTTATTTTTTTTTTACATTTAACACATTAGCCGGATGATGGGACTACTACTGTCCCATCATTGGCTAATGTGTCAATCACTGTCATGGTAGCAGGCATCGCCCGATGGGACTTGTAGTCCCATCGGACGATGCCTGCACAGACCCCCGGAGCCTGCACAGACCACCGGCAGGCCGGCACAGCCCCCCGGCAGGCCGGCACAGCCCCCCGGCAGGCCGGCACAGCCCCCCGGAGCCTGCACAGCCCCCCGGCAGGCCGGCACAGCCCCCCGGCAGGCCGGCACAGCCCCCCGGAGCCTGCACAGACCACCGGCAGGCCGGCACAGACCACCGGAGCCTGCACAGACCCCCTGGCAGGCCGGCACAGCCCCCCGAAAGGCCCGTACAGACCCCAGAGAGGCTGTACAAGGGCAGGAAAGGGTTTTTCTTATTCCGATACCGGAAGTCCCATAGACTTGAATGGGACTTCCGGTATCGGAATCGGCGATACCGATACTTTTTTTAAAGATCGGCCGATACCATCCGATACGATACTTTGAAGTATCGGACGGTATCGCTCAACTCTACTTAGGGGTGATCTTATTACAATGTATAAATATATGCGGGGACAGTACAAAGACCTTTCTAATGATCTTTTTACTCTTAGACCTGTGACGGGGACAAGGGGGCATCCTCTACGTCTGGCGGAAAGAAGATTTAAGCATACTCACAGACGCGGATTCTTTATTGTAAGAGCAGTGAGACTATGGAACTCTCTGCCATATGAAGTTGTAATGAGTGATTCCCTACTAAAATTTAAGGAGAGACTGGATGCCTTTCTTGATAAGTATTACAGGGTATATACACTAGTTTCCTTAATATTGCGTTGATCCAGGGAGCTAGTCTGATTGCCGTATGTGGAGTCGGGAAGGAATTTTTTTCCCCAATGTGAAGCCTACTGTTTGCCACATGTGGTTTTTTTTTGCCTTCCTCTGGATCAACATGTTAGGGCAGGTTAGGATAGGATATTGGTAGAACTAGAAGGACTTAAAGTCTTCCTTCAACCTTAATAACTATGTTACTATGTCCACCCTGGGAAGAAGTCAGTTCTTCACTTGAGGACATGGTTGAACAGCAGGCAGCAGTCAAGTGACACACTGCAGAAAAAAAAAGATAACAAAAATTGAACTTTTTAAGAGCCAAAAACAATGTAGCAAAAAAAAAGCAAAATAAAACAATGGCCACCAATACTTACATTACAGGTAGTAGTCCAACAGCACAGCAGCCAGCACAGAACAGGGACAGACGCCAGCACCGGGACAGACGCCAGCACCAGGAGAGACAGCAGCACCAGGACAGACACCAGCAGCAGGAGAGATGCAAGCACCAGGACAGACGCAAGCACCAGGACAGACGCCAGCACCAGGAGAGACGCCAGCACCAGGAGAGACGCCAGCATCAGGAGAGACAGCAGCACCAGAACAGATGCCAGCACCAGGACAGACGCCAGCACCAGGAGAGACAGCAGCACCAGGACAGATGCCAGCACCAGGAGAGACAGCAGCACCAGAACAGACGCCAGCACCAGAACAGATGCCAGCACCAGAACAGACAGCAGCACCAGGACAAGTGGCAGCACCAGGAGACAACCAGTCTAAAAGGAGCAGAAAAAAAGTAGTACAAAGTACAGACTGCAGTGAGAGAGACAGACATTTTCAAAGGTTCTATACTTACATAGCCAGTGTTGTTGTCAGATGCAGTCTTTAAAGTAATGGCCTTGCAGTTTCCACACTTCCTTTCACATACAGCTTTGTTTTGAGGGTGGATGTAACCATTTCCTGGACCTGCTCATTCTGAAGTACACATGCGTGTCGGACGCATGTCCTTGCGTACCAATGCGTTCCCATAGACAGTAATGCGTTTTTTTTATGCACTCATCTGCATGCTTGTGCATATTTCACGGATTTTTGACGCCACAAAAATGCAACATGTTGCTTTAGGCCCGCCCCGACCGCACAACGACGCATGCGTACGCAAAAGCATGCATATGCAGGTCCCTGCGTACACCATGTTAAATATAAGTACGCATGAGGATTTATGCGGATAAAACGCTGTGCACACAAATGCAAATGTGAAACCGGCCTTATAAGGGTTAAAAGTTGACCAGTGATTTCTCATTTCTCCTACAAAAGTTTGAAAAACATTTTTTTTAGAGACAACATCACATATGAAGTAAAAAAAACCTGCACCCATAATGGTGTGTAAATCACATAAGAAAAGTTTATTAACCCTTCAGGTTCTTCACAGTAATTAATGGAATGTGGCTGGAAAATATGAACATTTTTCACAAAAAATTTAAATGTTCTTTAAACATAAATTTTATTTTCACAAACGTAAAGGAAAAATGGACCCCAAAATTTGTTGTGCAATTTCTCCTAAGTATGCAGATACCCCATATGTGGGAGAAAACTACTGTTTGGGCGCATGGTAGGCCTCAGAAAAGATGGAGTGATGTTTTGGTACACAGATTTTGATGGAATGTTATGCAGGTGTCATGTGGCGTTTGGAGAACCCCTGATGTGCCTAAACAGTGGAAACACCCCACAAGTGACCCCATTTTGGAAACTAGATCCATGAAGGAATTTATCTAGATGTGTGGTCAGCACTTTGAACCTACAGGTGCTTCACAGAAGTTAATAAAGTTGAACCGTGAAAATAGAAAAATCACATTTTCCCATAAAAATGTCCTTTTAGCCCCACATTTTTTATTTTCACAGGGTTAACAGGGGAAAATGAATTCCAAAATTTGCTGTGCAATTTCTCCTAAGTACACCAATAACCCATATGTCTGAAAACTACTTTTTAGGCAAAGTGGAATGCTCAGAAGGAAAGACGCGCCATGTTCAGATTTTGCTCGACTGATCTGAGGGTTTATGTCACATTGGGAGAGCCCCTGAAGTGCCAGAATTGGAGAACCCCCCATAGGTGACCTCATTTTACAAGACACACCTCCCACTGAATTAATCTGTGGGTGAAGTGATCATATTGACACCACAGGGGTGTCATAAAATTTTATACCATTGGACAGTGAAGAAAAAATAATTACATTTTTACCATAAAAATTTTGTTTTAGTATTGTTTATCCATACGGCGAGACTCAGTAGGGATGGAGCGCTATTTTCCTCCTGGAGTTCAGATTTTTTGAGAATTCTTTGCGGACTCCACATACAGAGACACTAAGTGCCAGAATAGCAGAATGACCCTTAAGTAACCGCATTCTGGCAATTATACCCCTTTTGGAATTTATCTACAGGTATAGGGACGATTTTGACTCCATGGGTATTTTCCAGAACAAGCAGCTGTGGATGTTGCTTAGTGAAAATTGCCATTGTGGCGCTCGTACATTGCAGTCACCAGTATGTGGTAGTGCCCAGCTCATGCTTCTGGAGACACACAACTGTAAAGTAGGTGGGCTGTCATCGCTACAGAAATGCCAAACATGTGGACGCTAAATGTGGTTTAGACACACTGTGGTGATCAGAAAGGAGGGGGCATTTGGATTTGGGGGCGCAGAATTTGCTGACGTTCTTTTGGGAGGCGAGGAGCCAAAGCACTTATCCAGAGCCTTTGTGCTACCAGTAACATGGAAGCCACCTAGATTTCCTTTTACAGGTGATGTGTCATGATCCCAGTGCAGGTTTTTGAGCTGCACACCGGGGGTTAATGTCTGGAGCTCTGTGCAGGTTTTGACTTGGGGTTAATGATTGTGGCCTCTTTCTGGTTCTGGGAGAGCTTCATAAACCTCTGGGAAGCTTCAATCCCTGCCAGTTATACTTTTGCCTTTGGCCTAGTGTGCTGACCCCCGTGTGCCTGTTTGTTGCTATAGCTTGTTTATATGGTTCTGACCCGGCTGTGTGTTCCCGTTGTGAGTTTGCCTGTTGTTTTTGTACTGCGTTATTATTTGTGTATGACTCATTGCCTGTGATCTGACTACTCTCTGCTCGCCCCTCTTGTACCTTGCAGCTATCTGTGTATGACTCATTGCCTGTGACCTGACTACTCTCTGCTCGCCCCTCTGGTACCTTGCAGCTATCTCTGTGTGTGACTCATTGGCTACGTCCTGACTATTCTCTCTGTCTATGCCCCTTGGTAACTTTGTCTCGCAGTTACTCTGCTAGGAGTTCTCTTGCAGCTCCTAGCTCTGTGGAGTTTAGGCCACGCCCCTAGCAGTCACGTGCTTTAGGTCCTGCGGCTCTGAAGTACGCATCTATTCGGTTGCTGCCCGCTCCACAGGTAGCTTTGAGCACGCTTTCGCTTTACTCAGGGCACGCGCACTGGCTCAGTGAGCAAGTTCAGTGCGGTGTCTCTGACATTATAACTGGCCTACAATTTTTTTTTTCTTTTCTTTCTCTCCTCACTTCTGCAGCATGGACCCAATGGGTGCTTTATCTGAGCAGGTGAAAAGCTTGACTCAGTCACTGCAGAAGCTTAGTTTGGAACACCAAGCTCTGGCCCAGTCCCAACGGCGGGTTGAGGACTCAGTTCAGGGGGTACTTTCCACAGGCTTCCAGCAGGTGGGGAATAGAGATGTCATTTTAGTCCCACCTGAATCCCCGGTTAAATTGGCAGATATATTTTCTGGCAACAAGGATGATTTCAGGGCATTTAAGGAGGGCTGTAAGCTTTTTTTTTCTTTGAGACCCCGCTCCTCTGGGGATGAGAAACAGAGGGTGGGGGTGGTGATGTCCCTGCTTAGGGGGTCCCCACAAGCCTGGGCATTCTCGCTTTCCTCTTCAGCCCCTGAGAGAATGTCTGTGGATGCATTTTTTGAAGCCTTAGGGGTTATTTATGATGAGCCTGATAGAGTGCGGTTGGC
Organism: Dendrobates tinctorius; assembly: GCF_039654945.1. Classification (NCBI taxonomy): domain Eukaryota; kingdom Metazoa; phylum Chordata; class Amphibia; order Anura; family Dendrobatidae; genus Dendrobates; species Dendrobates tinctorius. The sequence continues at coordinate 22,582,646 of NW_027361731.1, read as the reverse complement.
TGAGGACAAAGTGATGAGTGTCTGTCAGGGGGAGCACTCGGCCGAATGGTTCTGTACTGAATTCAGACGTTGTGCAGCGGAGATTTCCTGGAGTGACGCCGCCCTGCGGGGGCTGTTCCACAGAGGCCTGTGTGAACGTCTGAAGGATGCTTTGGCACTTCATCCTCCGCCTGACTCCCTGGAGGATGCCATGGTCCAAGCAGTTCGCATGGATCGCAGGCTGCGGGCTAGAGGCATTATGCAACGGGAAACGCCCTTATTCTTCAGTGGAGATGAGACCCAGACTCTTCCTATGGCTATGGAGGTGAGCGCTGTCACCTGTGAGGGAAAGGAAAGAAGACGCCGCCGGGAAAAGCAGTTGTGCTTCTATTGTGGGAAATCTGGACATTGGAAGGACTGCCCCTCCTGTCCGTCATCCTCCAAGATGGCGGGAAACGACTAGGTCTGGGTAGTAATCGAGGAGGCTACCCAGACCTTCAGTACAATTTTCCTCGTGCAAAAATGGTGCTGCAGGTGGAACTGGAACTTGGTTATGGTCCTGTTCAGACTACTGCTTTTATTGACTGCGGTTCGGCTGTGAACCTGATTATTACTAAGGTTATGACTCTTTATAAGATAGGGACAGTCAGGCTTCATGATCCTGTTAAACTTGTGGCAATTGACTCATCTCCTCTTACCCAAGACGGTATCTGTTGCAGGTCTGAACTTTTTTCTCTAAAAGTGGGTTCCACTCATGTGGAGAAACTAAGTTGTCTGATGGTAGATAACTTGCCTGCAGGACTGGTACTGGGGATGCCTTGGCTTCAACGCCATAATCCTACCATTGATTGGGTTACAGGGGAAATCACTCAATGGGGATGCAATAGTAAATGTGGTAACCGGGGACATCTTGTTAACGCTTTTAAATCTGTGTCTGTGTTGTCTGTTGATCTGGAAGGTATTCCGGAGTACCTGAAAGATTTCGAAGACGTTTTTTCCAAAAGTGAGGCTGAGGCGCTGCCACCACATAGACCCTATGATTGTGCCATTGATTTAGTACCCGGAGCCAAGTTACCTAAGGCTCGATTGTTCAATTTGTCTGGGCCTGAGCGCCAAGCCATGAAGGAGTACATAGCTGAGAGTCTCCGCAAAGGGCGTATCAGGCCTTCTGTGTCACCTGTGGCAGCAGGGTTCTTCTTTGTGAAGAAAAAAGATGGTGGTTTGCGGCCGTGCCTCGACTTTCGGGAACTGAACAAGATAACGGTTAGGAACTCTTACCCGCTTCCCCTCATCCCAGACTTATGTAACCAGCTAGCTGGGGCCCAATGGTTCTCCAAGTTAGATCTGCGGGGGGCCTACAATCTGATAAGGGTTCGGGAAGGGGACGAGTGGAAAACGGCATTCCTCACATCAGAAGGAGTCTTTGAGAACCTGGTAATGCCATTTGGGTTAACTAATGCACCCGCTATTTTCCAAAATTTCATCAATGTTGTGTTTTCTGATCTGATAGGCCATTTTGTTATTATTTATTTGGATGATATTTTGGTGTATTCCCCGGACAGTCAATCTCACTTGCAACATCTAAAGACTGTTCTCCAGAGACTCAGGGAGAACCAATTGTTCGCCAAATTGGAAAAATGTTCATTTTTTGTACAGGAGCTGTCTTTTTTGGGGTTGATTGTGTCCTGTGAGGGGTTTCGTATGGATCCTAAGAAGGTGCTGGCGATCGCTGACTGGGTTCAGCCTCGAGATCTCAAGGGGCTCCAGCGCTTCTTAGGATTTGCGAACTATTACCGGAGATTCATTAAAGGTTTCTCACAAGTGGTTAAACCACTCACGGATCTTACCCAGAAGGGAGCTGATGTAAAAAATTGGTCTGTACTCGCTAAGGAATCCTTCTCAGCAATTAAGAAATGTTTTATGTCTGCCCCGGTGTTGGTGCAACCTGACCCGTCCAAACCATTCATTGTGGAGGTGGATGCTTCTGAAGTGGGGGTGGGGGCTGTGCTGTCCCAGGGTCCGGCCACCCTTACCAATCTCAAACCCTGTGCCTTCTTCTCCAAGAAGTTCTCTTCAGCTGAGAAAAACTATGATGTAGGCAATAGAGAACTTCTTGCGGTCAAGCTGGCATTTGAGGAATGGAGGCACTTTTTGGAAGGGGCGGCTCACCCTATCACGGTTGTCACGGATCACAAAAATTTGGCATACATTGAAACTGCTAAGAGGCTTACTCCTAGACAGGCCCGTTGGTCACTTTTTTTTTCACGATTTCAGTTCTCACTTTTCGACCGGGGTCCAAAAATGTTAAAGCGGATGCCCTGTCCAGAAGTTTTAATCCAGTGTCTCCCCCTGAGCCGCCGTCCTCCATTCTTCCCCCAGGGGTGGTAGTGGCGGGGGTCTCAACTGAGTTGGAACAAGAAATCCTAAGGGCTCAGGCCCTAGCTCTGGCAACCAGGCCCAGCGATAAACTGTTTGTTCCAGATTCATTGCGGCCTAGACTTCTGCAGGAGTTTCATGATTCTAGGCTGAGTGCTCATCCAGGTATCACAGCCACTAGAGAGGCAGTAACCAGGGGTTTTTGGTGGCCTTCATTAAGGTCCGATGTCAAGGAATTTGTTTCTGCTTGTGGCATGTGTGCCCGTTCCAAAAGCTCGCATAACCGACCGGCTGGGGAACTCATACCTTTACCGGTTCCTGTTAGGCCATGGACTCATCTTTCCATGGATTTTATTACCGGCCTTCCACCTTCCAGGGGCAATACCGTGATCTGGGTGGTGGTGGATAGGTTTTCTAAACAGGTCCATTTCATTCCCTTGGCAGCATTACCTTCAGCAGAAACATTGTCAAGGTTGTTTGTGCAGCATGTGGTCCGATTGCATGGGGTACCCCTGAATGTGGTGTCTGACAGAGGTGTGCAGTTTGTGGCCAAATTTTAGAGGGCGTTCTGTATGAAATTGGGCATCTCACTCTCCTTCTCGTCGGCATATCACCCGGAGAGCAATGGTCAGACGGAACGCACCAATCAATCCCTGGAACAAATTCTCAGGTGTCTGACCTCCTCCAGACAGGAGGATTGGCGTGATGCGTTACCGTTGGCTGAATTCGCTTTTAACAACCGGGTGAATCAGTCCACCAACATGTCCCCATTCCTGATTAACTATGGCTTTAATCCGCATTTTGGGGAGTTTTCTCGGGTGGATTCCGGTTGTCCAGGAGCAGAGGGGTCCGTTCAACGGTTAAAAAACCTCTGGGCTGAAGTCCGGCGTAATATCTCTCGGGCCCAGGAGAGATACAAATATTTTGCGGACAAAAAGAGAGCCTCGGGAGACATGTTTCAGGTGGGAGAGAGGGTTTGGCTCTCCACGCGTAACATCAACCTAAAGGTACCATCAGTTAAGTTGGGACCAAAGTTCATTGGTCCGTACGAGATTATGGAGATAGTCAACCCTGTGGCATATAGGTTGCGTCTCCCCGCCTCCTTAAAAATATCTAATGTGTTCCATAAGTCTCTGTTGAAACCAGCAGGATCTGTCAAAGAGAACTCTGAGACTGTTGTTCCTCCAGTGCTGGTGGAGGGTCAATTGGAGTATGAGGTTGGACATATTGTGGACTCTCGGCGGGTGCGCCGTTCTTTGCAGTACCTGGTCCATTGGAAGGGATATGGACCAGAAGAGCGCTCATGGGTCCCTGCTCGTTCGGTACATGCAGATCGCCTGGTTCAGGCGTTCCATGCCAAGTACCCGGGGAAGCCTGGGGATCCAGAGGCCCCCCGTTGAGAGGGGGGTACTGTCATGATCCCAGTGCAATCAAGAAAAATAGCGTGCACTCAAGTCTTATTATTGAGGTGCAGGTGTAACGGACCTGTAGGTCCTATTACCAATAATAATATAGAATCACCGCACACTCAGAGAAATATAATGCCAACAAGTGTTCATTTTATTATGTACAAAACATGTGGGAGCCAAAAAAGAATATAAAGCACTAGATAGAAGTGATATATATAAAGACGTTTCGGCTCAGCCCGAGCCTTTATCAGTTTATCGCTGAATCCGTTTTCAAATCTTTTGAATAGATTGTAAGAGAACTCCCAAGAGAATAGCCCAAGTAAAACGGCTGTGATTATAGTGCTGTAAAGCGGCGCTCCCGCTCTTGGGAGTTCTCTTACAATCTATTCAAAAGATTTGAAAACGGATTCAGCGATAAACTGATAAAGGCTCGGGCTGAGCCGAAACGTCGTTATATATATCGCTTCTATCTAGTGCTTTATATTCTTTTTTGGCTCCCACATGTTTTGTACATAATAAAATGAACACTTGTTGGCATTATATTTCTCTGAGTGTGCGGTGATTCTATATTATTAATGATCCCAGTGCAGGTTTTTGAGCTGCACACCGGGGGTTAATGTCTGGAGCTCTGTGCAGGTTTTGACCTGCACACTTGGGGTTAATGATTGTGGCCTCTTTCTGGTTCTGGGAGAGCTTCATAAACCTCTGGGAAGCTTCAATCCCTGCCAGTTATACTTTTGCCTTTGGCCTAGTGTGCTGACCCCCGTGTGCCTGTTTGTTGCTATAGCTTGTTTATATGGTTCTGACCCGGCTGTGTGTTCCCGTTGTGTTTGCCTGTTGTTTTTGTACTGCGTTATTATTTGTGTATGACTCATTGCCTGTGACCTGACTACTCTCTGCTCGCCCCTCTTGTACCTTGCAGCTATCTGTGTATGACTCATTGCCTGTGACCTGACTACTCTCTGCTCGCCCCTCTGGTACCTTGCAGCTATCTCTGTGTGTGACTCATTGGCTACGTTCTGACTATTCTCCCTGTCTATGCCCCTTGGTAACTTTGTCTCGCAGTTACTCTGCTAGGAATTGTCTTGCAGCTCCTAGCTCTGTGGAGTTTAGGCCACGCCTCTAGCAGTCACGAGCTTCAGGTCCTGCGGCTCTGAAGTACTCATCTATTCGGTTGCTGCCCGCTCCACAGGTAGCTTTGAGCACGCTTTCGCTTTACTCAGGGCACGCGCACTGGCTCAGTGAGCAAGTTCAGTGCGGTGTCTCTGACATTATGGACCCGAGTGAGGACTTGCTTTTTTTGTGGATTGATTTGAAGGTTTTCTAGGGAACATTTTCCATAACATTTGCGATCACATTTATCCAGTGCTCTGCACTGAGCACTTACACTTTACATCTAAAACTCTTAGTGACAGGATTCAGATAAAACCTCCAAGTTATTCACTATAATGCAGCAGCAGAGTTACTCTGGACTCTGTTTGGCCGTGTCCTTCTTTTCAGAGGTGCACAAAACTGTGGTTGACTGCGCTTTTATGTACGTCTCAAAAGATGGACGCTGCCCCATCATAGGAAGCCACACCGCATCCACAGTGACTCCATCTGCCTCATTATAAGGAATCATCCAACAAAATTTCCATCTGAATCACGTATTTCAGAGATTTACAAGTAAACCCCGTTGTAAGTGCTCAGCATAGAGCGCAGAATAAATATGAGTCAAGCATTACTGCGATCTTTGGGAGGCAGAAAGAACAAATCATCAGCAGGTGAAGAATTGTTTTTTTAATGCTGTTCATCATGTGGTATAAGTGATTAGGTGACTTTTTTCTTTGGGTAAGTGCGAGTACGGCGATACCAGATGTGAAGACAGGGGGGTCAGCGGGTGATCTAGTCAGCTAGCAGAAACTGCCCGCTCTCCTTTGACCATGGGCATAATACTATTCAGACAACACAGGGTGAAGGTAAAATAAAGTGGCAATATTTTATTGAACCACAAAACAGGCAAATAACTTAGAACAGACCCAGCAAAACACCCAAGATGATGTAACATTAGAGTTTCACACTTCCACTGACTCACCAGGATAAGAGCAGCTGTGACTTCAGAGCTTCTAGGGCTGCCTACCACACCTGTGTAACGCAAAGGAGGAGGTAGCAACAAGCCTAGGTAGCTGACAGTCCATTGAGGCACGAGCCCAGGTGACCAGAGGGTCACATCCTCGCTTCTCCGAACATCTCCATGGAGCCAGGTGATCGGTAGCTGCCAAATCTGGCTTTTCCAAACGTATCCATGGGGTTCTGGTAACCGGTGGGTCCAAATCCTGACTACCCAAAAATATCTATTGTACAGTGATGATCAATGGAGCAGATCTTTATTCTTTCAGCTGGGGCCATGGTCTCCTAAGCTTGCATCTTGTAAAATGTCAAATGTTTCCCTCATGATGGAGCCATGATCTGGCAGCTATCCTGAGTGTTCCTGGAGAGAACGCTTTTTAATGCAAAAACTGCATCTCCATATTTTGAGAGCTATAATTTTTCCATAGTTTTGCTGACAGAGTCATAAGAGGGCTTGTTTTTTGCAGGACAAGTTGATGTTTACTTTTGTGATCGCTTTATATTCCGATGTTTGGGAGGCAGAATGAACAAAAAAAAAAGGAATGCATATATTTTTGTTTTTTTTTATGCTGTTCCACATGTAGTAAAATTGATAAGGCAGTTTTATTCTTCGGGTCAGTATGATTACAGCGATACCTCATTTATATTCTTTTATGCTTTAGTGCTTTTACACAAAAACTATTTTATTCTAAAAAGAATCGCTTTATCATCATGAGAGCTATAACTTTTTTATTTTTCTCCTGACGGACTCCGTATGGCGGCTTGTTTTTTGCAAGACAAGAATATGTTTTCAGCTGTACAATTTTTATGTAGATTGCTTTTTTTTCACTTATTTTTCCACTTTTTGTTCAGCAATAAGAAGAAAAAGCATAGTTTTTTGCCTTGATTTTTTTTTCATTTGTTTTTACGGTGTTCACTGAAGCGGACAGTGTGACGGTTTTAAAGGTCAGGTGTTTCCAGAAGGGGCGATACTAAATGTGTGTCCTTTTTATTTTAATTTAAACTAAAATGTATTTATTGGATTAATAATTTCTTTTTTTTTTGTTCTATATTTTGTGATAAAAAAATATTTTTACTCTTTGTCATTGTCCCCAGTTCAGACATCAACTGTATAATGACAGATCGCTGATCTAGGTGATCACAGTGCCCTATTTATATGGTGATATGCGGTAACACAGCTCCTGCGGCGCCTTATATATACGGCGCAAGTCGGGAATGGGTTAAACAATGCGGTCTATGAATGGACAATGAGCCAAGTTACACACTTTCAAATACTTGCCTCTTCCTACACAGACAATAGGAGATATTCCTTCTAGTACAGACCATTTGCTATCCCCCCTCTAAGCTGAGAATCCAGGAGCTAAGGTGCCTGGATTGACACATACCTCCAGCAAAAGCCCCTTTGTGCTTACAATACTGGTATATCCAGTTTCATTCCTTTTGCCAACTAAATGTAACTACTGTCTTATTGATTTACCTTATAATTTCCTTCACACTCTACATGAGATTTTAGATGGTGAAGATGATATGATTCCCAGGAAAAACATTTCCCACATTCTGAACATAAAAAATGGTTTCTACCCTGTATGAGTTCTCTGATGTGCAACAAGTTTTGAACTCGAACATTTCCCACATTCTGGACATGGCTATGGCTTCTCTCCTGTGTGAATTATTTGATGATTAAGAAGATCTGATCTCTGGAAAAAACGTTTCCCACATTCTGGACATGGATATGGCGTTTCCCCGGTGTGAATTCGATGATGAATAAGGAAATGTGATTTCTGGTTGAAACATTTCCCACATTCTGGACATGAATATGGCTTCTATGGATAAGAATGAAGTGATTAAACAGAGTCAGCATGGGTTTGTAACTAATAAGTCATGTCAGACTAACTTAATTTCCTTCTATGACGGTATCACTGATTGGGTGGATCAAGGAAATGCTGTAGATATAGTATATCTTGACTTCAGCAAAGCATTTGACAAAGTCTCTCATACAATCCTTATTGAAAAAATGATTAAGTATGGAATGGACAAGGCAACTGTTAGGTGGATTCATAACTGGCTTAGTGATCGGACCCAAAGAGTGGTCGTAAATGGCTGCACATCCAGTTGGAAGAATGTCTCAAGTGGGGTACCACAGGGCTCTGTCCTGGGCCCTGTATTGTTCAACATCTTTATCAACGATTTAGATGAAGGAATTGAGGGTAAACTGATTAAATTTACTGATGACACAAAGCTAGGAGGGATAGCTAATACTAGAGAAGAGAGAGAGAGGATTCAAAAAGATTTAAATAAACTGGAGAAGTGGGCAGCAACTAACAGAATGGTTTTTAACAGGGAGAAATGCAAAGTACTACATCTGGGCAATAAAAATGGAAAAAGCATATATAGAATGGGAGGAATAGGGCTAAGTGACAGCACATGTGAAAAAGACTTGGGTATACTAATAGATCACAGACTGAATATGAGTCAACAGTGTGATGCAGCAGCAGCAAAAAAGGCAAATGCAATTCTAGGATGTATTAACAGAAGCATACAGTCTAGATCACGTGAAGTCATTATTTCCCTCTACTCCTCTTTGGTCAGACCTCATCTGGAATATTGTGTCCAGTTTTGGGCACCACATTTTAAAAAAGACATCAACAAACTGGAGCAAGTTCAGAAAAGAGCGACCAGAATGGTGACCGGTCTGCAAACCCTGTCTTATGAGGAAAGGTTGCAGGATTTGGGAATGTTTAGTTTGCAAAAGAGAAGACTGAGAGGAGACTTAATAGCTGTCTACAAATATCTAAAGGGCTGTCACATTGTAGAAGGATCAACTTTATTCTCATTTGCACAAGGAAAGACTAGAAGCAATGGGATGAAACTGAATGGGAGGAGACACAGATTAGATATTAGAAAAAACTTTTTGACAGTTAGAGTGATCAATGAGTGGAACAGGCTGCCACGAGAAGTGGTGAGTTCTCCTCCAATGGAAGTCTTCAAACAGAGGCTGGACAGACATCTGACTGGGATGATTTAGCGAATCCTGCTTTGAGCAGGGGGTTGGACCAGATGGCCCAGGAGGTCCCTTCCAACTCTACGATTCTATGATTCTATGATTCTCTCCTGTGTGGATTCTTTGATGTTTAACAAGATCTGATGTCTGGCTAAAACCTTTCCCACATTCTGAACATGAAAAAGGCTTCTCCCCTGTGTGAATTCTGTAATGTCTAAGCAATTTTGACTTCTCGTTAAAACCTTTCCCACATTCTGAACATGAAAAAGGCTTCTCCCCTGTGTGAATTCTGTAATGTCTAAGCAATTTTGACTTCTCGTTAAAACATTTCCCACATTCTAAACATGATAATGGCTTTTCTCCTGTGTGAGTTCTCTGATGTGTGACAAGACATGATTTCTTTGTAAAACATTTCCCACATTCTGGACATGAATATGGCTTCTCCCCTGTGTGACTTCTGTAATGTCTAAGCAATATTGATTTCTCGTTAAAACATTTCCCACATTCTAAACATGATAATGGCTTTTCTCCTGTGTGAGTTCTCTGATGTTTGACAAGACATGATTTCTCTGTAAAACATTTCCCACATTCAGGACATAAATATGGTTTCTCTCCTGTGTGAGTTCTCTGATGATTGAGAAGACTTGATTTACGAATATAACATTTCCCACATTCTGGACATGGATATGGCTTCTCTCCTGTGTGACTTCGCTGATGCGTAAGAAAATTTGCTTTCTGGTTGAAACATTTCCCACATTCTGAACATGAAAATGGCTTCTCTCCTGTGTGAATGCTCTCATGTCTAAGCAATAGAGATTTATGTTTAAAATATTTCCCACATTCTGAACAGGAAAATGCTTTCTTTGTGGGAATTATTTGATGTTCAACATCACTGTTGCGGCTTTCATTTTGCTTAACAGTCTGTGATGAATCCAAATAGGTGACTGATTGAAAAGGCTCCGATGATTGATTTTTGCTCTGAAGGGCTGGAGGTATAGCTGGAATAACGGCATGCTTTTCATAGGTATCTGGTTTGACACCACAGTCATCTGCCAAGAACAAAACTGATTTTATTATTTTTCAATATCAATGCCTTATATTTTATATCATTTCTATATACATAATTCTATACAACTCAAAGTAAAATGAAACTATGACCTCAGACAGTGGTGAGCCACCTGTTCACAAATCCCATGGTACTGAACCTCCAAAGTACAATCGACAAACATAATACACAAAAGTTTGAAGCAATAAAGGGAGGATTAAAAATAAGCTTTATTACATTACAATCTATAGCAACAGATAAAAATATACACCATAAAAACATGTGAGATTCTTAAAGGAGTATTCCCATCTCTGGTCAACTATCCCAATATGTAGTATGTGTAATAATAATATTAGGAAATATGTAGTATAGTTCTTCTGACTCGCTGTGTTGCTCACCCCATGTGCAGAGCATTGCACAAGCTTAGGTATCCATGGTTACTACCACTGATATAGTGACTGTTAGTTTCTAGTGGTTATAACCATGGATACCTAAGCTACTGCAATGCCCTGGACATGGGGTAAGCGACAGAGAATCAGGAAACTATAACACATTTCAAATTTGAGGTATTTGCTGTTATTACACCAACTATATTTTGGGATAGGATCTTGGAAATGAGAGTACCCCCTAAAGGCCTCCTTTACATGCCAGTGTGTCCAGTACGTGTGGTGACAGTTTTCTTACGTACCGGAGACACTTCAACACATAGACCCATAAAGGTGAATGGATCTGCGCATACGTCAGTGTGTTTCCACGGACCGTGTGTCTTTGGGCAAGCCACACTGACATGACTGTTTGTTAGCAGCAGAACGGGCCACAAAAAGTCTCGCACACGTGCACACTAATGACAAATGGATGACATCCGTGTGTCATCAGTGACACGTACCAGCACCTGGGAATCAGCGGTACTGTTCGTGCTGATCCCCAGCTCCAGGTGTTAAAAACAGCTCACATCATTGTACCCTGCTCTGTCTGTGAACAGCCCAAGCAGGGGACAATATTGAGCGTTGTATTCAGCCCCCGCTGTCTACATAATTTTACTCTAAGTATAAAATTTAAAAAAACAAACAAACACATTATACTCACCTTGACACCTAATCCAGTGAAGCCATTATCCCCTGTAAAGAAACAAAAATAAAAAAACAACAATATCCCTCACCTGTCCAAAAAGAATCCAAAGTGTCCCACGCCGGAATCCATCTGTGCGACATTTGCTTATCAGCATCATCGGTGACCTGAGGCGACCACTCACGTTAAAAAGCTAGGTAGAATGACTCATTGCACCTGGATTTCTCAAGCTGAACTGCAATGATCTCACTGAGGTCATCACAGTTCATAGGCCTGCTCTCGCTGCAGGGAGTCATTTTCCTCTGCTCTTCAGCAGGAGTGGTTGCCTCATAACCCTGCATCAAACTCCATCGCACCCAAAAGAACTACAAATATTGGCTGGTGACCTTTATCCAACCCCTATTCCTCAAGATGATTGAACCATCATAGTAAATAAGCCCCTGTACTTTGTGTCACTCCCACCACATTGTAGCTTGTAAGCTCTTATGGGCAGGGTCGTCAATATCTTTGCATTAATTATTGTATTATCGCTAACTTTGTTATGACTGTTGTATATGAACTGTTGAATTGTAAACTGCTGTGGAATATGTTGGCGCTATATAAATAAAGATAATTATTATGAGCAAATGTCACACAGATGGATTACGGCATTGGTAATTCCATTCTTTCAACTAAATCCTTTTTTCCCCACTGTATTTCATGTATAGCTGGTAGTTCATCTGCCACGTACAGTAGATTCACAGTGTGATGCGACAGAATAGAACAGATAGATATAAAGAGGTCAGTCACACATAATTAGTAGTGTGTACTAACTGCATGGGTTAAATTTTCATAACCAGCAGAGGTAAAGTAGATGGCTGTGGGCTGATGTTTATAGCCTGGGAAAGGGGTAATGCCCATGAAGCCTCCCAGGCTATAAATATCAGCTCTCAGTTGAATACTTAACCTTTACTGGCTATTATAATGGGGACCACCCAAAAATGACGTAGGGTCATCCTGTAATTAATAATCAGCAAAGGCTAGGCAGATAGCTGTGGGCTGATATTATTAGCCTGGGAAGGGGCCATGTCTATTGGCTCCATCCTGGACTAAAAACATCAGCTCTCAGCCACCCTAGAAAATGCTCATCCACAGGATGCGCCAAATCTGGTACTTAATCTGGCTCTTCTCACTTGCCCTGGTGCGGAGGCAAGTGGGTCGATGGCACCTTTGCATTGTCAGGTGACATCAAGCCCAGAGGTTAGTAATGGAGAGATGTCTATAAGTTGTCCCCATTACTAACCCCATAGTCAAATTGTATATAAAAAATGCCTTTGTATTTGTAAAAACAGACCAAGAATTAAGTCCTTTAATTGAAAGAATGACACAGACTCCTTTAACAAACCAAAATTAAACCATACTCACCTCATTGCCCAGTCCACTGAAGCCAGTGTCCCCTGTAACAGAATTAAAATAAAACAACCATATTCCTCACCTGTCCACTAAGACAATAATCAATTTATGCCACGTGGCATCTTCCTCTGCTACATCCAGACTGCATTGTTGCAGGATGCGACCTTACAGCATGCCATCTAGCAGAGAAACTGAGCTGCATGTGCTTGCTCAGCGTCTCACAGTGAACTCCTTTCACTTCACTGACGTCACAGCAAGCGTGAGAAAGTTCTCAGGCTTGTGGTAACATCAGTGAGGTGAAGAGAGTTCACCGAGAAACACTGAGCTGAGCAGGCCCACACAGCTCAGTGTCTCTGCTGGATGGCAGCCTGCCATGTAGATGTAGCACAGCTAAACCCTTCATGGGACAAGTGGATTATTATCTTCTCGGCTGACAGGTGAGGAATATTGTTGTTTATTATTTTAATTTTGCTACAGGAGACATTTGTCAGGAACACCGCACTGCACTTGCTCACTGAGCCAGTGCACGTGTCCTCAGTAAGTCAACCTGTGCTCAGAGATACCTGTGGAGCGGGCAGCAGCAGAGAAGATGCGTGCTTCAGACCCACAGGACCTGAAGCATGTGACTGCTGGGGGCGTGGCCTAAACTCCGGAGAGTAAGGAGCTGCAGGAAAACTCCTAGAATGGTAACTACGGAACAAAGTTATTAATAGGCACAGACAGGGAAATAATCCAGATCAGGCTGGGGTCAAAGCACAAGATAGCACGACAATTACCAAAGGGCAAGACAGAACGGATAGTCAAGACGTAGCCAAGAAGTCAGAAACCAGAGAAGCAGATATACAGTACAGACTCAACAGGCAACCTCACAACGGGGGACAGAACCGGCTCAGAACCATATAAGCAAGCTATAAGACAACGAACAGGCACACAGGGGTCACAACACTCGGCCAAGGTATAACTGACAGGGATTGGAGTATCTCAGGGCAATAAAAAGCTCTGCCTGAACCAAAGAGAGGCCACAATAATTAACCCCTGACGTGCAGGTCAAAACCTGCACTGGGATCATGACAACATTGCCTGCAGCTGTCTGCCAAGCCTTTGCTGGTTTTTAATTATTGGGGGACTTAAAGTGATTTTTGAGGGGACTCACATTTTAATAACCAGGAAAGGACATTAATATCCTGGGAAGTTCCTTGTGTATTACCCCTTTCCCAGGCTATAAACATCTGCCCCCAGCTGTCCGCTTTCTCTTTGCTGGTTAATTAATTGTCGGTGGACCCAATCCATTTTTTTCAGAAACTAAATTAGTAAGTAATAAAATACATGTAGAGTAAGCGGCACACACTGTACTAATTCTATATGTAACGGACATCTGTATATCTATCTATTCTATTCTGTTGGGTCACGCTGTGATTTTACTGTATGCGGCAGATGAATTGTCGGGCTTTTTCAAAGGACATGGGTGTGTAAAATTCAGACACCACCCGTATGGTCCAAGTGCCGTTTGACTTTTTTCTCGCACCCATTTATTTGCATTGGCGAGTCTCGTCCGAGATACAAGGACAGTTGCAGCATGCTCATAGAATAACACTGATCAGAGTGCGGTCTGATTTTTTATCAGATTGCACTCGTCCATTTTCCTCACAGATGAGTATGAGCTCTTAATGTGATTTTTTATTTTATTCTTAATTTTACTCTATGTAGACAGCGGGCTCTGAATACAACTATCAACATTGTCCCCTGCCCACGCTCATTGCAGGCAGAGCAGAGGACAATGATGTGAGCTGTCTTCAACACCTGGCACTGGGGATCAGCACAAACAGTACCGCTGATTCACAGGTGCCGGTACGTGTGATACTGGTGCGGCACATGGCTGCCACACGTATGAAACACAGACACACATCTCTGGGCCAGATAAAATTGTTGGCACTTTGCCAAAATTTGCTTTCGGCCATGACTATATCTATAATGTAGTGTTGGATGTATCCTTCTGTCTGAAGCCGGTATAGACTGAGCTTGCACAGTGTGGCCATAGTCAGAAAGACGCATCCAACGTTAATAGAGGTGACAGGGAGGACGACGAGGATGGAGGAGGAGTGGGGTGCTGGAGATTGCTATAGGCTCTGACAAAATACGTGAGGACTTACTGTGAGCTCCGGTGAGGCTGGTAGAGGAGTGTTGGGCCGGAGTCAGCCCCTGTACATGGCGCGATCCTCCGGCACTATTTTATTGAAGACAAATTCACACAGAGTGTCTTAAAAAAATGGCGCCGGATAGCACGGTATAAGCATGTGCTGACTTTGACGCCATTTTATTTAAATATTTAATGCAGACAACGCGCAGCAGGGAAGCGGGGGAAAGTTTTAGTGTTTATTGCTTTTTTTGTTAGCTTGTTTTAATAGAACAACAGCGGCACATGCAGGATGGGGGAGCATATACCAGGCTGGAGGACCATTTTATTTTTCTTTAAATTCTGTGGAAGCATGGTTGAAAAGCAATGTCTGACTTTCATTTGTTAATTTTCATAGATTTTTTAATTATTACTTTTGTCAGATTCAAGTTATTTCCGTCACCATTGTGGGTTTTTCAGTCATTAAACGAGGGGTACCAACAATTTTGACCACGTGTGTAATTACAGCAGAATCTGTGACTTCTCTGCATTTAGTGGTCACTACTCACCTGGGCAGTCATATGAAGGAATCTCCTCTTTATACCGCTCATCACCCCTCACATATGTCTCTGTAGTATTAATATGGGTCAGATCTTCACCCTGAAACAAATATTGTAAAAGTCACAGACAGATGGAGAAGTCCCATCTATGATCAGCTCTACTCCTGCCATCTCCACCGCTCTCATTACACAAGTATAAAACATATAATACTGGTGGATAAAACAAGACTGAGCACAAGACCTTCACAGCCGTCTACACATCATAGGGGAGATCTCATGACACCTTCTCTCCATCTACCTGATGATCCTGAGGAACATTGGGATCTTCTTGTTTACAGTCCTGTGGAAGAAGAGGACGGGGACATCTCTCTGGTGTTGTCCTCTTACTGGATAGATCTGGAGGAAACACATACAGGGACTGAATTCATTCTTTACATACAGATAATTATAGGCCGTGTGTATTTAGTCCTGTCTATTACCTGGTGATGTGAGGGGCTGGGGAACCTCCATCATGACGTCTTTGTACACATCTTTGTGTCCTTCTAAATACTCCCACTCCTCCATGGAGAAATAGACGGAGACATCCTGACACCTTATAGGAACCTGACACATACAATGATACAGTCATCCTCCCGATCCCTTCATTGTGTTACTGTATAATATCCCAGCATTCCCAGCAGTGTCACCTCTCCAGTCAGCAGCTCAATCATCTTATAGGCGAGTTCTAGGATCTTCTGGTCATTGATGTCGTCACGTATCAGGGGGTGAGGTGGAGGCCCTGTGATTGGGCTCCGGGGACTTCCCCATCCCTCAGACACAGGGTCCTGACAGCACTCACTAGAGGTCTTCTTCACTACTGTGTAATCCTGGTTATGGAGAGACACATTAATAAATCTCACTACAGACATTTCCAGAGTCCTCACCTCTCCAGTTCTGTCCATCTGTTATTCCCATAGATAAGAATGATGTAATGTGACGTCATCAGAATCTCACCTCTCCAGTAAGCCGGAAGAGGATCTCTAGGGTGAGGTGTAATATCCTCTCCGCCATCTTGTCCGTAGCCATTTGTTAAAGTTTAAAGTAAATCTTCTAGAAGATAATTATACCGATTGTATCTGCCAGGATCCTAAATGGAAGGAAGATCAGCTGATGAAGAATCATACAGAATACCATGGGAAAACAAGATACAGGAGCAGTGATGCTGGTATAGAGTAAGGACATGTGCACACCGTGTCTTTTCAGGTGGACATGTCCTGTAACCAATCCAAAAAAGTGCAAAAGTTGGAACATAATGCACCAAAATGAAAAGCAACTCACTGTTCATACTTTCAGTTATTTAACTTCTATTAACCCCTTCAGGTTTCTAAAGCTGCAAAACAGTTAAAGAAGTGACCGGAAGACAGCAGATAAGACGCCAAAAAATGGCATCTCTGGACCTCGTCCGTTCTGAGGACAAAAGACGGTGCCTATAGTGAGGTCACAGGACTCATTTTGTTAGGAATCCATGAAAAAAAAAGAAAAACAATTGTCCAGGAAGGCATCAACGTGCAATGTACGATACAGGGAGTAGAGATCTGCAAACTTGTCGGAAAATGTTCGCCAATCTCAAATTCGGATTTGTGCTCCCAAGAAAAGTTTGCGCAGATTTCGGTAAATGATCACGTTTCCAATAATGTTTTGTTAGGTGTCACAGGGTTTCCGCAACAGAAAGTAGCCGGAAGACCGCAGCGTCCAATTGCTCCTACTCCTGCGCTGAAAAGCACTTCTTTTTAATGGTGTTCAATTCTTTAGGCAGAACAGGGGTTAATCGACCATGTTGGAAACTCTGAACGCTCAGCTGTGCTCGCTTAGCCACTATCATCCCCTTTATAATCTGGGTCCTGATTCAAAAACACGTCAGAGCTAACATTTGTTTCATGGCTTAGGAGGCGAGGTGTTCACATGAGGAGTTTTGGAGGAGTTATCTGTGACTGTTGCATGGTTTGTAAGTGTGGTAATTCCCTTCCCTCCTCTACTTGGGCCTCCACTCCCCGATGCATTCATAGTAACATAGTTTTGAAGACTGAAGGAAGACCTTATGTCCATCTAGTTCAGCCTATTTTTAGTGCAGCTGTTCTGCATTGTTGATCCTGGGGAAGGCAAAAAACGCAGAGTAGAAGCCAATTTTCTCCATAGGGAAAAAAATTCCTTCCCCTAAGCTGGGTCAACCATCTACCTATAATATTATGTTATTCGTAACCTTCTATACTGTTACTCACAAGAAAAGCATCCATTCCTTTCTTACATTCATTCAGTGAGTTGGCAATCACCACTTCCTCAGGAAGAGAATTCCAGAGCCTCACTGCTTTTACCGTGAAGAACCCTCTTCTATGCTGGTGCAGAAATTGTCTTTCCTCCAAACAAAGAGAACGCCCCCTTGTTCTTGTCATAGTCCTTCGTACAAACAGTTCATTGGAGAGATCTCTGTATTGCCCTCTGATATACTTGTACATATATATTAGGTCTCCCCTAAGTCTTCTCTTTTCTAGAGTAAATAGACCTAATTTTGATAACCTTTCTGGGTATTGTAGTGAACCAACTCCATTTATCATTTTAGTAGCCCGCCTTTGAACCCTTTCCAGCTCAGTAATGTCTTTCTTGAGCACCGGCATCCAAAATTCCACACAATCCTCCAAGTGTGGTCTGACAAGTGATTTGTACAGAAGGAGAATTATATTTTCTGTTATAGGTGAGTAAATATTTGTATGCATGGTGTTTTCAATTTACCCTTGTTTGTATAGCCTTGTTTGTCGAGTTGTTGTACTGCGGTGCACTGTAGCACCCCTCTTCCCTGGGTGGGAAAGAGAACAGACGGAGGGGTAACTCAGAAGGTATGGCAAGGGTGGCTGCCCTGGCATCTTCACCTTCAGTATCCAGGGAATAGGGTGAGCTAGGGCACCCCCTACTGTTAGCTCCTTGTCAGGTGACCCGGGACAGCTGAGTTGTGACATTAGGACTTTGCCTAGGTTTAAGGGGTGGGGGGGGGGTTCGTGTTTGATGAGGGGAAGGAGATCCCATTTGCTAATCTAAATCATTATGGCTACTAGTGTTGTGCAGGCCACAGTCCACATTTCCTACTCAAATTTATTTGGGCTAATGCTGAGTTGCACTCAGGACTCCAGAGGTCACATTTACTAATAAAAGTCATTTGGGATAATACTCTGATGCAGGCACAGTCCACATTTCAACATATTAATCTTTTGTGCTAATTCTGTGGTCTAGCCACACTATATCAGCCAATAAATAATGATTATTAAATTAGTGACAGGTGACTTACAGGTCTGGGCCCAGGGTTGTGAAACAGCCAGTTAAAAGAGGGGGAGGGTACTGCCAACATGAGTGGGAAAAAGTAAGGTTGTGGTGGAAGGGGGAAAAGGCTTGGTGCTCAAGGTTTACTTGGGGTAGGCTGTAATGTTGCTGAAAGCTCTACTGAACAAACATCGTCCTATCCAAAGACAACTGACAACTTCTGTTACTGGACAGAATACTCAACTCTCTTTCTTTTGCAGCCACACAGCGGTATGCCTTGTAGAAACAGCATGTGCTCCAGTAGATGGCAAGCGTTGCAATAAGTGTCCTCTCCTCCTCTTACTCCACCTTAACATGACACACAGTACAGGGCTCAGAGTTGGCACCAGAATAACCCTAGTTTGTCCCAAAACCTTAACTCTCCAACCGCCCAACCCACCCAGAGTACTAATCGTTTAATTGAATGCATGGATGAATGGGGCAGGGTCTGTGGCAGGGCTTGGACCAGCATTGCTAGCCTAAACATTGATCATTAACAGGTGGATGAGTGACAGGTGTTGGCCTGATGCTCTGAGAGCCCTGCCAAATTCAGGCAACAAACATGTGGAAGACCCAACATTTCCAAAAATTAGGGGCAGACACCACTAAAGGGTCAGCAATTTCCCCAGAGTAGAAATTGTTTAATGAGGCTCTGACAGTCCTTCCACTACAGGCAAGCCACCAGATGAAGACACAACTTAAGAATCTCCATATTTCCAAAAATTGTTAGCAACAGCAGGCACAGATCCACGACAAAGGTATCATATGCTACAATAATGTAAAAACAACGCAGCCTACTGAAAACTACACCATTACCCAGTCTGCGATTGGGGTGCAAAAGTCATTGGAGATCCATGACTTGCTCATCTTCATGAAAGGTAGGCCACTCATCCATTAATGAAGACCAAAATGCAAAAGGGTCCAAATTTTCCCTGATGGTATTGATATTGAGCTGAACATACTCCTGCACCATCCTCTCCAGTCATTCAAGTGTCACACTTGCACTCTCTTCTGCTGGTACACGTGCTAGTCTAAAAAATGTGTGTGAAATGATGCACAGAAATTGCTTATGCCACTTAAACTGCTCATGCTAATGTTCTTGCATGTTCCCAGGGTTGGAACTCTAATTCTGATGCTCTAATTGTGCGTGACTGCTGTCTTGGGGAAAACCACTCTTAATTTTGTGTCAGGAATTGAACCGGGAACCTCTTGTCTGCTGGCCAGCAGCTCAGCCATCTGAGCTATGCGGCTGCTTGGAAGATCCCATGCAAAACCAGATACCAGTGATTCTTGTTCTTGATCAGCTCCACCCTGTGCTCTCCTAATTGGCCCATTGATTGCTAATTGCCCACCCTATATAACCTCAGCCAGTACACTTCCTCATTGCGTGATTATTGTGCTTCCAGCCTGTAGTCAAGCTCCTTCTGCTGCTGCTGCTGCTCCTCCTCCATCTGCTAAGTATCGCTGATCCCGTGTCCCGACTTCTGGCTTTTCCTCTGACTTCGTTATCCGCCTGCTCCATCTGCTAAGTATCGCTGATCCCGTGTACCGACTTCTGGCTTTTCCTCTGACTTCGTTATCCGCCTGCTCCATTGCTAAAGTATTGCTTATCCAGTGTACTGACTTTCGGCTTCACCTGACTACGCTTCCTGCCTTGCTCCCTCTAGTGGTTACAATAACACTGGCTCCAACCTGAACCAGATCGTGACATTTTGTGTACAAGCGTGTTTCAATACTCCAGCAGCATATGCACATCCAATTACAGGGGGAAAACATCTAGTAAAATGTACTCTTGTATGGAACAGCGTGGCAACCCAGTAGTCAGCACTATTTCTAATCCTAAAAATATGGCCATCATTTTGTAGATAGTGCAGCAAGAAGACGCTCATATGTGGGGCGATTCCATGAGGTCCGAGTACATGGTGTAATGGTGACAGGGTAACACACAGGCTTGCTTCCTATATACTCTCCCGCCAACCATGGATAACAGAGAGGGGATCATTATTCTCTTCTCCTGACTGTCGCATGCCCATCACCTCTTCCTCCTTATTTGTTCTTTTGCTCCTGTACCTTCACTAACAGTTTATCAGGTACCATGATCCACCCCTCGATCGCTGTAGTCCACCCTCCCATGGCAGCCGCTTGTGCGACAACAGTCTGGAAACTTGAGATATTGATATCACTTCCACATCTTCCTTTGGGACCACCACAACCTCCCGCAGACTATTTAAAGTGGGCTTCAGCATGTAGATGACCGGAATAGTGATGCTGATGATGGCATAGTCAGCGAAAACCATCTTAATAGCCACTTCAAAACTGTGCAGAAGGGTGCAAAGGTTCTTTATCTGTGCTCACTATGTAAGCATGATTTTCACCACATCTGTACTATGTTGGCCCAGGCTATGCAAAAGGACACATTGCACTAGGGCTTGTTGCTGCTGCCACAGTCGCTGCAACATGTTGGCAGATCGCACATAAAACGATTAACCGGTAGGCTGGAAGATCTCGATTCAAGTCGATGACCTACGTGGTGCAAATGGCAGAAGTGACAACACATTGACCGTGCTTTCTGCAGCAGCGAATCCATGCCAGATAGTGGTAGAGATATTTCTGTACCACCAGATTGAGGACGTGAGCCATGCAAGGCATGTGCACCATTATCGCACACCCCATTCCCTGCATCCAGTGTGTGGAGACTGCCATTGTTCAAACTCGGCCTGGATAGCTGTCCACAATTCTTTAGCTGTGTGACTGCGATTTCCAAGACATGTTAATTTAAACACTGCCCGATTCTGGCGAGACCTGGCTGCGCAGTACGGAGGGAGGGGGATTCTCTCTTCAATGTTGGAATGCATGTCTCAATAAGAGAGAGGTTGAAGGTGCAGGTGGAGGTCCTACAAGAGGTGGAGGAGGCAAGAGCAGTGGATGAAGTGTTAGATACAGAGGTTTGTCCCACAAGCCTTGGTTATGCCAAGAATTGGTGTCTATTGACACCTTGGCGTCTAGTGGTTTATTTCTCCATCCCCTGGTCTGTAGTGGTTTAGTTATCCAGCTCTAGGTGTTTAGTAGTTTACTTTTCCAACCCCTGTTGTCTAGTAGTTTAGTTCTCCATCCTCTGCTGTGTAGTGGTTTACTTCTCCATCCCAAAATGCACTGCAAGCCTTGGGGATTTCAAGACTTACAGAGCAGCCTCTTCCACGCCTGTCCCCACAGCCACCCAGGAGTCAGTAGTGAAATGCAGACTGGCAGACATTGATTTTTTTCAAGGATCGGCTGACGTTGTATCCGACATGCTGTCGTAGTGCAGGCAAAGCTTTTTTACATAAGTAATGGCAACAGGGCAACTGGTACTGTGACTGCGATGGCCATCATGTTTCAGAAAAGGACTGCATACACCAGGCGGCAAAGCAGCATTTCCATGGCAAACGGATTGGAGATGGTGAAGTTCAAGCTGTTAGCTTTGCCAAGTGTAGGAGGAAACCATTTTTTACGTGACCACAACTGCAGGACCAAGGGCTTCCTCCAGTGCGGAAAGAGGGTGGAGTATGGAGAACACAAGAAACTCCCGGACTGTGAATGCGGTGCAGACGGAGATGTTATGATGTATTGAGAAAGATGTGATGTGTTTGGTCACTGAGATCTGTCAAGAACAGCAGGCATGTCCACTTCCGTAACAACTGATGGGCTGTCACTCACCGCAACCGTAGTGGGTAAACAAGTGGAGGTTCTGAGGCCGGAGACTTGTGTGAGAACATTTACCACAGTGAAGAAGGAGGAAGAAGCAGCAGATACTGTTGATGGGGGAGGATGGTGGGTGGCGAGACACACTAGGCCACACTTTAGAGCAGTGAGTTTTAACAGGCCAGATTAATCCCCCACCCAGAACATACCCGGGGTTAAAGTGGCCTAGGCCACTTACACCCCTCTGGGCCAAACTATACCCCGTTCGATGTTTCTGCCCCTTGTGCGCTGATTGGGACCCAGTGTGCTGCCTGGAGCCCCAGTGTGCTGCCAGGAAACCCATTCGCTGTCTCTGCCCCCCGTGTGCTGCCTGGGGCCCCCCTCCACATAGAGAATAATGGAAGCTCCGGCACCGACCTCCACCCGCAGAGCCGCACTCCACATAGAGAATAATGGAGCCTCCGGCACCGACCTCCACCCGCAGAGCCTCACTCCACATAGAGAATAATGGAGCCTCCAGCACCGACCTCCACCCGCAGAGCCGCACTACACATAGAGAATAATGGAGCCTCCAGCACCGACCTCCACCCGCAGAGCCGCACTCCACATAGAGAATAATGGAGCCTCCAGCACCGACCTCCACCCGCAGAGCCGCACTTCACATAGAGAATAATGGAGCCTCCGGCACTGACCTCCACCCGCAGAGCCGCACTCTACATAGAGAATAATGGAGCCTCCGGCACCGACCTCCACCCGCAGAGCCGCACTCCACATAGAGAATAATAGAGCCTCCAGCACCGACCTCCACCCGCAGAGCCGCACTCCACATAGAGAATAATGGAGCCTCCAGCACCGACCTCCACCCGCAGAGCCGCACTCCACATGTATGGCTGCTCTGTGCGCACTGGACCTGTGATGAGGTCACAGGAGGGGAGGAGTCAGGGGTCACATGATCAGGGGCCTCAGTGTATACAGGACTCTGCTGTGCTGGTTGTCATGGTGCTGGATGAGGGGAAGTTTCTGTGTGGGGTCAGGAGGGGTTTCCACTGTGGATGTAGCAGAGCTGCGTGTGTACGAGGTGTTTGGGTCGGAGCCGTGTGTGTACGAGGTGTACGAGGTGTATGGAGCGGAGCCCTGTGTGTACGAGGGAGCCGCGTGTGTGCGAGGTGTACGGAGCGGAGCCCTGTGTGTACGAGGTGTACGGAGCGGAGCCGCGTGTGTGCGAGGTGTACGGAGCGGAGTCGCGTGTGCGCGAGGTGTACGGAGCGGAGCCGCGTGTGCGCGAGGTGTACGGAGCGGAGCCGCGTGTGCGCGAGGTGTACGGAGCGGAGCCGCGTGTGCGCGAGGTGTACGGAGCGGAGCCGCGTGTGCGCGAGGTGTACGGAGCGGTGTGTGTACCAGGTGTACGGAGCGGAGCCGTGTGTGTACGGGGTGTACGGAGCGGTGTGTGTACGAGGTGTACGGAGCGGAGCCGTGTGTGTACGAGGTGTACCGAGCGGAGCCGTGTGTGTACGAGGTGTACGGAGCGGAGCCGTGTGTGTACGGGGTGTACGGAGCGGTGTGTGTACGAGGTGTACGGAGCGGAGCCGTGTGTGTACGAGGTGTACCGAGCGGAGCCGTGTGTGTACGAGGTGTACCGAGCGGAGCCGTGTGTGTACGAGGTGTACCGAGCGGAGCCGTGTGTGTACGAGGTGTACCGAGCGGAGCGGTGTGTGTACCAGGTGTACGGAGCGGAGCCGTGTGTATACGGGGTGTACGGAGCGGTGTGTGTACGAGGTGTACGGAGCGGAGCCGTGTGTGTACGAGGTGTACGGAGCGGAGCCGTGTGTGTACGAGGTGTACCGAGCGGAGCCGTGTGTGTACGAGGTGTACCGAGCGGAGCCGTGTGTGTACGAGGTGTACCGAGCGGAGCCGTGTGTGTACGAGGTGTACCGAGCGGAGCCGTGTGTGTACGAGGTGTACCGAGCGGAGCCGTGTGTGTACGAGGTGTACCGAGCGGAGCCGTGTGTGTACGAGGTGTACCGAGCGGAGCCGTGTGTGTACGAGGTGTACCGAGCGGAGCCGTGTGTGTACGAGGTGTACCGAGCGGAGCCGTGTGTGTACGAGGTGTACCGAGCGGAGCCGTGTGTGTACGAGGTGTACCGAGCGGAGCCGCGTGTGTACGAGGTGTACCGAGCGGAGCCGCGTGTGTACGAGGTGTACCGAGCGGAGCCGCGTGTGTACGAGGTGTACCGAGCGGAGCCGCGTGTGTACGAGGTGTACCGAGCGGAGCCGCGTGTGTACGAGGTGTACCGAGCGGAGCCGCGTGTGTACGAGGTGTAATGAGCGGAGCCGCGTGTGTACGAGGTGTACGGAGCGGAGCCGCGTGTGTACGAGGTGTACGGAGCGGAGCCGCGTGTGTACGAGGTGTACGGCACGGAGCCGCGTGTGTACGGAGCAGAGCCGTGTGTGTACGAGGTGTACGGAGTGGAGCCGTGTGTGTACGGAGCGGAGCCGCGTGTGTACGAAGCGGAGCCGTGTGTGTACGAGGTGTACGGAGTGGAGCCGTGTGTGTACGAGGTGTACGGAGTGGAGCCGTGTGTGTACGGAGCGGAGCCGCGTGTGTACGAAGCGGAGCCGTGTGTGTACGAGGTGTACGGAGTGGAGCCGTGTGTGTACGAGGTGTACGGAGTGGAGCCGTGTGTGTACGAGGTGTACGGAGCAGATCCGCGTGTGTGTAAGAGGTATATTGAGGATGTACATGAAGAAAACTCCATGATCTTCTAGCCCTGCTTTGTGTTGGGTATGGGGACTTTATCTATTATCCGCCTGTAGGAATACACTTCTCTAGACCTGGACACAGTATGGCAGATCTAAAAGCCCTAATATTGAAAGGTCATTTTAATAGTGACAGAGAAAGAAATATTTGGGAGTTCGGGTGATGTCGGAGTATTTTGGCGTGCTCGCAGATTTCGTTTTCTTCGTCTCAGCTCCATGATTTGCGACTTGTAGACAGGTTGAATACATGTGGGAATTCCCTAACGAACAGGCATTCCACACATGTATTCAAGCTGTCTAGCAGTCACACATCATGTAGCTGAGGCGATGAAATCTATACCTCTGAGCATGCCAAAGTACTCGGAGACCACCCGAGCAACGAGTATACTCGCTCATCACTACCGGGGATACAAAAATGTTTTGCTACAGTTAACTGTGAACCTCTAGTAGTCACCTACGATCCAAATCTGGAGGTGCTAAGGGGCGCTGCCCGGAAATTACAACCTTTACTACACAAAGATACCCGATTACAATCCATATTTCCAGACCCCCCACTGCTGTGTATTAGGCAGCCCCCTAATCTAAGAAACATCATTGTCAGAAGCTCCCTGTCCTCTCCAACAGCTACAGGAACCTTTCCTTGCAACCAGAAAAAAAGACAGACATGTCCATTTATAATGACCACGGACAAGATAAAGATCCCCAACTCACATCAGGACTACAAGATCCCAGGTGCTTTCAGCTGCATCACATCTAATGGGGTGTACTTAATTATTTGTACTGAATAGCTAACTGGGGGTCTGTATGTGGGGGGAGACAGGGCAAAAGCTGAGAAGGATGAATTTTCATCGCCACAAATAAGAGAAAGAATGGACCTACCTGTAGCAAAACCTTTTTGTATCCCCGGTCATAGCACCATGGTATCAACCACTGAGGACTCTCAATTCTAAATATTTTTCTATCTATCGGCTGACACGGTACAAAGATATATGTCTTTCCTGGATCAAGGTTTTGGATGCGTTTTGTTTTGGTCTTATTGACCTTTGTACTGTCCTCTTCATCCACAATGGTTTCTTTTTATTCCTGGTGTGTGCCGAGTTTATATATATCGATATTCACGGATTGGGATCCTACTTGTGCATCATTCCGGTCTACATAGGGTAGTGCCAACGGTTTTGCTAGTATATCTTTTTATTCCTGGACATATTATTACCTGAGGGTGTAAGGTTTTTGCAGGATTCTAGTAGTATTTCCTTCAAAATGCCCCATTTATGTTCGGTATCCCCAGTTACCATGACGTTGTCCCAATTTATACGATTACGCTCTTCCCTTAATTTGTTACAATCATCTTTCTTAAAGTTCCAGGTTTTGGCATTTGCCTTTTTGAATGTTTGAATGAAAATGACATTGAAACTTACCATGTTATGGTCACTGCTTCCCAAATGCTCCCTGACCTGTAGATCTGAAATTGTATCTGGTCTATGTGACAGAACCAGATCCAGCAGATCACCTCCCCTGGTCAGTTCATCAGCCAGCTGAGAGAGGTCATTGTCCTGAGCTGTGGACAAGAAATTGTAGCTTTTAGCACAGAAAGAAGAGTCTATGTCCCATTGAATGTCTGGATAGTTAAAATCCCCCATTATAAGAACCCTATTACTGTTTGCTGCTCCTCCTCTACCTGTTCCTCTATATTAGGAGGCTTGTAGCAGACTCCAATTAGCAGCTTTCCATTATTACCATCCCCACGTACAGTTACACATAGTGACTCTACATTGCTGTAACTCCCCCAATGTCTTCATTGAGCACAGGTTTTACTGTGGATTTTATGAAGATGCACACCCCTCCACCTTTATCATCTTTCCTGTCCTTTCTAAATGTAGTATAACCCTCTGTTTGTTGCCCAGTCATGGCTCTCGTCAAGCCAGGTTTCCGTAATGCGCACCACTGTGGGCATCGTGGAGCTGGATGCTTCTGATTGGGCATTGGGAGCAATTCTCTCACAAAGAACTGGAGAGAAGGCTCGGTTACATCCTTGTGCTTTCTTTTCCCGTAGGCTTACCCTTGCAGAGACGAACTAGGACGTGGGAAATAAGGAACATCTAGCGATTATTGCAGCCTTTAAGGAATGGAGGCATCATCTGCAAGGGGCCGCACAACAGATCATAGTGCTGACCGATCATCGCAATTAAGAATTCCTCAGATCTGCTAAATGTCTGTCTCCACCTCAGGCTCGGTGGAATTTATTTTGGAACCAATTTAATTTTGTTATTTCGTACCGTCCAGGTTCACGTAATGGGAAAGCTGATGCTTTGTCCCAAATCCATTCTGCGGATTCCGTACTTGGGTCCCTGCCCAAGACCATTTTATTGGATGCCAAGTTCATTGGAGGAATCCATGATCCGGACGTGTGGATGGAGATCAAGGAGGCCTATGATGATGATGTATCTCTTGCTAACCCGCCTGTGGATATCAATCTTGTCCTTAAGGGAGACTTGTGGTTTCGTGACCAATATATCTATATTCCTGAGGCTGTACGTCTGCAGATCCTCAAGTTGGTACATGACTCCAAGTTGGCTGGTCATAGCGGGGTACAGAAGACACAAGAATTCCTGAGCCGATTTTTCTGGTGGCCAACTTGCCTGAAGGATACGAAGGACTATGTTCTCTCTTGCAAGGTATGTGCTCGTTATAAGACTACTCGTGCTTCTGCTACTGGTCTACTTCAACCACTACAGGTTCCATCTCGTCTGTGGGGCTCAATCTCTATGGACTTCATTGTGGATATTCCTACTTCTGGTAGCATGAATATGATCCCAGTGGTCTTTGATTATTTGACTAAGGCTGCTCATTTTGTTCCTTGTGCCGGCCTTCCCTTGGCTAAGGAGACTGTGAACTTGGTGATACCAAATATTTTTTGGCTGCATGGGGTCCCAGATGAAGTTATCTCTGACCGTGGAGTACAATTTACCTCAGATTCTGGAAGGGGTTTTGTTCTGCGCTTAATATTAATGTTCGTCTTTCTTCTGCATATCACCCTCAGACAAATGGTCAGACTGAGCGAACCAATCAGACTTTGGAGCAATATCTATGATGCTACGTTTGCCACCTTCAGAATAATTGGTTGGAACTACTTCCGTTAGTGGAATTCTCATACAATAATTCTCAGAATGCCTCCACTATGGTAATGCCTTTCTTTGCTAATATAGGTTATCATCTGAGCATCTTTGCTAGATCTCTGTTGGATGTTCTAGAAGTCCTTAAAGAAACATTAACTTCAGCTCAGGAACGTTACAAGAGATCGATTGATAGATTCCAGAAGCCAGCACCCATGTTCAAGGTAGGAGACTCAGTGTGGTTATCCACTAAGAATCTAAGACTGAACGTTCTTTCACAGAAACTGGGACAGATGTTCATAGGTCCTTTCAAGATCAGCGGTATCGCGAGTTCTGTGGCCTGCTGTCTTAAGCTGCCGAGGACTATGAAGGTACACCCAGTATTTCATGTCTCTCTTTTGAAGTCTGTCTCTCCTAATAGCTTTCAGGGATGCATTGTGCCCCCTCCATGACCCGTACTGGTAGATGGGCAGGAGCAATTCTTGGTGGAGGAAATCATTGATTCCAGGATCCACAGAAACCAACTCAATATCTTATAAGATGGCAGGGATGGCAGTCCTGAGGATTCTTGGGAACACATTGCTAACATCTGTGCCCTGCAGAAGATCACACAGTTCCATCAAAGATACCCTGAGAAACCACATCCGGGATTGTCCTTAGGCCGCTGTTAAGGAGGGAGTAATGTCAGGACTCTGGATTCACTGTCTCATCTGTGGTGCTTATTGCCTTTTTCCAAGATGGCGTCTGCTGCGTCGCTTCTGCTCATGTGACCTGCCTTCCCTGTCTTTATAACCCTGTTTACCCTCCTAGTCAATGCTTATGTATTCAGCTTGAATTCCTGGCTTGTGTTGCAAGAGACTGATCCTCTCCAGGGAATCTGGCTCAGCTTTTCCAGCAATCCTTCCCAGCTCGCAGTGGTGCTCGTGCTACAAGCTGTGCATTTGTGTTTCTCTACATCTGCTTCAGCCTGCCTGCTTAGGACACGTAAGCTCGGCCCGCTTCAGCTATCTTGTTGGTATTCGGTGCCAGTATATTTGACTGTTCTGGACTCTCAGCTCTGCCCTGTTTCCGGGACTCTTATTCTGAGACTGCCAGCCCTGTTTGAACTGTGTCTTCTGATCAGCATTCCCCAGTCTGTGCCTCGCCCATGAGATTTTGCTTGCAGCTGCATAAGAACTGCTTCTAATATCATCCCGTTAGCTCTTTTTGCTTGAACTGTTGCACACGTGCTGCACCTATGTTTATTCGTATAAATACAGCCTTTGCTTGCAGTAGTGCCGCATACGAACTGCTCCTAATATCATCCCGTTTGCTGTGTTCACTTGAATATCATCCCGTTTGCTCATGCCCTGCACCTACGTTTGTTTAATACAGACTTGACACCGTACTGCTTCTGTTGCCTTATTGTCTCAAGCCAAGAGATTCCTGAGTGTACCACTATAATTGTTGCAACCACATCATGTTCCGTTACCGTCATTAGAGTCTCCAGTTTATCCATTTTGTTTGCTAGACTTCTTGCATTTGCCAGCAGACATTTAATATTCTTGCACATTTGTTCCTCCTATTCAGCTCCCTGCTTTCCTTACATATCCCAGCCCCCTAAATTCCCATTTACCCCTACTGCCTCCCTCGCTTTGTCTACTCTATCTATTCCCTTATTAGAACAACTACCGTCCCTCCCTCAGATCCTAATTTAAAAGCTCCTCCATCCATCTTACCATTTTTCCCCAAGCACAGCTGCACCCTCCCCATTGAGGTGCAGCCCATCCCTACCGTAGACCCTGTAGCCTACAGAGAAGTTGGCCAGGTTCTCCAGGAACCAAAACCCTTCCTTCATGTACCAATTTCTAAGCCACTTATTTATCTCCCTAAGCTCCCGCTGCCTATGTAGTGACGCTCATGGCACTGGCAGTATTTCTGAAAACATCACCTTGGAGGTCCTGGCCTTCAGCTTCTCTCCTAGTTCCCTAAAATCATTCTTAAGGACCTTCCACCTCCCATGGACCATGGCCGCTGGGTTTTCCCCAGCCCTACCCAGCAATCTGTCTAGCCGATCCGCAATATGTAGAACCCGAGCACCCGGCAGACAACAAACTGTTCGGCATTCACAGTCTTGGCGGCAGATGACCTTATCTGTCCGCCTAGTTATAGAGTCTACCACCAACATCTGTCTGGCCTTTGCTGCACTCCTATTTCCCTCCTTCCTACAGCAGTCGTTTTCCTGGTTTCTTGGAGCAACATCCTGCTGCAGTGATCCCAGTCCTGGGCTTGCATTCCTAATATCAGCTAAACAGGCATATCTACTAGGTTGTGCCAGATCAGGACTGGGCTCCCTGGCACTTTTCCCCCTACCCCTTCTTGTAACATTTACCCAGCTGCTTACTACTCTTCCCTGATCCTTCCCACCTCCACCCTCCTCCATATCACTGGCCTCAGCCAGCACAAGCTCAGCGAGCTCTAAACTCCTCTCCAGGTTTGCAATGCTCCTGAGTGTTGCCAGCTGCACATTTAGATCCATTACCTGGGCTTCCAAACATGTAACTCGCTTGCATCGAGTGCAGACATATTCGCCCTCAAACGGCTGTTCAAGGCATGCATACATCTCACAAGACGCACACCTAGTGGCATTGTCCATGGAGCACATATCCAATGGGGATAACAGTACAGATAAAAGCAGAAAAAATCAACAATTGAAGCTAGTAAGGAAAACATCAAACTATGCTCTTGTGTTAACCTATGAAATTGCGTTTATCTATGGACTTATCTGCAGCATCGGACTTAAAGGGGTTGTCCGGGCTTTTCACATAATCTCAGGGCATATCTGGGCTGCAGAATTGTGACAATAAGTAATTTACTTTATGTCACTAGTTTGCATGGTTTTATAGATATTCTTAACAGAACGTCCAAGGCAGGGGGTGTTATGGCACTGAAATGACAACTGGTCGTTTCCTCCTACGCTACTAAAAACATGCCCTCTGTAGCAACAACCCCACCCTCCATAGCTACAGGCACTCCCCGTCCACATAAAGAAGCCCTCCTCACACAGTAACTAATCCTCCCCACCGCTCCATTCCGCCCCCTCCCCGCCGCTCCATTCCGCCCCCTCCCCGCCGCTCCATTCCGCCCCCTCCCCGCCACTCCATTCCGCCCCCTTCCCCCTGGCGCCATTCCCCCCCGCCGCTCCATTCCCCCCACCGCCACGCCGGTCTGTCTCACCCGGTCTTCACATTGCCGGTGAAAGTGCAGCAGGGAAGGGGCGGGTCATGTGACAGGCTCTGTGCACGTCACTTCAGCCTGCCTGTCACATGACCCGCTCATTCCAGGGTGCACTTTCACCGGCAATGTGAAGACCGGGTGAGACGGACCAGCGTGGTGGTGGGGGAATGGAGCGGCAGGGAGGGGGGGAATGGCGCCAGGGGGAAGGGGGCGGTATGGAGCGGTGGGGAGGGGGCAGAATGGAGTGGCGGGGAGGGGGCGGAATGGAGCGGCGGAGAGGGGGCGGAATGGAGTGGCGGGGGCGGTATGGAGCGGCGGGGAGGGGGCGGAATGGAGTGGCGGGGAGGGGGCGGAATGGAGCGGCGGGGAGGGGGCGGAATGGAGTGGCGGGGAGGATTTGGTACTGTGTGAGGAGGGCTTCTTTATGTGGACGGGGAGTGCCTGTAGCTATGTAGGGTGGGGTTGTTGCTACAGAGGGCATGCTTTTAGTAGCATAGGAGGAAACGACCAGTTGTCATTTCAATGCCATAACACCCCCCCTTGGACGTTCTGTTAAGAATATCTACAAAACCGTGCAAACTAGTGACATAAAGTAAATTACTTATTGTCACAATTCTGCAGCCCAGATATGCCCTGAGATTATGTGAAAAGCCCGGACAACCCCTTTAACAGCCCTCACTCCGCCCATAAGTGACCCCATTTTACAAGACACACATTTCAATGAATATATGGGTGCAGTGATCATATTGACTCCACAGGTGTGTCACAAAATTTTATACCACTTGACAGGGAAGAAAAAATTAAATTTTTACCACAAAAATTTTGTTTTAGTAGCCATACGGCGAGACTCCGGAATAACGGAGCGCTATTTTCCTGCTGAAGTGCAGATTTTTCGAGAATTGTTTGCGGGCTCCATATACAGAGCCACTTAGTGCTAGAAGAGCAGAATCCCCCCTCAAATAACCCCATTTTGGAAATTATACCCCTACTGAAATTTATCTACAGGTATATTGACAATTTTGACTCCATGGGTATTTTCCAGAAACAAACAGCAGTGGATGTTGCTTAGTGAAAAATGCAAACTGCCATTGTGGTGCATCCCCCACTGCACCACCAATGTTTTTTTGCCACACCAACAGGATCTCTGCTCCTCTAGCACCTGGACTATTGGCTATATTGGATAATCCGCATTTTTCTGAAATATTGCCTAGCAGTGATAAACTATCAACCGGTGACTACCAAAACTCTACTTCAAAAGGGCGACTATGTGATAAAGGCCGTTGTTAGGCCGAAACGTCAGCTGTCGCTTCATCACTGTCAATTAAATAATAAAAAGCTCACTTTAGCATAATTTACGTGTGCAGTGATTCTATATTGACTTCACATTTACGGGACCAGAGGCTCCCTTTCACTAGCACCGTTTATTCATTACACTAGTCAAGTGCTAGCCATCTGCCATATCTACTGTCCCGAGCACATAACGTGCATGCCCGAATGAATTTTTTGATGTCTCGAGCTCTATGGGGCCAACAATACGCTCCAGCCAAGAGCTTCGAGACTTGCATGTAGCCTCGGTGGTGAGACGCATTGGAGTCATGCGCCCAGGCGAGTACCAGAGCCCTAAGATGAGGAGGGACAAAGGTCTCGACAACCGGCTCAGACTCATACCATTTCGGGGAGCTGGCTTCCGGAGAAACTGCACATATGTGATGACAACCGCAAACGGATTCCTGGTCCGAGTCTGTATTAAAATCGGTACGAGACACCTCCATGGGCTCAGGGGGTAAGACCTCTGGCTCAGGTGGCTCCAGAGACTCGAAAAATTTGGGAAGCGGAGTACCCTTCCGTTTTGAATGAGCACGCTCCAAGCCGCACTCCAAAAAACGGAGGTCAATACACGAGGAGATGGAAATCAACTCTTCTAAGGTAGTAGGAATCTCTCTGGTAGAAAGAGCGCCTTTGACGTGCTCCGCCAACCCTCTCCAAAAGACAGGGATAAGGGCCCTATCAGCCCACTCCAACTCGGATGCCAGTGTCCGAAAACGTACGGCATACTGGCTCACCGAGAGGGATCCCTGAGAGAGTGCGAGTAGCTGTAGGGAGGTGTCGTGCGTGACCCGTGGACCGAGAAAAACCTGCTTGATGGCCATCAGCAGGTGCGCTGCGGTTCGTATATCGGGATCACCACGTTCCCATAACGGCGTAGTCCATTCTAGAGCCTTGCCTGACAGTAGGGATATAATGAACGCCACTTTGGCCCGTTCCGTAGGGAATTGTGCAGCCAGCAGCTCCAGATGGATCGAGCACTGGCTGATAAAACCCCTACAGGAGGCGCCATCCCCGGAAAACTTATCGGGCAACGGGAGGCGGGTAACTGTCGGCGCAAGGGTAGACATGGACAAACGCGCTACTGCATCCGTTAACGCCTGTATGGCAGCATCTGTAGCTTGCGCAGCTGAGAGAGACTTCTCAAGAGCGGCCAACCGTTCGCCGAGCTGCTTAACGCATTGCAACAGTTGCTGCGGATCTGCCATCTCCAGCCAGACCCTGGCGCTAGTATTATGTTATGAGCGGCGGAACGCACTAAATAAAATTAAAATAAAGTGCGTTCACCGCTCGGGGTCCACCGTGTGGTAGATGACAAAACTGCTGCTGAAAGAGGCAGGGCACTCAGGCGGAGATGTGCACAGGACTTTAGCTGCAGTCAGTACACCAAAGCAGACTCTGTTATATGCACAGAGCTGCTAACAAAACATAAATACCACTGAATCTGTTTAGGGTCACAGACTTCAGCGATGTGGACACGGTATTAAAGGTCACAGAAATAGCCTTAAACACCAGGACTATCCCCTCTAGACCTACCGTAAAACTTAAGGTACGAGGTGTCGCAACTGCGAACACCCGGGAGGCTGCAACCACAGCGCGGCGTGAACAGAGCCGCAAGCAAGGCGCTGCAAGGACGCTGGCACAATGCAGGACGCTTAGCTGCTGCAAAAGGTATGGCTGGAGCGCGCTGGTGCTGGCGCTAGCGCTGCTACTGGCGGCTGCCCAATCACTCACACAATCGTAATATCAGAGGGAAGGGGTTTCATAATAAGTCATCCACCAGTCCAAGCATCCATCACCATACACACAGCAGCAGTATGAAAAATACTAGCGCATGGCGGAACGGCCATGCGCACTTTTTATAGCGTACGGGACCTGCCGGAAATCTCCAGAGCCCTGAGCATAACCAATGGAATCAGGAGCAGGACCTGAGCACCTGGCTCCTGAAGTCCAATGGGAGCTCATCCCATGAGCATGCTCAGAAGAAGGGATGAAGGACTTAGCCTCTGGAGACAAATGTGAGGATCTGTGTTCCTGCATAGGTATTGTAGACACCAGATTCATAACACTGTCGGCACTGCTACATCCCCGTGCCAACCACCTTTACACTGCCCTGGGGTTACAGCTTCACCTGTGGGGAGCTACACCATCTAAGCTGCAACACACCATCAGCCCCAGAGGATCAGCACGCAGCGTTGGCTAACACCTCACTTGCCAAACACCACAGGTGGCGTCACGAAGTTTCCATGTAAACTACATTACAAACATCATCCGCCATTGACTTGGGCGCCCAGGGCCACGGACCGGGTCACCGCTGCTGTGACACATCCCCCTGACATCGGCCCAGTACCGAGTATCCCGCAGCCCTGGGAGTGTGACCCACTCATGCTTCTGTAGACACTGTAGTGCCGTGGTAGCACGCTGTGCAGTGTTGAGGCAGTGACCCAGCCAAGTTCCAACGCAAATATCTCTTTAATGTGTTACTTTACAGCATAAAATGTCCATTTCACACAAGTGCATATCATTAACATCCAGTTCACAGCACTACATAGTACCCAGTATCCTCCGGATTGCAATCGGCAACCATGCCCTCCAGTTTGCAGCCGTTAAACACGCTAGTCCACCACCAGGCACAAGACAGTTCACCTCTGAGACTAGTTGCCATGGACGACCAGTGGCGGATTATAATGAGGTCAATCTGGGCAGTAGCCCAGGGCCCAGTGGTGTGGGGGGGCCACCACCCCAGGGTAAGTTGCCCCCATTATAATCCGCCACCATAGCGCCATGGCCCCCCATGTACCGACACCATCCTCGCCCTCCCAGACAAGCCCACTGGCCACTGCAGCCGCTGCCCCTCTCTCATAAATCCCCGCTCTGTGAGCACAGGACCTGTGATGAGGTCACAGGATGGGAGGAGTCAGGGGTCACATGATCAGAGGCTTCAGTCCGAGACCAATGATCATGTAACCCCTGACTCCTCCCCTCCTGTGACCTCATCACAGGTCCTGTGGGCACAGACCTCGATGTATTGTATGCAGGTCAGGAGGGGTTTACAGGGTGGATGTAGCAGAGCTGTGTGTGCGAGGTGTGCGGAGCAGAGCCCTGTGTGTATGCAAGGTGTACGGAGCGGAGCCGCACGTGTGCAAGTTGTGCAGAGCGGAGCGTGTACAAGTTGAGCCTCGTTTGAACGAGGTGTGCGGAGCCACTCGTGTACGAGGTGTGCGGAGCTGCGTGTGTACAAGGTGCACGGAGCAGAGCTGAGCGTGTGCGAGGTGTGCATAGCCGGGCGTGTACGTCGTGTGCGGAGCGGAGGCGCGCATGTGCAAGGTGTGTGGAGCAGAGCCGAGCGTGTGCGAGGTGTGCGGAGCCGCGCGTGTACGTTGTGTGCGGAGCAGAGCCGAGCGTGTGCGAGGTGTGCAGAGCCGCACGTATATGAGGTGTGCGGAGCCGCACGTGTGCAAAGTGTACGGAGCGGAGTGTGCGCGAGGTGTACGGAGCGGAGCCGTGCGTGTGCAAGTTGTGCAGAGCGGGGCATGTACGAGTTGAGCGGAGTGGAGCTGCACGTGTGCGAGGTGTGTGGAGCGGAGCTGCGCATGTGCAAGGTGTGCGGAGCTGAGTGTGTACGAGTTGTGCGGAGCCGCGCGTGTGTGAGGTGTGCGGAGCAGAGTGTGTACGAGGTGTGCAGAGTGGAGCAGCACGTGTATGAGGTGTGCGGAGTGGAGCCATGAGTGTACGAGGTGTGCGGAGCAGAACCGCGCGTGTACAAGGTGTGCGGAGCAGCGCGTGTATGAGGTGTACGGAGCGAAGCCGTGTGTGTGTACGAGGTGTACGGAGTGGAGCCACGTGTGTATGAGGTGTACGGAACGGAGCACTATGTGTACAAAGTGTATGGAGCTGAGCCGTGTGCTTACGGAGCAGAGTTGCGTGTGTACGAGGTGTATGGAGCAAAGCCGCATGTGTACAAGGTTTACGGAGCGGTGCCATATGTGTGCAAGATGTACAGAGCATGGCCGCATGTTTACAAGGTGTACGGAGCAGAGCCACGTGTGTGCGAGGTTTACAGAGCGGAGCCATGTGTGTACTGAGTAGAGCCGTGTGTGTGCGAGGTGTACAGAGCGGAGCCGTGTGTGTACGAGGCATACAAAGGTGAACTGTGTGTGTATGAGGTGTGCGGAGCCATGCATGTACAAGGTGTATGATGGGGAGCATTCATATATCCCAACCGTCCCAGATTTCGACAGGGAGCTTACTTTTCCCGCGGACACAGGAGTACACGGCGGAGCCCCAAGGAGCACTTGAAAACTCGCATGTGACGTTCCATTGGAACTGAAGCTGACCGGAAATGAGGTAATTTCAGGAGGAGATTGTGAAGGAACCATGGAGGCATATCAGGGAATGCTTCAGATCCATCACCATGTCCTCCAACAGCGCGGACAGCGGGATCGCCTTGGACTCGGGGATGTCGGCCATGTGAGTGGATCATGATATGTCCTGCACAAGGAGGCTCAGGTGGGCACTACAATGGGAGCTGGGCTGCTATAGTATCTTTATAGAATCTTTCTTTCTCTCTGTTCTTTCTTTCCCCTCTTTCTTTCTTTCTCTCTCTATTCTTTCTTTCGCTCTCTGTCCTTTCGTTCCTCCCTTTCTTTCTCTCTCCCTCTCTGTTCTTTCTTTCTTTCCCCTTTCTTTCTTTTTTTCTCTCTCTGTTCTTTCTTTCCCCTTTTTCATTCTCTCTTTCTCGCTGTTCTTTCTTTCCCCTTTCTTTCTTTTTTTCTCCCTCTCTGTTCTTTCTTTCCCCTATTTCTTTTTTTTCTCTCTCTCTGTTCTTTTTTCTGTCCCCTTTCTTTCTCTTTCTTCTTTCTTTCTCTCTGTTCTTTCTTTCACTCCTTTCATTCTTTCTCTCTGTTTTCTTTTTTCTCTCTGTTCTTTCTTTTTCTCAGTACCAGTGTGCCCACAGTACCAGCCACTGTGCCCACAATGCCAGCCACTGTGCCCTCAGTACCAGTCAGTGTGATCAGCAGTGCTAAATGGGTGTGGTTGGGGTGTGGACATGGGTGTGACTAGTTGTGAAATGGATGTGGCTGGGGGCCGGTAACCAGTCATAGTGGAAGTCATCTGTTTCCATCAACTTTGTTATATGTGGGCAGTGGGCACCTCTAGTAAGGTGGGCACGAGATGGCGGGTCTTGTCACCTCTGCCTCACACATAAGTTACTATGAGGTGTACTTTATTCCTGTCACATTTCTTTCTTGGCCTACTGAGAGAAATGTTTTGACCAGTTGAAAGTTATACAACCTGAGGATTGTGCATGTGTGCGCTGCCCGCATGTAGCAATATGTGTGTGTGTTTATATTTACTTACTCTGACCCTATATAAACCCTGCCCCTCTGACTGCCGTCCACTTTCCCATGCTCCTGTGTCAATCCTGGGGTCTTTTTTGTCCCCCCTTGGTCCTCCACATTCTGAACATTTGGGACATGACTAACATTGCGCAATGTGCGCTTGTTCACCGCCAGATGCAGTGTCGTGTCCAGTGTGTGAGGAGACGGCGACTTGTCTGTGGCGTTAACCCCTCTGCTGCCAAGTTGGACACAGCCTGTGATGAGGAGCGTCTCTTCCTGTGTATCCGACCACAGGTTGCACATCGGAGGCTGCTTCTATCTGGGGAAGTTCATGAAGCAGAAGCCCCTGTGTGACTCATGTGAAGTAACATGTCTGACAGGTCATGGGTCCAGGTCAGCAGGTGATTGCAGACTATTAGCTGGTTTCGATGCTAGGTACAGGTGAGTCAGGACTAGATGTTGGGTGGAAGCCTTCCAGTATTTGTAAGGCCTCGTGCACACGCTGAGTATGTGGTGAGTTTTTACCTCAGTATTTATAAGGCCTCGTGCACATGCTGAGTATTTGGTGTTTTGCTCGGTATTTGTAAGGCCTCATGGACACGCTGAGTATTTGTTTTTTACCAAAGTATTTGTGAGGCCTTGTGCACACGTTGTGTATTTGCTGAGTTTATTACCTTAGTATTTAACCCCTTCCCGCCCCTTGACGCACCATATGCGTCATGAAAGCTAGTGACTTCATGACCCCGTCACATGACCGGGGTGCCCACAGAGTCTGAACAGCCCGTGGCCCTGGCTACCCTTAATCCACCCCTGTGGACGACTGCACCGCTGTGTAGGCTGTGGGTGCCAGGCTGTTCAGCTACCTTGGCCGTTTGGCTCCCCTGGCTTGTGTTGCCTCACACAGGTAGAGCTCTGCAAATCTGACTGTTGTGCACACTAGCAAGCACCAACTGACTCTGGCCCTGACACCCCCAAACCCTATACTGCAAGGGATTTTAACTGGGATGTGTGGTCTTCAGCCACAGAGAAAACCGGCGCATGGAATGAAACTGACGGCATGACTACCATCAGAAGGAACAAGAGCCAATGGCACTACCGAGGACCAACTGACGGTGCTGGACCATGGTTACTAAGCAGAAGGTACCTGTGCTAAAAAGCACTACCAAGGACCAGCTGACGGTGCTGGACCTCGGATACCGAGATGGAGGCACCTAGGCCAAAGGCTGTGGCGAGAACCAGCAGACAGTGCTGGCACCCGGATGGGTAGCAGAAGGAACAAGAGCCAATGGCACTACCAAGGACCAACTGACAGTGCTGGACCACGGTTACTAAGCAGAAGGTACCTGTGCTAAAAAGCACTACCAAGGACCAGCTGACGGTGCTGGACCTCGGATACCGAGATGGAGGCACCTAGGCCAAAGGCTGTGGCGAGAACCAGCAGACAGTGCTGGCACCCGGATGGGTAGCAGAAGGAACAAGAGCCAATGGCACTACCGAGGACCAACTGACGGTGCTGGACCACGGTTACTAAGCAGAAGGTACCTGTGCTAAAAAGCACTACCAAGGACCAGCTGACGGTGCTGGACCTCGGATACCGAGATGGAGGCACCTAGGCCAAAGGCTGTGGCGAGAACCAGCAGACAGTGCTGGCATCCGGATGGGTAGCAGAAGGAACAAGAGCCAATGGCACTACCGAGGACCAACTGACGGTGCTGGACCACGGTTACTAAGCAGAAGGTACCTGTGCTAAAAAGCACTACCAAGGACCAGCTGACGGTGCTGGACCTCGGATACCGAGATGGAGGCACCTAGGCCAAAGGCTCTGGCGAGAACCAGCAGACAGTGCTGGAACCCGGGTGGGTAGCAGAAGGAACAAGAGCCAATGGCACTACCGAGGACCAACTGACGGTGCTGGACCACGGTTACTAAGCAGAAGGTACCTGTGCAAAAAAGCACTACCAAGGACCAGCTGACGGTGCTGGACCTCGGATACCGAGATGGAGGCACCTAGGTCAAAGGCTGTGGCGAGAACCAGCAGACAGTGCTGGCACCCGGATGGGTAGCAGAAGGAACAAGAGCCAATGGCACTACCGAGGACCAACTGACGGTGCTGGACCACGGTTACTAAGCAGAAGGTACCTGTGCTAAAAAGCACTACCAAGGACCAGCTGACGGTGCTGGACCTCGGATACCGAGACGGAGGCACCTAGGTCAAAGGCTCTGGCGAGAACCAGCAGACAGTGCTGGAACCCGGGTGGGTAGCAGAAGGAACAAGAGCCAATGGCACTACCGAGGACCAACTGACGGTGCTGGACCACGGTTACTAAGCAGAAGGTACCTGTGCTAAAAAGCACTACCAAGGACCAGCTGATGGTGCTGGACCTCGGATACCGAGATGGAGGCACCTAGGCCAAAGGCTGTGGCGAGAACCAGCAGACAGTGCTGGCACCCGGATGGGTAGCAGAAGGAACAAGAGCCAATGGCACTACCGAGGACCAACTGACGGTGCTGGACCACGGTTACTAAGCAGAAGGTACCTGTGCTAAAAAGCACTACCAAGGACCAGCTGACGGTGTTGGACCTCGGATACCGAGACGGAGGCACCTAGACCAAAGGCTCTGGCGAGAACCAGCAGACAGTGCTGGAACCCGGGTGGGTAGCAGAAGGAACAAGAGCCAATGGCACTACCGAGGACCAACTGACGGTGCTGGACCACGGTTACTAAGCAGAAGGTACCTGTGCTAAAAAGCACTACCAAGGACCAGCTGACGGTGCTGGACCTCGGATACCGAGA
The DNA here is from genome assembly GCF_039654945.1 of Dendrobates tinctorius. Classification (NCBI taxonomy): domain Eukaryota; kingdom Metazoa; phylum Chordata; class Amphibia; order Anura; family Dendrobatidae; genus Dendrobates; species Dendrobates tinctorius. The sequence goes on along the minus strand of NW_027361731.1, from coordinate 22,542,038 downwards.
TGGAGGCACCTAGGCCAAAGGCTCTGGCGAGAACCAGCAGACAGTGCTGGAACCCGGGTGGGTAGCAGAAGGTACCCATTCAAAGCAAAGTAGCCAGGCCGCAAGCCGGCCGCAGTTACCGAAACCCACAGTCCTACAGGGGGTCCATGTCCCATTGGCACTACGGATCCAGCCTTCAGTGCCAGTTCCCGCAGCCCACATAGGAGTCACCTAAACTGCAGGCACCGTAGAGTCGGCTAACCCGGCCGCAAGACGACAGGACAACGGATTGGTGGCATAGTGACCTTGACACTACCCGGAAACAGCAGGCGTGCTGAAAACAGGATGGGCAACAGGGAGTACCCATGCCAAAGACACTGCCGAGAACCAGCTGACGGTGCTGGAACCCAGATGGGTAGCAAAAGCTACAAGAGCCAATGGCACTACCGAGGAACAGCTGACGGTGCTGGACCACGGTTACTAGGCAGGAGGTACCTGTGCTAGAAAGCACTACCAAGGACCAGCTGACGGTGCTGGACCTCGGATACCAAGATGGAGGCACCTAGGCCAAAGGCTGTGGCGAGAACCAGCAGACAGTGCTGGCACCCGGATGGGTAGCAGAAGGTACCCATTCAAAGCAAAGTAGCCAGGCCGCAAGCCGGCCGCAGTTACCGAAACCCACAGTCCTACAGGGGGTCCATGTCCCATTGGCACTACGGATCCAGCCTTCAGTGCCAGTTCCCGCAGCCCACATAGGAGTCACCTAAACTGCAGGCACCGTAGAGTCGGCTAACCCGGCCGCAAGACGACAGGACAACGGATTGGTGGCATAGTGACCTTGACACTACCCGGAAACAGCAGGCGTGCTGGAACCAGGCTGGGCAACAGGGAGTCCCCGTGCCAAAGACACTGCCGAGCACCAACTGGCGTTGTTGGAGCCCAGGGACAATCATGGTGTAGGCCGAGGCCTACTTGGTGGTAGTTTTAGATTGTTTGTAGGCTACAACAGACTGTCAACGTGCTCCAATTAGGCATCTGTCTCCACTCTGTTTCCAGGATTTCACGTGACCACCAACACCGCCAGTTTACGCGTACAGCAGCCGTCTGCCCAATCCACACGTGTTCCTGTGTTACTGGGGTTCTGTAATGTCAGCAGATCCCCTGATGTGTGTCTGCCACTGTCTCCTGCTCTGTCCACATTCCCACCGCTTGCAGTGGGAAGGTGGACAGCGCAGGAGACAGTGGCGGACACATATTGGGGGATCTGCTGACGTTACAGAACCCCAGTAACACAGGAACACGTGTGGAATGTGTGGACGGAAACTGTGAGCAGGAACTGGCGGTGTTGGAGGTCAGGGGAAATACTAGAGACAGAGTGGAGACAGAGGCCAAATCCGAGAATGTTTAAATCTGAAGTAGTTACAATTTGGAGGCAGCAGCACTTTGCCCTCCACACAGCAGGGGATCAGCTGACGTTACCGACCCCCACTTTCACATGAACAAGTGTTTTTTTCTGTGTGGACAGCACTTCCGAGCAACAACTGACGATGTTGGAGCCCAGGGATAGTCATTTTGTAGGCTGAGGCCTACTTGGAGGCAGTTTAAGATAAGACGTTGTTTGAATTTGGAGGCAGCAGCAGTTTGCCCTCCACACAGCAGGGGATCAGCTGACGTTACTGACCCCCACTTTCACATGAACGAGTGTGTTTTTCTGTGTGGACAGCACTTCCGAGCACCAACTAGCGTTGTTGGAACCCAGGGACAATCAGGGTGCAGGCCGAAGCCTACTAGGAGCCAGGTGTAAAGCTGAGGTATTTTGACTTTGGAGGGAGCAGGACACTTTGCCCTCCACACAGCAGGGGATCAGCCGACGTTACCGACCCCCACTTTCACATGAACAAGTGTTTTTTTCTGTGTGGACAGCACTTCCGAGCAACAACTGACGGTGTTGGAGCCCAGGGATAGTCATTTTGTAGGCTGAGGCCTAGTTGGAGGCAGTTTAAGATAAGACGTTGTTTGAATTTGGAGGCAGCAGCAGTTTGCCCTCCACACAGCAGGGGATCAGCTGACGTTACCGAACCCCACTTTCACATGAACGAGTGTGTTTTTCTGTGTGGACAGCACTTCCGAGCACCAACTAGCGTTTTTGGAGCCCAGGGAGAACCAGGGTACAGGCCGAGGCCTACTTGGTGGCAGTTTTAGATTGTTTGTAGGCTACAACAGACTGTCAACGTGCTCCAATTAGGCATCTGTCTCCACTCTGTTTCCAGGATTTCACGTGACCACCAACACCGCCAGTTTATGCGTACAGCAGCCGTCTGCCCAATCCACACGTGTTCCTGTGTTACTGGGGTTCTTTAATGTCAGCAGATCCCCTGATGTGTGTCTGCCACTGTCTCCTGCTCTGTCCACATTCCCACCCCTTGCAGTGGGAAGGTGGACAGCGCAGGAGACAGTGGCGGACACATATTGGGGGATCTGCTGACGTTACAGAACCCCAGTAACACAGGAACACGTGTGGAATGCGTGGACGGCAACTGTGAGCAGGAACTGGCGGTGTTGGAGGTCAGGGGAAATACTAGAGACAGAGTGGAGACAGAGGCCAAATCCGAGAATGTTTAAATCTGAAGTAGTTACAATTTGGAGGCAGCAGCACTTTGCCCTCCACACAGCAGGGGATCAGCTGACGTTACCGAACCCCACTTTCACTTGAACGAGTGTTTTTTTTCTGTGTGGACAGCACTTCCGAGCACCAACTAGCGTTGTTGGAGCCCAGGGAGAACCAGGGTGCAGGCCGAGGCCTACTAGGAGCCAGTTGTAAATCGGAGTTATTTTGACTTTGGAGGCAGCAGCAGTTTGCCCTCCACACAGCAGGGGATCAGCTGACGTTACCGAACCCCACTTTCACATGAACGAGTGTGTTTTTCTGTGTGGACAGCACTTCCGAGCACCAACTAGCGTTTTTGGAGCCCAGGGAGAACCAGGGTACAGGCCGAGGCCTACTTGGTGGCAGTTTTAGATTGTTTGTAGGCTACAACAGACTGTCAACGTGCTCCAATTAGGCATCTGTCTCCACTCTGTTTCCAGGATTTCACGTGACCACCAACACCGCCAGTTTATGCGTACAGCAGCCGTCTGCCCAATCCACACGTGTTCCTGTGTTACTGGGGTTCTTTAATGTCAGCAGATCCCCTGATGTGTGTCTGCCACTGTCTCCTGCTCTGTCCACATTCCCACCCCTTGCAGTGGGAAGGTGGACAGCGCAGGAGACAGTGGCGGACACATATTGGGGGATCTGCTGACGTTACAGAACCCCAGTAACACAGGAACACGTGTGGAATGCGTGGACGGCAACTGTGAGCAGGAACTGGCGGTGTTGGAGGTCAGGGGAAATACTAGAGACAGAGTGGAGACAGAGGCCAAATCCGAGAATGTTTAAATCTGAAGTAGTTACAATTTGGAGGCAGCAGCACTTTGCCCTCCACACAGCAGGGGATCAGCTGACGTTACCGAACCCCACTTTCACTTGAACAAGTGTTTTTTTCTGTGTGGACAGCACTTCCGAGCACCAACTAGCGTTGTTGGAGCCCAGGGAGAACCAGGGTGCAGGCCGAGGCCTAGTAGGAGCCAGGTGTAAATCGGAGTTATTTTGACTTTGGAGGCAGCAGCAGTTTGCCCTCCACACAGCAGGGGATCAGCTGACGTTACCGAACCCCACTTTCACATGAACGAGTGTTTTTTTCTGTGTGGACAGCACTTCCGAGCACCAACTAGCGTTGTTGGAGCCCAGGGAAAATCAGGTAGTAGGCCGAGGCCTACTTGGAGTCAGGTGTAAATCTGAGGTTGTTTGACTGTGGAGGGAGCAGGACACTTTGCCGTACACACAGCAGGGGATCAGCTGTTACCGAACCCCACTTACACATGAGCGAGTGTTTTGTCTGTGCGGACAGCACTTCTGAGCACCAACTGGCGGTGTCGGAGCCCAGGGAAAATCAGGTAGTAGGCCGAGGCCTACTTGGAGCCAGGTGTAAATCTGAGGTTGTTTGACTGTGGAGGGAGCAGGACACTTTGCCGTACACACAGCAGGGGATCAGCTGACGTTACTGAACCCCACTTACACATGAGCGAGTGTTTTGTCTGTGCGGACAGCACTTCTGAGCACCAACTGGCGGTGTCGGAGCCCAGGGAAAATCAGGTAGTAGGCCGAGGCCTACTTGGTGGCAGTTTGCGATTGTTTCTAGACTACTACTAACTGTCAACGTACTCCAATTAGGCCTCTGTCTTCACTCTGTTTCGAGTATTTCCTCTGGCTTCCAACCACGCCAGTTGCTGCTCTGAAATGCTGTCTGCACAACCCACACTTGTTCCTGTGTTACTGGGGTTCTGTAACAGCAGCTTCTCCCTAGAGATGAGTCAGGCAATGTCTCCTGCTCTGTCCACATTTCCACTACAAGTAGTGGGAATGTAGACAAAGCAGGAGACATTGCCGTGCTCACCTCTGGAGATGAGCAGATGTTACAGGACCCACGTAACAAAGGAACAAGTGTGGATTGTGCAGACGGCACTTGAGAGCAGAAACAGGCGGTGTTGTAGGCCGGAGGAAATACGCAAAACAGAGTGGAGACAGAGGGCAAATCAGAGAACATATTAAATCAGAGGTAGTCAGAAGTTGTAGGCAGCAGGAGAGTTTGCCGTACACACAGCAGGGGATCAGCTGACGTTACCGAACCCCACTTACACATGAGCGAGTGTTTTGTCTGTGCGGACAGCACTTCTGAGCACCAACTGGCGGTGTCGGAGCCCAGGGAAAATCAGGTAGTAGGCCGAGGCCTACTTGTAGCCAGTTGTAAATCTGAGGTTGTTTGACTGTGGAGGGAGCAGGACGCTTTGCCATACACACAGCAGGGGATCAGCTGACGTTACCGAACCCCACTTACACATGAGCGAGTGTTTTGTCTGTGCGGACAGCACTTCTGAGCACCAACTGGCAGTGTCGGAGCCCAGGGAAAATCAGGTAGTAGGCCGAGGCCTACTTGGAGCCAGGTGTAAATCTGAGGTTGTTTGACTGTGGAGGGAGCAGGACACTTTGCCATACACACAGCAGGGGATCAGCTGACGTTACCGAACCCCACTTACACATGAGCGAGTGTTTTGTCTGTGCGGACAGCACTTCTGAGCAACAACGGGCGTTGCTGTAGCCCAGGAAATAAAGTTCAGGTCATAGAAACATGAACACAACAGGAGACCTGGATCCTGTTGCCAGCCAATTATTTATTCTGGAAGAGGGACTGGCAAATTCAGATGAGATTCAGGCCTTGTTCATTTTCAGAAAAGTAAGCCGGTCAACATTATCGGCGGATAGTCGCGTGCGACGGTCTGTTACCACACCACCTGCAGCACTAAAGACACGTTCCGATAATACACTGGCAGCAGGGCAAGCCAGCACCTCCAATGCATACTGGCTAAGCTCTGGCCATGTATCCAGCTTAGAGACCCAATACTTGAACGGGGAAGAGCCGTCTGGGAGAACACTAACAGGGCACGACAAGTAGTCTGTCACCATCTGACGGAAACGTTGCCTCCTGCTGACTGGAGCCATCTGTGATGGTGTAGCCGTTTGTGGCGGTCCCACAAAACTTTTCCACATTTGGGCCATACTGGCCTTGCCTTGTCCTGCGGCACTGCCTCTGCTACCTCTTTGTGCAGAGCTTCCTCCACTGCCTCTACCCACATGGCTGCTTTGAAAAGCACTACCAGCAACACTTGCGGGGGGAATGGAGAACATGATGGCCTGCACAAGTGTTTCTTGGTACTCCCGCATTTTTCGCTCCCGGTTCAACTGTGGTATGAGACTTTGTAAGTTGTCCCGGTAGCGAGGATCTAGGAGGGTGTACACCCAATAATCAGCCGTGTGGAGAATGTTGGCGATGCGGCGGTCATTTAACAAGCACTGCAGCATGAAATCAACCATGTGCTGCAGACTGCCAACTGGACCGGAAGCGCTGTCCCCAGCTTGAGGCAGCATCTCTGCCTGCTCAGCATCACCCCACCCTCGCTGTACACACTGACTACTAGAGCCTTGTGTACCTCCCTCCTCTGGAGAGATGTGTTCCTCCTCCTCCATTGACTCCTCATCATCCTCCTCACTAAGTGTCCCCTGCCTGGGCCTTTGTGTGGAAGCACGTTGCGCAGACTTGCCAGAAGCAGATGGCATTTCTGACTGCTCATCCTCGACCTCTTCAAAAACCTCCTCACTTAGTGCTTGTAAGGTTTTTTGAAGCAGACAGATGAGGGGGACAGTCATGCTGATTAGTGCATCATCTGCACTGGCCATCCGCGTGGAGTCATCGAAGGCACGCAAAACTTGGCAGATGTCCCTCATAGTGGCCCACTCAGTGGTGGTGAAGTGTGTCCGGCGCACAGTGCGACTTGTTTGCGCCTGATGCAGTTGGTACTCCATTACTGCTGCCTGCTGCTCACACAACCGCTCCAACATATGTAACGTTGAATTCCACCTGGTGGGGAGGTCACATATGATGCGATGTTCTGGCAGGCGGAATCTGCGTTGCAGAGATGCAATGCGCGATCTTGCCATGCTGGAACGCCGCAAGTGAGCACACTCTAGGCGAACCTTGTGCAGCAGTGCATCAAGATCCAGATAGTCCCTCAGAAAGCTCTGCACGACCAAATTGAGCACGTGTGCCAGACATGGTATGTGAGTGAGGTTGCCTAGGCCCAGAGCTGCCACTAGATTTCGGCCATTGTCACTCACTACCAATCCTGGCTGGAGATTCGCTGGCACAAACCACACATCGCTCTCCTGCTTGATGGCATTCCAGAGCTCCTGTGCTGTGTGGCTCCGATTCCCCAAAGAAATTAATTTAAGGACGGCCTATTGACGTTTGGCCACACCTGTGCTCATATCTGGCCTAACAGGCTCACGCAGTGCTGATTCCGAGGAACTAGAGTAGGAGGAGGACTCAATATGTACAGACTGCATTCCTGCAATCCTTGGAGTTGGCAGAATACGTACAGAGCCACTCTCCAGATCTGTACCTGGCTCCACAACATTGACCCAATGGGCAGTGAGGGAAAGGTATCGTCCCTGTCCATGGCTACTGGTCCACGCATCGGTGGTCAGGTGGCCCTTGCTACTGACGGCATTTAGTAGCGCATTTTTAATTTTTCCCTCCACATGCTTTTGCAGGGCAGGGGCGGCTTGCCTGCTGAAATAAAAGCGGCTGGGCACATTGTATTGTGGAACTGCCAATGACATAAAGTTCCGGAAGGTGTCAGTCTCCACCAGCCTGAATGACAGCATCTCAAGGGCCAGTAGTTTGGCAATGCCGGCATTCAGAGCCAGTGCTCGGGGATGGTTTGCCGAGGATGGCGCCTTTTTCTCCCATGCCTGTGCTACCGATTGCTGGTGAGTGGCCTGGGAGTGTGCTGATGACTGCGAACGTGGTTCAGTGGGTGGAATTTCACTGGGTCTCTGGACAACAGTGGCAGTGGTTCTTCCATGGCGTTCCAGTGAGGAAGCCGAACCAGCTGTGTGTGAGCTGGAGGAAGAGGCCCCAACACGATCTGAAGAGGTGGTAGGTGCTGCTGAAGGTTGGCCTACATCTTCAGTGTGTCTGTGTAACTCCACCTCGTGCTTGGTACGCACATGTTTCCACATATTTGTGGTATTGAGGTTGCTCACATTTTTCCCTCGTTTCACTTTCTGATGACACAGCTTGCATTTGACAAAGCAAATGTCATCTGCAACTGTGTCAAAAAAAGACCACGCACTGCAAGTCCTGGGAGCGCCCGTTTTGTGTTTTGAAAAAGGATTGCTCCTCACGGGTGCCAAAGTGGAGGCTACAGGCAACCAAGTCTGCCCCCGCCCTCTCCCTCCTCTTTTGGCCGTTCGGGGAATCTCTTCCTCAGAGCTGCTCCCACCACCTTCCTGTGGCTGACGCCATGATGGGTCAAGGACCTCATCATCTCCATTCCCCTCTTCAAGCACCGGCTGGTCCTGGGTTGTCTCGCCAGCACCGTACGCACCAGAAATTGGCAACTGAGTCTCATCATCATCAGATGAGCACTGAGGTGTGCTGACAATAGGCACTGGCCCACCCGCCTCTTCAGATTCAGAGGGACAAAGCAGTTGCGCATCACTGCATACTCCCTCTTCTTCACGCTCTAGAATGCTGCTTGGCTGGCCACCTCTTTCCAAGCCAACAGATTCTGAGAACAGAAGTCTCAGACTGCCTGGGCAATTTGGCAGGTGGTGAAGAGACAGATGGTTGCTCTTCAGTGCTCTGGCCTTGGGAGGATGCGGAAGTCATTGAAGTGGATGCGTTAGCTGCCATCCATCCGACAACGGCTTCAATTTGTTCATCACGCAGCAGTGGGGTACGGCGAGGTCCTACAAAGCTGCGCATGAAGGACTGTTGCCTGGTAAAAGTGGGGGATGCCGGGTCACTGGTGGCCGCAGCAGACACCGAATCCCCACGTCCTCTCCCTGCTGAATCCCCCCGTCCTCTCCCTGCTGAAACTCCACAGCCACGACCACGTGCCTTACTCCCTGCCTTCTTCATCTTGGTAGACTGATAAAGATAGGCTGAAAAGTAAAAAAGGGGTGGCTTAGTGTTATTCCTGAACACCTGCTAACCAGTATAAGAAACACTAATTTGGCTAAGAGTGTGTACACTACACTTTAATATGATCTAATGTGGCCTAGACAACTGTAAAGTGGAGTGTTTGGTGAACTTTATTTCCTTTTTTTTTGGGGGGGGGAAAGAAAAGGATGTGACCAAAGTTTGAAAGCTATAGTATCACAAACTTTTTGGAGCGATTACAATGCAGGAAGCTAACCTACACTCACTGGCCACTTTATTAGGTACACCATGCTAGTAACGGGTTGGACCCCCTTTTGCCTTCAGAACTGCCTCAATTCTTCGTGGCAGAGATTCAACAAGGTGCTGGAAGCATTCCTCAGAGATTTTGGACCATATTGACATGATGGCATCACACAGTTGGCGCAGATTTGTCGGCTGCACATCCCTGATGCGAATCTCCCGTTCCACCACATCCCAAAGATGCTCTATTGGATTGAGATCTGGTGACTGAGGAGGCCATTTGAGTACAGTGAACTCATTGTCATGTTCAAGAAACCAATCTGAGATGATTCGAGCTTTATGACATGGCGCATTATCCTGCTGAAAGTAGCCATCAGATGCCTGTTCTTAGCTGAGAGGAGTGGTACCCAGTGTGGTCTTCTGCTGCTGTAGCCCATCTGCCTCAAAGTTCGACGCACTGTGCGTTCAGAGATGCTCTTCTGCCTACCTTGGTTGTAACGGGTGGCAATTTGAGTCACTGTTGCCTTTCTATCAGCTCGAACCAGTATGCCCATTCTCCTCTGACCTCTGGCATCAACAAGGCATTTCCGGCCACAGAACTGCCGCTCACTGGATTTTTTTTCTTTTTCGGACCATTCTCTGTAAACCCTAGAGATGGTTGTGCGTGAAAATCCCAGTAGATCAGCAGTTTCTGAAATACTCAGACCAGCCCTTCTGGCACCAACAATCTTGCCACGTTCAAAGGCACTCAAATCACCTTTCTTCCCCATACTGATGCTCGGTTTGAACTGCAGGAGATTGTCTTGACCATGTCTACATGCCTAAATGCACTGAGTTGCCGCCATGTGATTGGCTGATTAGAAATTAAGTCTTAACACACAGTTGGACAGGTGTACCTAATAAAGTGGCCAGTGAGTGTACAATGCAATTGATGAGGCTCCAAAAAATAGGGTGATACTAGTCTGGCTGGCCCTGAAGGGCACAAGCCAGCAAAAAGGCTCCTCTATCTAATCCTATATAGTGTTTGCAACCAACCAATGACAATGGATGCGGTTGGAAGCACACTAATATAGGAGCAAAAATCTGGCTAAATTAGCTGCAAAAAAAGGACTATGTATGAGGCAGTGACGCACGCTGAGCGGACTACAGCTAGCGGTGGCTGTAGAACACACTGCAACGTGAGCTGCACTCACACACAGAGAGACCTATCAGACAGCCAAAAACAGTGCAGAGAAATGGGCTATAGCACTGAAAGGCTGCTGAAAGGCTCCGCTGTCCACTCCTTTAGTGTTTGCAACCAACGTATATGGATACGTATGGAAGCACAGTATACAGGAGAAAAAAAAAGCAGCAATAAAAGAAAAATGTGTATGAGGCAGAGACACACGCTGGGCGGCCTACAAGCAGACGTGCCTGCAGGACACACTACACAGCGTGGGTCTGCACTCACACAGCCCTTGCAGACAGCTGTGAAAACAGCGCTGCTAGGGAAAAGCAAGCTACAGTGGTGGTTTATGTAGCCTGGGTTAAGCACTATATGTGTTTTGAGAATCGCTATTTCTAACTGTCCCTCACATTCTTCAACAGCACCCTGTCCCTAACTGAATTCACAGCAGAGTGACCAGAAATGGCGGCTGCAGCGGTTTTTATAGTGCATCATGACATCATTTCAGCAACCAATCACAGCCATGCCAGTAGTTAACATGCCTACATGCCTAACAGGATGTGCCCACACTTCTGAGGATCCCCATTGGCTGAATCAAATCGAGCGGGCTCCTAGCATTATGGGAACTTCCGATTCCAGTATTCGATATGAAAAAAGTATCGGAACTAAGTATCGGAATTCCGATACAGCTAATATCGGCCGATACCCGATACTTGCGGTATCGGAATGCTCAACACTACACATGACATTTTTGATCACTTTTATTTCGATTTTTGGGAGGCAGAATGAACAAAAAAAAGTAACTCCTATTATTGTTTTTTTATGCTGTTCTGTAAGTGGTAAAATTGATAAGGCAGTTTTATTCTTCGGGTCAGTACGATTACAGCAATACTGCATTTATTATTTTTTCATGTTTTAGTTTTTATTGCGTAAAAGCACTATTTCATTCAAAAAAGAATCGCTTTATTATGGGAGCTATAACTTTATTTTTCTGCAGATGGACCTGTATGACGGCTTGTTTTTTGCAAGACAACATGATGTAGATTGCTTTTTTATTGTGTAGTTTTCCACTTTTTGTTCATCAACATGATGATAAAGCATCGTTTTTTGCCCTTTTTTTGTTTATTTTTACGTTGTTCACTGAAGGTCTTGTCGTTCCAGAAGGGGTGATACCAAATACGTCTACTTTTTATTTTAAACATAAATGTATTTATTGGAGAAAAATTATAATCTCTTTTGTTCTTTATTTTGTTATTTAAAAACCTTTTTTTTTTTTTTACAAATTTATAGACTTTAAAACTCTTTTACATTGTCCCGGATGGGATATCAACTGTATAATGACAGATCGCTGATCTAGCTGATCACAGCGCCATATCTATATGGCAGTTTGTGGGAACACAGCTCCTGCGGCGCCGTATATATACACAGCACAAGTCAGGCATGGTTTAAACAATTCTGTCTATGAATGGAGGGATGAGCCAAGTTGCGCCCTTTCAAATACTTATTTCTTCCTACACAGACAATAGGAAATATTCCTGCTAGTACAGATCATTTGCCATCATTCCTCTAAGCTGAGAATCCAGGAGCTAAGGTGCCAGGATTGACACTTACCTCCAGCAAAAGCCCCTTTGTGCTTACAATACTGGTATATCCAGTTTCACCTCTTTGTCAACTAAATGTAACTCTACTGTCTGATTGATTTCCCTTATTATTTATTTCCTTCACACTCTACATGAGTTTTGAGATGAAGATTAACATTTCCCACATTCTGAACCTAAAAAAAATGTTTCTACCCTGTATGAGTTCTCTGATGTGCAACAAGTTTTGATCTCGAACTATAACATTTCCCACATTCTGGACATGAATATGGCTTCTCCCCTGTGTGAGTTCTTTGATGTTTAAGAAGATCTGGTTTCTGGATAAAACATTTTCCACATTCTGGACATGGATATGGCTTTTCTCCTGTGTGGATTCTTTGATGTTTTAGAAGATCTAATCTCTGGATAAAACCTTTCCCACATTCTGAACATGAAAAAGGCTTCTCCCCTGTGTGACTTCTGTAATGTGTTATCAAATTTGACTTCTGGATAAAACATTTCCCACATTCTGAACACGAATATGGCTTCTCTCCTGTGTGAATTCTCTGATGATTGAGAAGACTTGATTTCTTGGTAAAACATTTCCCACATTCTGAACATGAAAAAGGCTTTCCTCCTGTGTGAATTCTCTCATGTGAAAGCAAGTAAGATTTATGTTTAAAACATTTCCCGCATTCTGGACATGAATATGGCTTCTCTTCTGTGTGGATTCTTTGATGTTTAACAAGATCTGATCTCTGGATAAAACATTTCCCACATTCTGAACATGAAAACGGCTTCTCCCCTGTGTGACTTCTGTAATGTGTAATCAAATTTGACTTCTGGATAAAACATTTCCCACATTCTGAACATGAATATGGCTTTCCTCCTGTGTGAATTCTCAGATGATGGAGAAGACTTGATTTCTTGGTAAAACATTTCCCACATTCTGAACATGAAAATGGCTTCTCCCCTGTGTGACTTCTCTCATGTGTAAGCAAGTTAGATTTACGTTTAAAATATTTCCCACATTCTGAACAGGAAAATGGTTTCTTCTCTGTGGGAATTATTTGACGTTCAACATCACTTTTGCAGCTTTCATTTTGCTTAACAGTCTGTGATGAATCCAAATAGGTGACTGATTGAAAAGGCTCCGATGATTGATTTTTGCTCTGAAGGGCTGGAGGTATAGCTAGAATAATGGCATGCTTTCCATAGGTATCTGGTTTGACACCACAGTCATCTGCCAAGAATAAAACAGATTTTATTATTTTTCATTATCAATGCCTTATATTTCATATCATTTCTATATACATAATTCTATACAACTCAAAGTATAATGAAACTATGCCCTAAGACAGTGGTGAGCCACCTGTTCACAAATCCCATGGTACTGAACCTCTAAAGTACAATCGACAAACATAATACACAAACACAGAAAAGTTTGAAGCAATAAAGGGAGGATTAAAAATAAGCTTTATTACATTACAATCTATAGCAACAGATAAAAATATACACCATAACAACATGTAAGATTCTTAAAGGAGTATTCCCATCTCTGATCAACTATCCCAATATGTAGTAGGTGTAATAATAATATTAGGAAATATGTAATACAGTTCTATCTCGCTATGTTGCTCACCACATGTGCAGACAGAGCATTGCATTAGCTTAGGAATCCATGGTTACTACCACTCATATAGTGACTGTTAGTTACTAGTGGTCATAACCATGGATACCTAAGCTACTGCAATGCTGGACATGGGGTAATGGACATAGAGAATCAGGAAAACTATACCACATTACTAATTGGAGGTATTTGCTATTATTGCTACTACTACTACTACTACACCTACTATATTTTGGGATAGGATCTTGGAAATGAGAGTACCCGCTTAAGGCCTTCTTTACACGTCAGTGTGTCCGTTACATGTGGTGACATTTTTCATATGTACTGGAGACATGTAGACCCATTCAAGTGAATGGATCTGCGCCCATGTCAGTGTGTTTCCACGGACAATGCGTCTTCGGGCAAGGCAGGCTGACATGACTGTTTTTTAGCAGCGGAATGGGCCACAAAATGTCTCGCACATGTGCACACTAATGACACATGGATGACAGCCACGTGTCATCAGTGTGACATGTAACGGTGCCTGGGAATCAGCGGTAATGTTCGTGCTGATCTACGCCTTCAGGTGTTTGAAACAGCTCACATCATTGTATCCTGCAGTTTTGTGATCACTGCAAACAGGAGACATTGTTGAGAGTTGTATTCGGCCCCCATTGTCTACACAGAGTAAAATGAAGTATAAAATAAAGAAAACTTCCCGACGAAGGAAAATAACCGAAACGTGCGTCGCGGTACGTGTGCGTTTAGGACTTCAACCCTTAAAAGGTATTTTGTCCCATATATAATACTTTCTCTTGCACTATGCACTTTAGTTACCCCACATTGGAATTGTTCCCTTGATATTTTGCTGTTTTGCACATTTTGTGATCATTTATCCGTTGATTGCACCCTATTATTGCTGCACATTTTTTTTTATATTTTATATATTACTTATACCAGAGGCTTTTTATATGGTCCTTATTACCTCTGTGGGTCACTATATATATTCATATAGGTTTGTATTTTTCTAATATCGCATTTTATTGGTCCTGTATACGTACACATTGTTTTTTTAAATATGAACTTTTTTTTTCTTGCCACCACCATTAATTAATAATTTAAATAAATAACAGTTCTATTTCTCCTGCGCTTTAGGTTGTTGGGTCAGTCTCTCGTCAATATCTTTGATAGATTATTGTATTATCGTTAACTTTGTTATGACTGTTGTATATGAACTGTTGGTGCTATATAAAGTTTATTATTATTATGAGCAAATGTCACACAGATGGATTACGACCTTGGTAACTTGATTATTTCAACTTTGGACAGGAGAGATACTGTTGTCTTTTATTTTTGTTTGTTTACAGGTGACAATGGCTTCAGGGGATTAGGTGTTAAGAGCTTATAAGGAAAGAGAAGGGTTCCAGCTCTGTAAAATCAAATACTTTATTGCATCTTCATTAAAATGGATACATAGTGGCAATTGTTCATGTGGTCAGGTATCATGACCCAGCAAACGGCAACGCGTTTCGATCAGAAGAGCTTTATCAAGCCATCTTAGCTACTATATCCAAATCACTTAAGTAGATAGGAACAACCAATAGAGTTGTCTATAGAAATCACATGACAAATACAAGGTCCGGTTCACAAAAATAAAAAAAAACAAAAAATTGACTCATAAAAACTTAGTAATGTAACAGGAGATCGTTACGTTTTGTTTAAATCTGCTGGACAACAAGTATTTAATTGATGAATCCAAAATCCCTCACGAGTCAGGAGGCGCCGCTTGGAATCCCCACCTTGCATAGGCATAATTACGTGTTCTATATCCTGCACCTGGAAATGAATAGTGCTGCGTGCATGATTTTCAATAAAATGTTTAGACGCAGCAGAAACACCCCGGTTAGAATTAGTGGTGTTGGTGATATCGTACAAATGTTCTCTAACTCTCACTTTTAGTTTCCTGGATGTGCACCCAATATAGCTCAATTTACACGCCCTACAATCTATTTTATAAACGACATTAGCGGTATTACAATTTATATATTGCTTGATATTGAAAATGCCTGGATTGTGAGGAGTGTGAACACTTCTGCTTACGTTTGCATATTTGCACGTTTTACAATAATTACTACCACATTTATAAAATCCAGCGCATTTTAACCAGTTCTTGGAGGAATTTTTATTTCTCATTGAGAAAACGCTGGGCGATATTTTATTGCCAATTGAACGTGCCATGAGAGTTTCATGTGAGTACAATCCGATTTTTCACACCTAGCGTCCGACTGACATCCGAATGCCATGTAATTGTAATACGATTCTATCATGAACTTTGACAGAGAATTACTCTGTCATTTTCACATCTTTTTCCAAGGAAATATACTTCAATACACACACACATATATATTGATGAAAAGCCAGAAATTCATCTGCTGCGTGCAGAATTACAGCGTGACGCGACAGATAATATAATGCTGGTTATTATAATGGTGGACCCCCTGAAAAATGACGTAGAGCCGCCCTATAATTAATAACCAGCAAAGGCTAGGCAGGCAGCTTCGGGCTGATATTATTAGCCTGGGAAGGACCATGTATATTGGCCCCATCCTAGACTAAAAACAATCAGCGCTCAGCCACCCCAGAAAAAGCTCATCCACAGGATGCGCCAAATCTTGCCCTTAATCTCGCTCTTCTCACTTGCCCTGGTGCGGTGGCAAGTGGGTTGATGGTTGGGGGGGTTGATAGCACCTTTGTATTGTCAAATGACATCAAGCCCAGAGGTTAGTAAAGGAGAGGTGTCTATAAGGGTATGTTTCCACGGTCAGGAAACGCTGCGGATTGGACGCTGCGTACAACCGCCGCATCCAATCCGCAGCGGCCAGATGTTTCAGCATAGTGGAGGGGATTTTATGAAATCCCATCTTCACTATGCGTGTAAACACACAGGTGGCATACCTGCGTATACGCACATGTGGCGCGTCTTTCTAGACCGCAGCATGTCTATTTATCTTGCGGAGATGCACAGTCTCTGCAAGATAAATAAATAGCACAGTCCTATGTATAGGATGCGGTGATTCCGCATATGTTCAATGAACACATGCAGAATCACTGTGTGTACAATAGGGGCAGCGCTGTGGGCGGAGCTGCATCCAAAGCGCCGCCAATACTTCCCCATTACTAACCCCATAGTCAAATTGTATATAAAAAAAACCCATTTGCAAAAACACACCGAGAATAAAGTCCTTTAATTGAAAGAATGACCCAGACTCCTTTAACAAACCTAAATTAAGCCATACTCACATCATCGCCCTGTCCGCTGAAGCCAATGTCCCCTGTAACAAAATTAAACAACCATATTCCTCACCTGTCCACCAAGAAGATAAAAATCTATTTGTCTCACATCGCATCTGGCTCTGCTACATCCAGACTGCACTGTTGCATGATGCGACTGCACAGCATGCCATCCAGCAGAGAAACTGAGCTGCATATGCTTGCCCAACTCAGTGTCTCACAGTGAACACCTTTCACCTCACTGACGTCACAGCGAGCGCGAGAAAGTTCTCAGGCTCGCGGTGCCAACAGAAAGGTCCTGGGAATTCAGACCCAATGAACTCAGTTCAACTCACTAACATCAGTGCGAGTGCCGTTAGAACTCTTCCCACGGCGATAGTGCTGACGTTAGTGAGTTGAACAGAGTTCATTGGTTGTGAACTCACAGGACCTTTCTGACAGCATCGTGAGCATGAGAACTTTTTCATGCTCCTGGTGACATCAGTGAGGTGAAGAGAGTTCAACGCGAGACAATGAGCAAGCATGCACAACTCAGTGTTTATGGTGGATGTAGCAGAGTTAGACCAGTCATGGGACAAATGGATTATTATCTTTTCGGCAGACAGGTGAGGAATATTGTTGTTTATTATTTTAATTCTGATACAGGAGACATTGCCTTCAGTGGACTGGGCGATGATGTGACTATGGTTTATTTTAGATTCATTAAAAGGAGTCGCTGTCATTCTTTCAATTAAAGACTTTATTCTTGGCATGTGTTTTTTCAATTCAATTTGACTATGGGGTTAATAGTGTGCGTTTTATTGATGCCTTTCCATTACTTATCTCTGGGCTTGATGTCACCTGAAAATACAAAGGTGACATCAATCCCCCCCATCACCCCACTTGCCACCACACCAGGGCAAGTGGGAAGAGTGAGGCTAATTGCCAAAATTGTTGCATCTTATATATGCTCCATTTCTGGGGTGGCTGAGAGCTAATGCTTTTAGTCTGGAATGGAGCCAGTGTCTATGATCCCTTTGTAGGCTATTAACCCCTTAACGACCGCTGATATGCCTTTTAACGGCGGTAGTTAAGGGTACTTAATCCACAGCGCCGTTAATTCACGGCGCTGTGGAGAAAGTAAATAGCGCCCCCCAGCCTCGGATTTTCTCTGGGGTCTCGGCTGCCAGGGGTAGCCGAGACCCCAGAGAACCTGATTCGGGTCATTTTTTACCGACCCCGCTTTCGCGATTGCCGTCATTAACCCTATAACGGCGATCGCAAAAAAAAGCTGCGATTTTGCATTTAATTTCTCTCTCCTCTGATGTGATTGCACATCAGAGGAGAGAAGAGGGTCCCTGATCCCCCCGGTACCTCCTGGTGGTCCTGGGTCCCCTCCCGATGGTCCTGGGTCCCTCCTGCCTCCTCTGTTGGGCGCAACCATCTTGGTCCCGGAAGAAAATGGCGGGTGCATGCGCAGTGCGCCCGCCGAATTCATTCATTTTGATCATAGTTTATCACAATCACAGTGATCAAAGTAAAAAAATAAATAAATAAATAACCCCCCTGATTTTCACCCCCTTAGTTAGGGAAAATAAATGAAATAAAGAAAATATATTTTCATTTTTCCATTAGGGTTAGAATTAGGGTTGGGATTAGGGGTGTGTTGGGGTTAGGGTTGGAGCAAAAATTGAGGGGTTTCCACTATTTATCAACTTTGGGGGTCTAATTTCTCGTGTTACCCTTGGGAAAATAAAAAAAATTGGGGCCTAAAAAAAAAATCGGCTCTGCGTTATAAACTTCTGTGACGCACTTGGGGGTTCAAAGTGCTCACCACACATCTAGATAAGCTCCTTAGGGGGTCTAGTATCCAAAATGGGGTCACTTGTGGGGGGTTTCTACTGTTTAGGCACATCAGGGGCTCTGCAAACGCAACATGAAGCCCGCAGAACATTCCATCAGTCTGCATTCCAAAATGGTGCTCTTTCCCTTCCAAGCTCTCCCATGCGCCCAAACAGTGGTTCCCCCCCCCACATATGGGGTATCGGTGTAGTCAGGACAAATTGCACAACAACTTTTGTGGTCCAATTTCTCCTGTTACCCTTGGGAAAATAAAAAATCTTTATTTTCACGGCACTACGTTATAAAATACTGTGCAGCACTTGGAGGTCCAAAGTGCTCACCACACACCTAGATAAGTTCCTTAAGGGATCTAGTTTCCAAAATGGGGTCACTTGTTGGGGGTTTCCACTGTTTAGGCACATCAGGGGCTCTCCGAACGCAACATGGCGTCCGATCTCAATTCCAGCCAATTCTACGTTGAAAAAGCGAAATGGCGCTCCTCCCCTTACGAGCTCTGTCGTGCACCCAAAAAGTGGTTTACCCTCACATATGGGGTATCAGCTTATTCAGAAGAAATTGCACAACCAATTTTGTGGTTCATTTTCTCTTAACACTTGTAAAAATAAGAAAAATTGGTTCTGAATTACATTTTTTGCAAAAAAAAAGTTATATGTTAATTTTTTCCTTACACATTACGTGCGTCACAGGAACTGAAGCAAAGGGCTAATAAACTTCTTGAATATGGTTTTGAGCACCTTGAGGGGGTCTAGTTTTTAGAATGGTGTCACTTTTGGGTATTTTTGATGTACACCCCTGAAAATGACTTTAAATGTGAGGTGGTCCCTAAAAAATGGTTTTGTAAATTTTGTGGTAAAAATGAGAAATCGCTGGTCAACTTTTAACCCTTATAACTTCCTAACAAAAAAAATTTTTGTTTCCAAAATTGTGCTGATGTAAAGTAGACATGTGGGAAATGTTATTTATTAAGAAATTTGTGTAACATATCTCTCTGATTTAAGGGCATAAAAGTTTGAAAATTGCAAAATTTTAAAAGTTTTCGCCATATTTCAGTTATTTTCATAAATAAACGCAAGTTATATCAAAGAAATTTTACCACTAGCATGAATTACAATATGTCATGAAAAAACAAACAATCTCAGAATCAGAGGGATCCGTTAAAGGGTTCCAGAGTTATAACCTCATAAAGTCACAGTGGTCAGAATTGTAAAAATTGGCCTGGTCATTAAGCTGCAAAATGGCTCTGTCACTAAGGGGTTAATATCAGTCCACACTTGTCTGCCAAGCCTTCGCTGGTTATTAATTATAAGGCGACTTTATGTCATTTTTGTGAGGGGACTCCCATTTTAAATAACCAGGAAAGGCCAAGTATACAGCTGTGAACTGATATTAATATCCTGGGAAGCTCCACGTGCATTACCCCTTTCCCTGGCTATAAACATCTGCCCGCAGCTGTCCGCTTTCCCTCTGCTGGTTAATAAATTTTCGGTGGATCCCACGCCAGTTTTTTCAGAAAATAATTTAGTAACTAATAAAATACATGTAGAGTAAGGCTAGTTTCACATTTGCGCCTTTTTGTGCATTTCGTGCGCAGTTGAAACGCATTAAAAAATGCTTGCGAGCTCATGTAAAAGCAGCTTTTTTTGACGCATTAGCGTGCGCATGACGACAAAAAAAACACAGCATTTGTATGCGTTTTTGCATGCGTTTGCGTTTTTTAGGCGCATGTGTTCTCAAGGTGTCCCATTTCACAGGAGAAAAATCCTTGAAAAATTCCACCAATGGGCGTGTGTCATGGGAATTCTTTATATAGACCCTGTTACAGCTGAATTCTTCAGAATTGGTTGCTTTTTCCTTTGAGAACATGGATCTGCGCTGGAAAAATGTTCACTTTAACTTGGATTTGGACATCGCGCTGGCTCAGACTTTTGCATTTGCTTGCCAGCAACAAAGGGAGACAGCGACGACGGCAGCGGGGGAGTTTGTGGATTCATCCAATTATTGAACTCCGGGAGAGCCGTGGAGCGTACCACACCCTCTACAGCGAGCAAAAGCGAAACCCGGAGAAATTTAGTGACTATACCCGGATGTCCCAAGAAAGCTTCAGGGATTTGCTTGCTCGTGTTCAAGGAGCCATCCGGAGACCGGACACACAGCTCCGTCGTGCAATTCCTCCAGAGGAATGGCTCCTGGTCACATTACGGTACGTAATATTTAAAAACCAGTGCCTGCATAATTGTTTTTGGTGTGCCATGTACTATTCCAAAGCCTGCAGAATTATTTGTCTGACATGTAATAATATTTTTTCATTTCAGTTTTACAAAACTATAGACATAAATATTAATTTTTATTCTCTCTCTGTTTGGCAGATTCCTGGCTACTGGAGAGACCCTATCTTCACTCCACTTCCAGTACCGGCTTAGAATCTCCACCTTGTCGGGAATAGTTGCTGACACCTGCCGGGCTTTGTGGGACGTTCTCTGTCTGCAATTTCCCCACCTGTTTGGGAGCGGTGGATGGGAAACACATCCGGATAATAAAACCCGCAAGAAGTGGATCGGAGTACTATATTTACAAAAAGTACTTTTCTACAGTACTCATTGCTATTGCGGATGCAGACGGTGTGTTTGTTGCAGTGGACATTGGGGCATTTGGCCGTGGGAATGACTCAGCCTGGTTTTAAGAACTCTGACATGGGACGGAGGTTGTATGGCAACCATTTCAATTTTCCCATGCCACGGCCTCTTCCACACACTGACTGTGCGGCACAGCCATTTGTAATGGTTGGAGATGAAGCATTTCAAATGTTCCAAAACCTGATGAAACCCTACTTCGGCCGGGACTTGAACCACAACAAAAAAATATTTAATAACAGACTGACCAGGGCAAGAAGAACTGTTGAGTGTGCTTTTGGGATTCTTGTTTCCAGATGGTGCATTCTCAGCACAGCCATTAATCTTAAAATGCAAACAGTGGATGAGGTGGTGAAGGCGTGTGTGGTTCTTCATGATTTTGTAATGGCTAGAGAGCACCCGAATTTAGAACTCGATCAACCACCTGCAAACCCATTGCCTGACTTCATTCAGCACCCTCTCAGGTCAGCAGTTGAAGTTGGCCAAATGAGGGACCAATTTGCGGACTACTTTATCTCTGATTTAGGACGTGTAGAATGGCAAGATCAAATGGTGTGAAATTGTTTTCTTGTGTGTCTGTTAATAAAAAACCTGTTTTGATACCTGTAACGAGTGCACTCTGTTTTTATACACTCAAATACAATAATCACCTGCCCAGATGTACCAGTGAATTCATGAGTTTTGATGATGAATACACCATCCTAAATTCACTCTTTTTGATACCTGGCAAGGTAAAAATAGATATGCCTTGCACTCAACACCATCCTCTATTCAGACTGTGCAATATTAGCAGACTGAAGAGACTGGTGGTGAAAATACAAGTCATATAGTGGTATTTTTGACTACACATATCTCCAGGAATGACACAAGAAAAATGTGTCAGGTAATGGAGCTATGTGGTGGCAAAAAAACCCACAGTGTACGGCGCAGTGTGTGTTCGGCGCAGTGTGTGTAGCCGGCGAAAGACACATTCATCAAACATTATTATGGTAAACCATAAATTAAAAAAAAAACAAAACATTTTATTGGGACCGACGTTTTGGGGAAGATGGAGGCAATTTTGGGGTGTGGAGAGATGAGGAATGGCTTAAAGGGGGGGAAGGGGTTCTAGGGGAATGGGCGATGAAAGTAGTGGGGGAAGGGAGCTCAGGGATGGACC
This sequence comes from Dendrobates tinctorius, assembly GCF_039654945.1. Classification (NCBI taxonomy): domain Eukaryota; kingdom Metazoa; phylum Chordata; class Amphibia; order Anura; family Dendrobatidae; genus Dendrobates; species Dendrobates tinctorius. The sequence goes on along the minus strand of NW_027361731.1, from coordinate 22,519,943 downwards.
CGGAGGCAGGTTGAGACACAGTGTGAGGTGATGGGGAGGGAGGGTAAGAGTCCTCTTTTTTTGCCTCCTATTGCCTTGTGGGTCCTGCCTGGAGTGCCTGCAACTTGTGGTCCTCCTTGTGCTGGGTGACGGCCTTGAGCTGGTGGACCAGGGCCTGGTTTCGGCAAATATGGAAAGCGGGTCACCCCTCTGCTGCTGATGCTCGGTGGTGGCGGTGGCAGTGCTGGTCCAGGAAGGAGGAGCGGTGGTGGTGGCAGTGCTCCTATCTGGAGGATCGGTGGCGGTTCTCCTATCAGGAGGATCGGTGGCGGATCTCCTAGCAGGAGAAACGGTGGCGGATCTCCTAGCAGGAGGAGCGGTGGCGGAACTCCTAGCAGGAGGAGCGGTGGCGGATCTCCTAGCAGGAGGAGCGGTGGCGGATCTCCTAGCAGGAGGAGCGGTGGCGGATCTCCTAGCAGGAGGAGCGGTGGCGGATCTCCTAGCAGGAGGAGCGTTGGCGGATCTCCTAGCAGGAGGAGCGGTGGCGGATCTCCTAGCAGGAGGAGTTTTTTCGCCGGAAGTGTGTTTTCTCTGGCGGTGCTCCAAGCAGGAGGATTCTTTTCGGCGGCGGTGTGCCAAGCTGGAGGAGTTGTGGCGGTGGTGGTGGAGGTCCAGACAGGAGCAGCGCTTGGCATGGTGGTGGTGGTGGAGTGTCCAGCAGCAATCGGCCTTGGGGTGGTGTAGTGGTGTTCGGCTTGGCTTGGAATGAAGGTGGCCGTGCACTGGTATGCAGCAGAAGTCGATAGTGAGGTGAAGCGACTCAGTTGTGGCACACATGGAAATGCCACCACTGGCTGCTGTCCGTACTGACTCTGCTGTATAGCCTGCAAGAAAGCATTGTTGCAGGCCTGCATCACAGTCAGCTGGAGATCTGGACTAAGGTGTTCCGCCATGGCCCGTTCAATTTTGCTGAAAAAATGGTGCGCTGGTCTGTTGAGGTCGGCTTCCAGACGGTCAAGGCGACTTTCGACAGACTGGAAGCAGTGGTCTATGTGGTTAAAACTGCTGTCCACTCGGTTAAAACTGCTATTCACTCTGTCTGACAGCGCCTTGAGGCCATTCTGAAAGGCCGAGCTCAAGTGAAGGAACTCGGGCATGACATTCCTGTCCGAGGCACTCTGGCGCTGGCGGGAAGTGCCCGCAAAACCAGTGGCAGAGACCTGGGACAGGGGAAGACCTGACATATCAGTTTCCTGATCTCAAGATGTCTGTGTTGCCGACCTGCAAGCTGCTTCCTGGCTGTCGGATGGCTGGGACGGGTCCGAGGTCGTTTGATGAAGGACCGCTCCAGGGACAGGTTGAATGGTGCTGCTCCAGGTATCGTGGAAAGAAAAGAAAAACATTAGTATCATGCATTTACAAGCGCCAACTGCTGTGGAATAGAAAAGCACAGAGTAAAAAACAATACACCAAAATACTTACGCTCTGGTGGCAAGGACCGGTCTTACGAACGCCAACTCCCGATGATATCGTTCTGGTCCTTGCCACTGAACCACTGCGAACCTGGCCCACATTATGAACATTCCTGTTGAAGCGGTCCTTCATCGAGCGCCAACGAGTTCTGACTTTGTTCACTGTGGTAAAAAGAAATAAAAAAAATTATACAATGCACTGATGGGCAAATCACTAGCATCACACACACCTGTGTGTTCACAGCCAAGAGTCACTGCGGCATCACACAGCAATACAATAGACAATGCACTGTTGGCAATGAAAACACAGATGTGTATGATATGTAAGGTAGCGCATATTGTTAGTGTTGGGGGACACTCGCTTGGCAGCGCATTCACACAGGAACTCTTTCCGTTAAAACAGTCCAATGCAGTTTATTATGGCATCATAAACAGCACCGTAAGCCATGTTATACTTCACAGGCTTACACATCGTTCATAACATTTCAACATATGGCTTTTCCTTGCAGTCCCTAAACACGCTGGACCTCCTCACTGTCCAGTTACTGTGGACGACTGCACGCCATACAGTTCTTAATGTTCCTAGAACACAGCAGGCACCAACCGTCATATCCCCATGTCCGGGGTTACCTCGCAGGAGCTTCGGCTCCAGAGGCCGACTCTTTGTCAGTCATCTCTTTCTCTCGGGGAAGCGGCCGCACTGGGCTCACCGAGCCGGACAGTGCCTTATTCACTAGGCCGCCCCACGGTTTCAGAACCACAGCCGTGCAGTGGCTTCCCCAAATGCAGGCCGTCACAGCCTCTGCTCACACACGTGGCCGGTCCGGGTGCTGTTCAGGGATCCGACCATACTCTTGGGTCTCCCAACACACCAGGCTCACCAGGTCCAGGGCCTTAGTGGGTGCTATTCAGGGATCCGTCCCTACTCCCAGAGACTCCCAACACTCACGCCTCACACCGGGCGCTATTCAGGGATCCGTCCCTACTCCCAGGGACTTCCAACACACCGGCCTCACCAGGTCCAAGGTCACAGCACGTGCTCCAGGGATCCAATCCTTCTCCCAGAATCTCCCAACACTGACCCTCCAGGACTTTGCACTTTGAACCACTCAGGTACACACTCTCTCTTCATGTGAACTACCTCAGGCACATTATATGGTACATAGCCACACCCACAGGTGATCACATGGCTATGACCTCACTAAAGGTCCTATTTCACCCAGACACACGCAGGCTTTATCCTGGGCGTTCAAACCCACGCCCCTGGGTGGGTTTGTAGAGGACTGGTCTCACCCATCTCACCTGGAAGCTCTTCACTGACACATAGTAACAAACACTCAGCAGTACCTCTGCTGATCAACACATGTTCCAGCTTCCATCACAAGGCACCCACACTTGTGATACATAACGGTCAGTTACCATCCTGCCATTCATCGTTTCTCCATTACCATAATGGATATGCCTGTGTGCTTGACTCGTACAGTGCCCCCTAGCTGTCACAGGGGTCACTGCATCACAGATGCTAGAAGATCTCTAGCATCACACACACCTTTGTGTTCACAGCCAAGAGTCACTGCGGTATCACAGGGCATTGAAATACTTACGAAAATCCTTGCGGACCCTTTGAGAGGCATTGTCGCAGCCATCCATCAGTGCTGCGGCCACCTCATTCCAGAGCCGCCGGGTCCCCAACTTGTCCGCGTGCTTCGGGTCACGGCTCGCTCCTGGACTAGGTTGATGAGGGCATCGTTGACCAGGGCGATTTCTTCGTCCTGTTGGGGATCCTAGAAAAAGAGAAAAACATTAGAATCTAGGAAAGATTGGGAAATTAAAAAGATAGAAAAAGATACAGAAAAGAAGCAAGATAGAAGATGGAAAACAGGACAGGAAAAAAGGCAGGGGGGGGGAAAGGACATTTACAGCCAGTCTATACTTACATGCCGTCTCACCGCCTGAACTTGGCTTGCCTGCTGCTGCTCCTCCTGTTCTTCCTCCAAAACCGTGGCCGATGTGGTCTGAAAAAATAAAAAAATTAATTTGGCACATGTGTACATGCAGCAGCGAATACTTACCCAAACTGAAGGGCAGGAAGATACTCACTTCACTCTGTGCTTGGGCCAGTTCACCCCGGGCCGGTTGCTATTCTTCTCCAGAAGACATGCTGCAATAAACAAAAAAAAAAAAAAAAAACCATTAGTATTTAAATTTAAAATGGACAGGCAGACATTAGGTTGAATACTCACATTCTTGAAGTTCCTGCTTGTCTCAAAATGCCTGGATCCTCTTGTGTCACTTGTATGCAGTCTGTAGAATAGTGGTCTGCCAGTGCAAACACCTTCTTTTATCTATGCAACCCCCCAAACAATGTTTCTTTGTGTAGGAGGTGGTTTAAACCAGTGTCTAGACATTGTTTACTCAAAAATCGCATGTCCAAGCGCACGGCTGCGACCCCATAGACTGTAATGTGTTATTTTGGCGCATTCCATGCGCACGCGATCGCATGCGCTTTTTTAACGAGGTTGGACGGAACAAAAATGCCACATGTAGCGTCTATCGCGTCTAGGCGCACACCTGGAAAAAGCACATGCGCACGAAAACGCTGCTGAACGCGTGCAAGCGCTAGACCATGCGCCCCCCCATGTTAAACATAGGGGCGCATAGCGCATGCGACCGATAGCGCATGATGCGCTGCACGCAAAAACGCTAATGTGAAACCAGCCTCAGCTGCACACACATTGTACTAATTCTGTATGTGACTGACATCTTTATATCTATATTCTATCTACTCTATTGGGTCACACTGTGATTTTACAGTATGCGGCAGATGAATTGCTGGCTTTTTCAAAGGACATGGGTGTGTAAAATTCGGACGGCACTCACATGGTTCGAGTGCCGTTTGATTTTTTTCTCGCACCCATTGATTTGCATTGATGAGTCTCGTCCGAGATACAAGGACAGTCGCAGCATACTCATAGAGCAACACTGATCAGAGTGCGGTCTGATTTTTTTTTTTTTTTTTTTTTTTTATCGGATTGCACTCGTCCATTTTCCTCGCAGATGAGTATGAGCCCTTAATGTGACTATAATGTGATTTATTTATCAGCGGGGCTCTGAATACAACTCTCGACATTGTCCCCTGCCCCCGCTGATCGCTGGCAGAGCACAGGACAATGATGTGAGCTGTCTTCAACACCTGGCACTGGGGATTAGCACAAACAGTACCGCTGATTCACAGGCGCCGGTACGTGTGATACTGGTGCGGCACATGGCTGCCACAAGTATGAAACACAGACACACATCTCTGGGCCAGACAAAATTGTTGGCACTTTGCCAAAATTGGCATTCGGCCATGACTGTATCTATAATGTAGTGTTGGATGCATCCTTCTGTCCGAAGCAGGTATAGACTGAGCTTGCACAGTGTGGCCATAGTCAGAAGGACGCATCCAACGTTAATAGAGGTGACAGGGAGGAGGATGAGGATGGAGGAGGAGTGGGGTACTGGAGATGGCTATAGGTGTAGGAGCTGACCTAAAACATTACCGTGAGCTCCGGCGAGGCTGGAAGAGGAGTGTTGGGCCGGAGTCCGCCCCTGTACATGGCGCGATCCTCCGGCGCTATTTTATTGAAGACAAATTCACACACAGTGTCTTAAACAAAATGGCGCCGAATAGCACGGTATGACCATGCGCTGACTCCGGCGCCATTTTATTTAAATATTTTATGCAGACAACGCGTAGCAGGGGAAAGTTTTATTGTTTTTTTTTGTTTGTATAGAACAACAGCAGCGCATGCAGGATGGGGGAGCATATACCAGGACCATTTTATTTTTGTTTAAATTCTATGGAAGCATGGTTGAAAAGCAATGTCTGACTTTCATTTGTTCATTTTTATAGACTTTTTTTTAACTATTACTTTTGTCAGATTCAAGTTATTTCTGTCACCATTGTGGGTTTTTGTGTGTCATTAAACGAGGGGTACCAACAGTTTTGACCACGCGTGTAATTCCAGTAGAATCTGTGACTTCTCTGCATTTAGTGGTCACTACTCACCTGGGTAGTCATATGTAGGAATCTCCTCTTTACACCGCTCATCACCCCTCATATATGTCTCTGTAGTATTAATATGGGTCAGATCTTCACCCTGAAACAAATATTGTAAAAGTCACCGACAGATGGAGAAGTCCCATCTATGATCAGCTCAAATCCTGCCATCTCCACCGCTCTCATTACACAAGTATAAAACATATAATACTGGTGGATAAAACAAGACTGAGCACAAGACCTTCACAGCCGTCTACACATCATAGGGGAGATCTCCTGACACCTTCTCTCCATCTACCTGATGATCCTGAGGAACATTGGGATCTTCTTGTTTACAGTCCTGTGGAAGAAGAGGACGGGGACATCTCTCTGGTGTTGTCCTCTTACTGGATAGATCTGGAGGAAACACATACAGGGACTGAATTCATTCTTTACATACAGATAATGATAGGCCGTGTGTATTTAGTCCTGTCTATTACCTGGTGATGTGAGGGGCTGGGGAACCTCCATCATGATGTCCTTGTACAGATCTTTGTGTCCTTCTAAATACTCCCACTCCTCCATGGAGAAATAGACGGAGACATCCTGACACCTTATAGGAACCTGACGCATACAATGATACAATCATCCCCCCGATACCTTCATAGTGTTACTGTATAATGTCCCAGCATTCCCAGCAGTGTCACCTCTCCAGTCAGCAGCTCAATCATCTTATAGGTGAGTTCTAGGATCTTCTGGTCATTGATGTCCTCATGTATCAGGGGGTGAGGTGGAGGCCCCATGATTGGACTCAGGGGTCTTCCCCATCCCTCAGACACAGGCTCCTGACAGCGCCCACTAGAGGTCTTCTTCACTACTGTGTAATCCTGGTTATGGAGAGACACATTAATAAATCTCACTACAGACATTTCCAGAGTCCTCACCTCTCCAGTTCTGTCCATCTGTTATTCCCATAGATAAGAATGATGTAATGTGACGTCATCAGAATCTCTCACCTCTCCAGTAAGCCGGAAGAGGATCTCTAGGGTGAGGGGTAATATCCTCTCCACCATCTTGTCCGTAGCCATTCGTTAAAGTTTAAAGTAAATCGTCTAGAAGATAATTATACCGATTGTATCTGCCAGGATCCTAAATGGAAGGAAGATCAGCTGATGAAGAATCATACAAAATACCATGGGAAAACAAGACACAGGAGCAGTGATGGTGGTATAGTGTAAGGACATGTGCACACCGTGTCTTTTCAGGTGGACACGTCCTGTAACCAATCCGAAAAAGTGCAAAAGTTGGAGCATAATGCACAAAAATGAAAAACAACTCACTGTTCATAGCTTCAGTTTTTCAACTTCTATTAACCCCTTCAAGATTCTAAAGCTGCAAAACAGTTACAAGAAGAGACCTGAAAAGAGCAGATAAGACGCCAAAAAATGGCATCTCAGGATCTCGTCCGTTCTGAGGACCAGAGACGGTGCCTATAGTGAGGTCACAGGACTCATTCTGTTATGAGTCCATGAAAAAGAAGAAAAAAAGGATTGTCCAGGAAGGCATCAATGTGCAGTGTATGATACGGGGAGTAGAGATTTTGTAAGAATTTGCGAATTTGTAAGAAAATGTTCGTCCATCATAAATTCGGCACAAACGTAGCTCATTTGGATTAGTGTTCCCGAGCAAAGTTCAGGCACATTTTGGTAAATGATCGTGTTTCCAATAATGCTTTTGTTAGGTATCGTAGGGTTACTGCAACGGAGAGTAGCCAGAAGACCGCAGCGTCTGATTGCTCCTACTCCTGCACTGAAAAGCACTTCTTTTTAATAGTTTCTTTTCCTTTTGGCAGTGCAGGGGTTATTCGACCATGTTGGAAACTCTGGGCTCTCAGCTCTGCTCGGTTAGCCATTCCCATCCCCTATATAATCTGGGTCCTGATTCAAAAACACGTCAGATCTAGCATTTGTTTCATGGCTTAGGAGGAGAGGTGTTCACATGAGAAGTTTTGGAGGAGTTATAAGTGACTGTTGTGGTTTGTAAGTGTGGTAATTCCCTTCCCTCCTCTACTTTGTTTTTTCCCCATCCTCCGCTCCCCAGTGCAGTCCTCTGTTATATGTGAGTGAATATTTGTATGCATGGTGTTTTCAGTATACCCTTGTTTGTGTAGCCTTGTTTGTTGGGTTGGTGTACTGTGTTGCAGAATAGCACCCCTCTTCCCTGGGTGGGCGAGCTAGGGCACTCCCTAGTGTTGGGGACAGGGAAGGAGCTCCTTATCCCGAGTCACTTGACATATGAGTCGTGACATTACGACTTTGGTTAGGTTGGGGGGGGTTTCGTGTTTGATGAGGGGAAGAGGGTGATGAATGGGGACAGGTCAGAGTAGCGGCGGTCTGTTTGTTTTTTAATGAACTTAAAGTGTTTATTCCTGCAGCCAATCAAGGTGCAGAAACCATCTACAACGTCATGACGCAAGGGCTTCTGTCATTGGTGTAATCACATGTCCCTCTCCATATAAAAAGCGGACATGCTTTGCTGGCGCTATTTTCTCAGTGTAACAGCGCAGAGAGGACGCTCCTACAAGTAAACTTGTCATACAGTTAGATACGATCCTGCCCTGTGTGAAATCGACCTTCCAGCATCAAACTAGTTTCTGCTAATAGTGTTGTGCATGCAGTAGTCCACATTTCCTACACAAAATTATTTGGGCTAATACTGTGTTGCAGTCAGGACTCCAGAGGTCACATTTACTAAAAAAAAGTCATTTGGGATAATACTCTGATGCAGGCACCAGTCCACATTTCAACATGTTAATCTTTTGTGCTAATTCTGTGGCCTAGCCACACTATATCAGCCAATAAATAATGATTATTAAATTAGTGACAGGTGACTTACAGGTCTGGGCTCAGGGTTGTGATACAACTAGTTAAAAGAGGGGAAGGGTACAGCCAACAAGAGTGTGGGAAAAAGTAAGGTTGTGTTGGAAGGGGGAAGAGGCTTGGTGTTCAAGCTTTATGTGGGGTAGGTGGTAATGTTGCTGAAAGCTCTACTGAACAAACATCGTCCTAGCCAAAGACAACTTCTGTTACTGTTCCTTACACTTGCCAATTCTACTCTAACATGAAAACCACAGAAAGAGGAAAAAATCCTCCAAAAAATTCAGAAAAAAACTGTCATGATCCCAGTGCAGGTTTTTGAGCTGCACACCTGGGGTTAATGTCTGGAGCTCAGTGCAGGCTTTGACCTGCACACCTGGGGTTAATGATTGTGGCCACTCTTTGGTTCTGGGAGAGCTTCTTAAACCCCTGGGAAACTCCAATCCCTGTCAGTTATACTTTGCCTTTGGCCGAGTGTGGTGACCTCTGTTTGCCTGTGCCTTGTTATAGCTTGCTTATATGGTTCTGACCCGGTTCTGTTTCCCGTTGTGAATTTGCCTGTTGATTCTGTACTGCGCTACCCTCTCCATGTATGACTCATTGCCTGTGATCTGACTACTCTCTGCTCGCCCCTCTTGTACCTTGCAGCTATCTCTGTGTATGACTCATTGGCTACGTCCTGACTATCCTCCCTGCCTATGCCCCCTGGTAACTTTGTCTCGCAGTTACCCTGCTAGGAGTTCTCTTGCAGCTCCTAGCTCTCTGGAGTTTAGGCCACGCCCCCAGCAGTCACGTGCTTCAGGTCCTGCTGTTCTGAAGTACGCATCTACGTGGCTGCTGCCCGCTCCACAGGTATCATTGAGCACAGTTCGCTTTACTCAGGACACGCGCACTGGCTCAGTGAGCAAGTTCAGTGCAGTGTTCCTGACAAAAACCAGACAGGCCTAAATGCATCTGCACTAATACAGGGTGCAGCGGACCCAAGTAAAATGGCAGCTGCACAGGTGCAATAATACCAAATGAATCAGCCAGCCTACAATCAGGGATTGGCCATTTAAATTTCTTTCAGGGTGCAGTTGGGCCCAAATGGTTCTGCAAACTGTGGCCTCTGTTCACACGGGATGCATTTTAGTTGGCACTGGGCAGCCCCCCTATATGGTGTTACTAAGAGGTTGTGAACCAGAAGCCCTGCATTCCCTGTGTGAACACTGCCACATGCGGATTATTTCTTCTGCACTGGTGTGCCACACGGCCAATCCCTGATTGTAGGCTGGCTGATTCACTTGATATTTATGCACCTGTGCAGCTGCCATTTTACTTGGGTCCGCTGCACCCTGTATTAGTGCAGATGCATTTAGGCCTGTCTGGTTTTTTTCTGAACTTCTGTTACTGGACAGAGTACTCAACTCCCTTTCTTTTGCAGCCACACAGCAGTACGCCTTGTACATGAGAGCCAGAAAGAGCATGTGCTCCAGTAGATGGCAAGTGCTGCATCAAGTGGCCTCTCCTCCTCTTCCTCCACCTTAACATGACACACAGTACAGAGCTCAGAGGTGGCACCAGAATTACCCTTGTTTCCCGCATCAAAACTCTCCAACCGTCCAACTCACCCACAGTACTAATCGTATAATTGCAATGCATGGATTCATGGTGCAGGGCCTGGGATAGGGCTTGGACCAACATTTCTAGCTTAAACATTGTTCATTAACAGGTGGATGAGAGACAGATGTAGGCCTGGTGCTCCGAGAGACCTGCCAAATTCAGGCAACAAACTTGGGAGACCCAACTCAGAGTCCAAACATATCCAAAAATTAGGGGCATACACCACTAAAGTGTCATCAATTTCCCCTTAGTAGAATTAGTATAATGAGGCTCTGACACTCCACTACAGGCAAGACACAACTTAAGAATCTCCACATTTCCAAAAATTGTTAACAGCAACAGCAGGCACAGGATCCATGACAAAGGTGTCACATACTACAATAACGCAAGATCAATGCAGCCCACAGAAAACTACACCATCGCCCAGTCTGTGATTGGGGTGCAACAGTCATTGGAGATCTTGGACTTGTTCATCTTGATGAAAGTTAGGCCACTCAGCTATTTTCGAAGACCAAAATGCAAAAGGGTCCAAATTCCCCCTGATGGTATGGATACTGAGCTGAAGATACTCCTCCACTATCCTCTCCAGTCGTTCGAGTGTCAGACTTGCACTCTCTTCTGCTGGTGCATGTGCTCGTTTAAAAAATGTGTGAAATGACTCTCAGAAATTGCTTATGCCACTTACCCTGCTGATGCTAATGTTCCTGAACGTTCCCAGGGTTGGAACTCTATAACTGTGATGCACTAACTGTGCGTGACTGCTGTCTTGAGGAAAACCACTCTTAATTTTGCGTACAAGTGTGTTTCAATACTCCCAGCAGCATAGGCGCATCCCATTACAGGGGGAAAGCATCTGGCAAAATGTACTCTTGTACCGTGGATCTAACAGAGTGGCAACCCAGTAGCCAGCACTATTTCTAATCTTAAAAATATGGGCATCATTTTGTAGATAGTGCAGCAAGAAGGTGCTCATATGTGGGGCGCTTCCATGAGATCTGAGTCTATGGTGTCTTGGTGGCAGGGTAACACTCAAGCTTGCTTCCTAACATCCTCTCCTGCCAACCACGGACAGCAGAGAGGGAATCATTATTCTCTTCATCTCCTGACTGCTGCATGCCCATCACCTCTTCCTCCTTGTCCTCCTCCATTTATTCCTCAGCTCCTGCACCTTCACCAACAGTTTGTCTTGTACCATGACCTCCTCCCCTCGATCACTGTAATCCACCCTCCCATGGCACGCTTGTGCGACAACAGTCGGGAACTTTAAGATATTGATATCACTTCTGCATCTTCCTCCTCTTCCTTTGGGACCACCACAACCTCACGCAGACTACTGAAAGTGTGCTCCAGCATGTAGAAGACCGGAATAGTCATGGTGATGATGGCATCGTCAGCAAAAACCATCTTAATAGACATTTCGAAACTGTGCAAAAGGGTGCAAAGGTCCTTCATCTGTGCTCACTATGTAAGCATGATTTTCACATCTGTGCTATGTTGAACCAGGCTATGCAAAAGGACATATTTCACCAGGGCTTGTCACTGCTGCCACAGTTGCTGCAACATGTGGAGAGTGAAATTCCACCATGTCGGCAGATTGCATATAAAGCCGCTAACCGGCAGGCTGAAAGACCTCTGTAGTGATGCAAGTCATTGACCTGCGGGTTGCAAGTGTCGGACGTGACAACCCAGCGACCGTGCTTTCTGCACCAGGGTATCCAGGCCGTATAATGGTAGCGATATTTCTGTACCACCAGGTTGAGGACACGAGCCATGCAAGGCATGTGTATAGTTGACTTCACATGTTCGCACCGTTATCGCACACTCCATTCCCTGCATCCAGTTTGTGTGGAAACTGCCATAGTTCAATCGCGGCCTGGATAGCTGTCCACAACTCTTAAGATGTGTGACTGCGATTTCCAAGACGTATTAATTTAAACACTGCCTGACTGTGGCGAGACCTGGCTGCGCAGTACGGAGGAATGGGGAGAGGGGAGATATTCTCTCTGCAATGTTGGAATGCGTGTCTCATTAAGAGAGAGAAAGCCAAAATCCTCCAATAAATTATTATAAAATAGAAATTTTATTGAACCATGTCTAAACATCTTAAAAAAGGGAAGAGAGTACACAAAAAAGAGACAAAAAAGTAAACATTGAGTAGAGGGATAAATTCAGTCCATCACAGATAAATAAGAATCAAAAAGAAATTTTTGCAAGCAAGATCCCAAAAAAAATAAATAAATAGAAGCAAAAATGCTTTTCAGTGGATCACAGAGCAATGTGAATAGACCAGGACTAAACATATCCTACAGCACTAAACTGGGTTAATAATAACTCAATAAAAAGGACGCCATAAAGTTCATAAATAGAATATACAAGATGATGGGAGCTTGCAGAGTAAAAAGATTTCTTTGCACATCATAGCCAAAAACCCAAAAAGCATAATAGAAAATGCTTGATAGTGGGGAAAAGGGCAGAATATACTGTACATAAATCATAAATTGTACATAGCTATCCAGAGTCCACACTGCTGCAATGTACCCCCTGACGCGCGTTTCGAGATCTCTTCCTCAGAAGGGGTGCACCCCTTTTTTATGATCTATGTATATTCTGCAAGTCTTTCCCCACTATCATCTTCTTGTATATTCTATTTATGAACTTTATGGAGTCCTTTTATTGAGTTACCATTAACCCAGTTTAGTGCTGTAGGATACGTTTAGTCCTGGTCTATTCACACTGTTCTGTGATTCACTTTAAAGCATTTTTGCTTCTATTTATTTATTTTGGGATTTTACTTGCAAAAATTTCTTTTTGATTGTTATTTATCTGTGATGGACTGAGTTTATCCCTCTGCTCTATGTTTGCTATTTTGACACTTGTGTATTGTCTTCCCTTTTATAAGATTTTTAGACATGGTTCAATAAAATTTCTATTTTATAATAATATATTGGAGGATTTTTTGTCTTAGGCTTTCTCTGTTCTCACAGTCCTCTGTGTTTAATTTTGGGGCAGTTTTTGTGCTTTTCATTAAGAGAGAGGTTGAAGGCGTAGGTTGAGGCCCTACAAGAGGTGGAGGAGGCAAGAGCAGTGGAGGAAGTGTTAGATACAGAGATTTGGTCCCACAAGCCTTGTGTGAGGCAGTGACACCTGTTACAGCTAGGGGGCGCTGTGTGTTCTCCCCAGAATACGCACGGAGGCGTATTGAGGCTAGGAGGATGAATTGCGGTCACATGCGTAGCTGGGATTGCAATGGGGAAGCAGTGACCGATGTCACAGGTAGGGGTCGCTGTGTAGTCCCCCCAGGATATGCATGGAGGTGTATGAAGGCCATAGGTGTGCATGCCAGTCACGGCCGTAGCTGTGACTGCAATGCAAACTGATAATAAAAGTAAGTGTTGGTCTTGGACATGTTAGTGTCCAAGACAGAGGTAGGGAAAACCTGCTCTGGATGTTGTGTTTGAAACAGATTGCAGTATGATAGTGTTGCAGTCTATTCCATTCTGGATCCAGGCTTCCCATGTGGCTGAAAGCCACAGGTTTCTGTGATAAAAGCCCTGCAGGAAAGGGTTAATGAGGTCTGAGTAAGACTGAGGGAGTGCTTAGTGAGTCTCAGGTGTGTCAGCGCCAGAGTGAGGCCTGGCAACCCGCGGTGTACACAGAGATGCAAGTCGTCCACAGTGACTGGTCTTGGATGTGGACAGTCCTGTGCCCGAAGGTGAACCGGTGGTGGATGTCCTGTGCCCGAAAGAAGACTGGCATGTGTAATGATTGCAAAACAGGTGGATATGGTGCCCGGCTGCGATCCGGAGGATATCCTGGACTTGGTATGGCTGTGTGAGTAAAGAGGCACTGATGCAGTGGTGCAAGACACCCATGGGAACTAGTCAGAGGAGGACTAGCATGTGTAGTGCCTGCAACATGTAATGCTGTGTGAACAGAGTCTTGGATACGGCACACATACACCCATGGGAACTAGTCAGAGGAAGAGTGGTAGGTTTAGTGTCTGTAAAATGAAGGAAGCCGTATAATATATTCTGCAAATGGTGAAATAGATGCTAATTATATGCACTTGTGTGGATTGGACAATGATGTGTGAAGATAACACATTAAAGAGACTTTTGTGGGTCACTGCCTCTTTACTGTGTATGGTGCTACCGCTGCCTTACACTTGGTTATTCCAAGACTTGGTGTTTATTGGCATCTAGTGATAATAGTTCACAATCCCCTATTGTGTAGTGGTTTATTTATAGCTGTGTGACTGTGATATCCAAGGAATATTTTTTTAAACACTGCCTGACAGATTTCTCCATCCCCTAGTGTGTAATGGTTTAGTTCTCCAACTCTAGGTGTTTAGTAGTTTACTTTTCCAACCCCTGTTGTCTAGTAGTTTAGTTCTCCATCCTCTGCTGTGTAGTGGTTTACTTCTCCATCCCAAAACGCACTGCAAGCCTTGGGGATTCCAAGACTTACAGAGCAGCCCCTTCCCCACAGCCACCCAATACTTAATCACCAAGATGTAATGACCCCTGGCCTTGCTTGCTCGTCCAGGTGTCAGTAGTAAACCGCAGCCTCGAAGACATTGATTTTTTCAAGGAACGGATGACGTCTGTGACATGCTGGTGTAACGCAGGCAAAGCTTTTTTACATAAGTAATGGCAACAGGGCAACTGGTACTGTGTGACTGCGATGGCCATCAGCTTTAGGAAAGTGACTGCATACACCAGGCGGAAAAGCAGCATTTTCATGGCAAACGGATTGGAGATGGTGAAGTTCAAGCTGTTAGCTTTCCATGTGTAGGAGGAAACAATCTTTTATGTGACTACAACTGCGGGACCAAGGGCTGGCTGCAGTGCGGAGGGAGGGTGGAGTATGGAGAACACGACAAACTGCTGGACTGTGAATGAGGTGCAGATGGAGATGTTATGGTGGATTGAGAAAGGTGTGAGGTGTTTGGTCACTGAGATCTGTCAAGAACAGCAGGCATGTCCACTTCCGTAACAGCTGATGGGCTGTCACTCACCGCAACTGTAGTGGGTAAACAAGTGGAGGTTCTGAGGCCGGAGACTTGTGTGAGAACATTTACCACAGTGAAGGAGGAGTTAGAAGTAGCAGATGTGGCTGATGGGGCGGACAGTGGGTGGTGAGGCACATTAGGCCACATTTTAGCGCAGTGAGTTAACCAGACTGATGCATGTTGATCGCTCATGTGCCGGATCATGCATGCAGTAGTTTTGGGGTTTTTTTTTTTTACAAAGTTGGCAGATTACCTGAGTTGGGTATCAAAAAAGGCCCAGGCTAGGCAACCCTTTCCACCCATGCGAACTGCACACCTGCTACCACTAATTGTACTACCAGAGTTGTGGCTGAGGATACAGTGCTTCTTGTGGTTGCATCACTCGCACATCTTTGGTTCCCCACAGTCAGGAGGTTGGAAAGTTGTGAGACGGGGGGAAAAAAGGGTGATTGCGGTGTACTGTGTGTGATGTCAATGTGGAGGAAGAGGAGGAGAGACCACTTGATGCAGCGCTTGCCATCCACTGGAGCACATGCTCTGTCTGGCCTACATCTACAAGGTGTAGATGAGTGCGTCCCCCGCAAGCTCTGTGCCTCAAGTTAACCCTGGACCTCTGATCTCTCCTTCAAAATACATATCCATGCCATTTCCCCTTCCTGCAGACTACAACTCAAAAATATTTCCCGGATCCGTACATTTCTTAATCAAGAATCTACAAAAACCCTAGTCCATGCATTCATCATCTCCTGTCTCGACTACTGCAGGCTCCTGCTTTGTGCCTTCCATTCTAACAGTCTTGTATCCCTCTAATCCGTCATAAACTCTGCTGCCTGACTAATCCACCTAACCCCCCCCACTATTCCCCGGCCTCTCCCCTCTGTCAATCCCTACACTGGCTCCCCATTACCCAGATACTACAGTTCAAAACCCTAACCATGGCATACAAAGCCATTCAAAACCTGTGTCCTCCATACATCTGTGACCTTGTCTCCCAGTACTTACCTGCAGGCAACCTCCGATCCTCATAAGACTCCTTCTGTACTCCACTACTATCTCCTCTTCCCACATTCGCATATAAGATTTCTCCTGCTCATCCCCCCTGCTCTGGAACTCTCTACCCCAACATACCATGCTCTCTCCTACTGTAGAAACCTTCACAAGGAACCTGAAGAACCACCTCTTCCAACAAGCCTACAACCTGCAGTATCCATCTCTCCACCATACCGCTGCACAAGCAGCTCTACCCTCACCTATTGTATCCTCACTCAGCCCTTGTAGACTGTGATCCCTCATGGGAAAGGTCCTCTCTCCTTCTATATCAGTCGGTGACTTGTATTAAGATTATTGTACTCGTTTTTATTATGTACACCCCTTTACACATAAATGGTGCTATAACAATAATACTGCTGAGCAGCTGCCAAAGAAAGGGAGTGGAGTAGCCCATCCAGTAACAGAAGATGTCAAAATGCTGCACAATTATACTATTCCTACTGTGGGGAAATTGATGCCACTTTGGGCATGTGTGACAATAATTTTCTGAAATGTGGAGACTCCAAGTTGGGTCTCCTTCATGTGTGCTGCCTGAATTTGGCAGAGCTCTCAGAGCAACAGGCCTTCACCTGTCACTCATCAGCCGCACTCCACATAGAGAATAATGGAGCCTCCGGCACCGACCTCCACCCGCAGAGCCGCACTCCACATAGAGAATAATGGAGCCTCCAGCACCGACCTCCACCCGCAGAGCCGCACTCCACATAGAGAATAATGGAGCCTCCAGCACCGACCTCCACCCGCAGAGTCGCACTCCACATAGAGAATAATGGAGCCTCCAGCACCGACCTCCACCCGCAGAGTCGCACTCCACATAGAGAATAATGGAGCCTCCAGCACCGACCTCCACCCGCAGAGCCGCACTCCACATAGAGAATAATGGAGCCTCCAGCACCGACCTCCACCCGCAGAGTCGCACTCCACATAGAGAATAATGGAGCCTCCAGCACCGACCTCCACCCGCAGAGTCGCACTCCACATAGAGAATAATGGAGCCTCCAGCACCTACCTCCACCCGCAGAGCCGCACTCCACATATATGGCTGCTCTGTGCGCACAGGACCTGTGATGAGGTCACAGGAGGGGAGGAGTCAGGGGTCACATGATCAGGGGCCTCAGTGTATGCAGGACTCTGCTGTGCTGGTTGTCATGGTGCTGGATGAGGGAAGTTTATGTGTGGGGTCAGGAGGGGTTTACAGTGTGGATGTAGCGGAGCTGCGTGTGTGCGAGGTGTACAGAAAACTTAGGTAAGAAAGTGAAAGAACTGGGAGCGCAGGTGGTCTTCTCTTCCATCCTCCCAGTGGATGGCCATGGAACAAGGAGGTGGAATAAGATTCTGCAGGTGAACAACTGGCTACGTCGATGGTGCCGTCAGCAACGATTTGGATTTCTGGATCACGGAGTGAACTACTTATACGATGGACTACTTGCTAGAGATGGGGTGCACCTTACGAAGACTGGAAAACATGTATTTGGAAGTCGCCTTGCTACACTTGTAAGGAGAGCTTTAAACTAGAACAACATGGGAAGGGAAGCAAAAGACCAGAAAAAGCCATACACCTGACAAATGCTATTGAGAACTCTGCTATTAGAAGTGGAAAGGAAGAACAAAGACGAAAGAATCTAATTAATAAAAATATTGGAGAAGGAGAAACCAATCACAAAGTAAAATGTTTCTATACTAATGCACAAAGCATGGGCAACAAACAAGGAGAATTGGAACTACTAACACAGGAAAAGAAATATGATGTCATTGGAATCACTGAAACTTGGTGGGACGATACACATGATTGGAATACAAGACTAGAAGGATTCAACTTATTTGCAAGAAACAGACTTGATAAACGAGGAGGGGGTGTCGCATTGTATGTTAGAAACGGGTATATCTGCACAGAGATTGAAGCTTCAGAGACTGGGAGTTCTGTGGAAACTGTTTGGGTAAGAATACAAGGACAGAACAATGGAAAGGACACCATTGTAGGCATTTACTACAGGCCGCCAGTGCAAGCTGAAGATATGGATGAACTCTTTATGCATCAAATGGCCAAGTTCTCCAAAAAATATGACATAGTTGTCATGGGAGATTTCAACTATCCAGACATTTGTTGGGAATCTCTCTCAGGCAAAACTAACAGGTCAAGGAAATTCTTATCCTCTCTTGCTGACAACTTTATCTTCCAGAAGGTAAGGGAGAAAACAAGGGGAACTGCTACCTTGGATCTAATCCTTATAAACAGGGAGGAAATGGTTGAAGAGGTAAAAGTGGCTGGGACCCTAGGAGGTAGCGACCATGCTATTTTAGAATTTTGGATAACTAGAGGCGGAAGACCTGTGAAGACTCAGACGTCAAGGTTAGATTTCAGAAAGGCAGATTTTAAGGGATTCAGAACGAGAATTGGAGGGATCCAATGGCTGGATATCCTTAAGGACAAAAATGTCCAAGAAGGATGGGAAATCTTGAAAAATGAAATTCTCAAAGCACAATTGTTAACAATTCCGAAAAGAGGGAAGAATAGGAAGCATTTAAGGAAACCAGGATGGATGAACACAGAACTTAAGCACATGCTAAAAAGGCAGAAAAAAATGTTTATAAAATGGAAAGTGAGGCATATCTAAAGAAGAATATAAAGCTGTCTGCAGATCCTGCAGGGCACAAATCAGATTATCTAAAGCTGACAATGAATTGAGGCTTGCAAGAGATGTCAAAAGCAATAATAAAGGATTTTGGGGATATGTCAAAAGTAAAAGAAAAGTCAAAGATGCTATAGGATTTTTACAGGATGAAAATGATCAAATGGTAAGACAGGATGTTGAGAAGGCCGAAGTTTTAAATTCCTATTTTGCATCTGTTTTCTCTCAGAAAGGAAATGTAACATCAACTTTTCTTCACTGTCCTATTAAGGGAATAGAAGAATCCAGGATATCTATAAACAGAAAGATAGTGAGGAAACACTTAGCTAACCTAAATGAATTCAAGTCTCCAGGTCCAGATGAATTACACCCCAGAGTACTGAAGGAGATAGCAGAAGAAATTTTAGAACCCCTCTCCATAATCTTTGAAAATTCTTGGAGAACAGGAGAAGTCCCAGAAGACTGGAGAAGAGCAAATGTTGTTCCTATCTTCAAAAAGGGGAAGAAGGTGGACCCAGGCAACTATAGGCCGGTGAGTCTGACTTCTATACCAGGAAAGATCTTTGAACAAATTATTAAACAACATGTATGTCAGTACCTGGATAAGAATGAAGTGATTAAACAGAGTCAGCATGGGTTTGTAACTAATAAGTCATGTCAGACTAACTTAATTTCCTTCTATGACGGAATCACTGATTGGGTGGATCAAGGAAATGCTGTAGATATAGTATATCTTTACTTCAGCAAAGCATTTGACATAGTATCTCATACAATCCTTATTGAAAAAATGACTAAGTATGGCATGGACAAGGCAACTGTTAGGTGGATTCATAACTGGCTTAGGGATCGGACCCAAAGAGTGGTCGTAAATGGCTGCACATCCAGTTGGAGGAAAGTCTCAAGTGGGGTACCACAGGGCTCTGTCCTGGGCCCTGTATTGTTCAACATCTTTATCAACGATTTAGATGAAGAAATTGAGGGTAAACTGATTAAATTTGCTGATGACACAAAGCTAGGAGGGATAGCTAATACTAGAGAAGAGAGAGAGAGGATTCAAAAAGATATAAATAAACTGGAGCAGTGGGCAGCAACAGAATGGTTTTTAACAGGGAAAAATGCAAAGTACTACATCTGGGCAATAAAAATGAAAAAAGCATATACAGAATGGGAGGAATAGGGCTAAGCAACAGCACATGTGAAAAAGACTTGAGTATACTAATAGATCACAGACTGAATATGAGTCAACAGTGTGATGCAGCAGCAAAAAAGGCAAATGCGATTCTAGGATGTATTAACAGAAGCATACAGTCTAGATCACGTGAAGTCATTATTTCCCTCTACTCCTCTTTGGTCAGACCTCATCTGGAATATTGTGTCCAGTTTTGGGCACCACATTTTAAAAAAGACATCAACAAGCTGGAGTAAGTTCAGAAAAGAGCAACCAGAATGGTGACCGGTCTGCAAACCCTGTCTTATGAGGAAAGGTTGCAGGATTTGGGAATGTTTAGTTTGCAAAAGAGAAGACTGAGAGGAGACTTAATAGTTGTCTACAAATATCTAAAGGGCTGTCACATTGTAGAAGGATCAACTTTATTTTCATTTGCACAAGGAAAGACTAGAAGCAATGGGATGAAACTGAATGGGAGGAGACAGATTAGATATTAGAAAAAACTTTTTGACAGAGTGATCAATGAGTGGAACATGCTGCCACGAGAAGTGGTGAGTTCTCCTTCAATGGAAGTCTTCAAACAGAGACTGGACAGACATCTGTCTGGGATGATTTAGCAAATCCTGCTTTGAGCAGGGGGTTGGACCAGATGGCCCAGGAGGTCCCTTTCAACTCTACGATTCTATGATTCTACAGAGCGGAGCCGCGTGTGTACGAGGTGTAAGGAGCGGGGCCGTGTGTGTACAATGTGTACGGTGCGGAGCCGTGTGTGTGTGAGGTGTACGGCGCTTGGAGCCACCAGAGAAAATCATTCTTGGGGACCACTATGTATCTACATAGAAATAAATACAAGACCACCAATTGTGTGGTAAAACACGCTAATATCAGGGTATAATATAAGGAAGTACATGTCTTAATTATGTTGCAGGTGTTTGGGTAGCCCCTTCATAAAATATAATGCAGCCCCCTCTCATAGAATATAATATAGCCCACCTCATAGAATATAATGCAGCACCCAACAAAATATAATGCAACCCCCTCATAAGGTAGCCTGCAGTCCCCACCATAGAATATAATGTAGCACCCTCATAGGGTATAATGCAGCCCCCATAGGGTATACTGTAGCCACCTCCTAGGGCATAATGCTGCCCCCCACATATAGTATGATGTAGCCCTCCCAGAATATAAAGTAGTCCCCTGAGAGAATAATGTAGCCCCCCCCATAGAGTATACTGTAGCCCCCCAGAATATAATGTAGTCCCCTGGGAGAATAATGCAGCCCCCCTAATAGGGTATAATACAGCCCCTCTCCAACCCATCATTGTCCTTCCACTCCACCCCCATCATTGTCCCCATCACCACCTCCATCATTGCCTTCTCCCCCACAACCCTCATCAATGCTCATTCCACCACCTCAAGCATTGCCTCCTACCCCACCAACACCATTGTCCTTTCCACCACCCCATCATTGCCAATCTCCACTACACACACACACAACACCGCACCACTCTCCCTCTCACTAACACACACACACAAAGCACCGCACCACATACACACACACGCAGACACACAGCACTACTCACTTCTCGCAGCACATCCCGGCAGCCGCTTCCTCACCAGCAGCTTTCTGTCTCAAACAGCCGCGAGCTGAATGACGACGTCATCCAGCTGCGCTGTCTCAGACAGGAAGCAGGATGGCGGGAAGTGCTGCAAGAGGTGAGTGGTGCTGTGTGTCTGCGTGTGTGTGTATGTGGTGCGGTGCTTTGTGTGTGAGAGAGCGGTGTGGTGGTGGTGGGGCTTTACATGCGGGCAGTGTTAGCTGCAGCCTGCGGCTAACGCTGCCCGCTATTAAAGTGAAATGGTATTCACTCCTCTCCACACCCATGGGGAAGCGTGAATATTCATTACTCATTAGCAACGGGGACAGGCGTGGCTTCCTGTCACACGCTGCTGCGGCACACGGCGGGCGTCCTTGGCTCAGTGGACCCATAGCCACTGGCCAGTAAGACCCAGGGTATATGGCACGCAGCCGTGTGTGTGTATGAGGTGTACGGAGCGGAGCCGCGTGTGTACGATGTGTACGGAGCGGAGCCGCGTGTGTACGAGGTGTACGGAGGGGAGCCGCGTGTGTACGAGGTGTACGGAGCGGAGCCGCGTGTGTACGATGTGTACGGAGCGGAGCCGCGTGTGTACGATGTGTACGGAGCGGAGCCGCGTGTGTACGATGTGTACGGAGCGGAGCCGCGTGTGTACGATGTGTACGGAGCGGAGCTGCGTGTGTACGATGTGTACGGAGCGGAGCCGCGTGTGTACGATGTGTACGGAGCGGAGCCGCGTGTGTACGATGTGTACGGAGCGGAGCCGCGTGTGTACGATGTGTACGGAGCGGAGCCGCGTGTGTACGATGTGTACGGAGCGGAGCCGCGTGTGTACGATGTGTACGGAGCGGAGCCGCGTGTGTACGATGTGTACGGAGCGGAGCCGCGTGTGTACGATGTGTACGGAGCGGAGCCGCGTGTGTACGATGTGTACGGAGCGGAGCCGCGTGTGTACGGAGCGGAGCCGCGTGTGTACGGAGCGGAGCCGCGTGTGTACGGAGCGGAGCCGCGTGTGTACGATGTGTACGGAGCGGAGCCGCGTGTGTACGATGTGTACGGAGCGGAGCCGCGTGTGTACGATGTGTACGGAGCGGAGCCGCGTGTGTACGATGTGTACGGAGCGGAGCCGCGTGTGTACGAGGTGTACGGAGCGGAGCCGCGTGTGTACGATGTGTACGGAGCGGAGCCGCGTGTGTACGATGTGTACGGAGCGGAGCCGCGTGTGTACGATGTGTACGGAGCGGAGCCGCATGTGTACGGAGCGGAGCCGCGTGTGTACGATGTGTACGGAGCGGAGCCGCGTGTGTACGATGTGTACGGAGCGGAGTCGCGTGTGTACGATGTGTACGGAGCGGAGCCGCGTGTGTACGAGGTGTACGGAGCTTCTAATTTCTGGCCAGTCAGAAGCTGTGCTCAGAAGTTTGAGCCACGGGACTAGAGCAGTGACATAAATGGTGAATACACCGAAGGATGAGTATATGACCAGGGCAGGAGACTTGCACTTAAAGCACCATTCCAGCGGTGAGGGAAAAAAATGTGTCCCCTAGAAGGTTTGGTTTCTCTCAATAGAAGATAATTGAGAGAAACCGAAAGAGTCATCATATGACCGCCTGCTGACATCAGCGATGCTGGGGCCATTGTTACTGTACATGGGGGGACTTAGGGGACATAATTAAATGTTAAGTGGGCACAAGTGGGACTTTATTTCTATGTAAGGAGCACAGTGGTGGCAATATTATATTGGGCGGTAAGAGGAGCCACGGTTATTGTACCGCACAGTAGGTGCACTAAGTGGGACACCAAGGTCTGTGGTGAAAATAAGAAAAACATTAGGAAAAAAAAAAAATGTAAATAGTAAGACAACACAAACAATACTCCCGTTTGCTGAGCAAGCACAGGCCTCAGAAAAGCAAGGTTACAGTGGTATTTGTATTTTCTTATTATCCTTTGAGCAGCGCCACTTATAACCTGGTTCTCCTGTCTCATGTCCTTGTTGAAGCGATCCTTCATTGAATGCAAACGGACTCTTATTCTCTTCACTGTGAAGGGAGAAAAAAAGGAAAAAATTTATTGTAAAACAATGCACCTACATTTACAGTTTCAATGGCGCGTCACACCACATTGCAATACTTACCAAAATCATTTCTGGTACGTGTCACTTTCCCAATCATGCAACAGCGATCTGGCCACTTCTTCCCAGAGTCGTCGAATCACAACAGTGTCGGAGTTCTGACGATCACGGGTGTCCCACAATGGTACTCGCTCTTGCACAAGGTTAATGAGTTGATTGTTGTCAATGTCCTGTTTGGCTTCTTCCCGTTGTGGAACCTATAGATCAAATAAAACAAAACTATTTAAAGTAAAACTGAAAAAAAATTCAATTACAACTCTGATGAAAAAATACTTACACCCCGCCTTTCCTCCTGAGACACATGAGCTCGACGACCCAGGGAAGAATCATTTCCACTCGACTGCTCCTGCTCTTCATCAATGGAAGGTACCTGTAAAGAAATTACATAATATAACACAGGTATAGTATTGCCAGTCACTACATACCAATCAGTATAGCAAATGTGATAACATAATCTTTGATAGTGTTGGCCCCCTTAAAAATAGTCTGGGTGAAATGGTGGATGAGGATGAGGAAAAAGCCAATATGCTACATGACTTTTTTTCATCAGTATTTACACAAGAAAATCCCATGACGGATAACATTATCAGTGATAAAAATTCTCCATTAAATGTCACCTGCTTAACCCAGCAGGAAGTACGGCAGTGTCTAAAAATCACTAAGATTGACAAATCCCCGAAACCAGATGGGATACACCCCCGAGTACTGCAGGAATTAAGTACAGTCATAGATATACCATTATTTTTAATCTTTAAAGATTCCATAATAACAGGATCTGTACCACAGTACTGGCGTATGGCAAATGTGGTGCCAATATTCAAAAAGGGACACAGTAAGTTTAACCTCAACTGTGGGTAAAATCCTGGAGTGTTTTCTAAGAGATACTAAACTGGAGTATCTGAAGAAGAATAACCTCATGACCCAATATCAACATGGGTTTACGAGGGACCGTTCCTGACAGACTAATCTGGTAAGCTTTTATGAAGAGGTAAGTTCCGGGCTGGACCAAGTGAATGCAGTGGACGTGGTGTACATGGACTTTTCAAAAGCTTTTGATACGGTGCCACACAAAAGGCTGATACATAAAATGAGAACAATGGGGATAGGGGAAAATATGTGTAAGTGGGTTATGAGCTGGCTCAGGGATAGGAAACAAAGGGTGGTTATAAATGGAGCACACTCTGACTGGGTCACGGTTACCAGTGGGGTACAACAGAGGTCAGTATTGGGCCCGCTTCTTTTTAACATATTTATTAAAGACCATGTAGAGGGCATAGAGAGTAGAATTTCAATATTTGCAGATGATCTTAAACTCTGCAGGGTAATCAATACAGAGGAGGACAATTTTATATTACAGGAGGATTTATGTAAGCTAGAAGCTTGGGCTGATAAATGGCAAATGAGCTTTAATGGGAATAAATGTAAGGGTATATGGGTAGAACAAACACGATGTATAATTATGTGCTTAATTGTAAAACACTGGGCAAAACTATCACTGAAAAAGACCTGGGTGTATGGGTGGACGACAAACTCACATTTAGTGGCCAGTGTCAGGCAGCTGCTGCAAAGGCAAATAAAATAATGGGATGTGTCTGCACCACCACGGCTGGCCCCGCTGCCACCTCTGTACTCACCGCTGGCCCCACCGCTGCTTCTGCCTCCGGCCCAGGTTCCTCCTTCCTCTCTGCTCCAGCGCGCACCTCCGGTCCTCCTCCTTTCCGGCGGGCGGCTTCCTGGTGCGCTCTTCCTCTGCCCTCGCCGTGCGCACTGTGCCTCTGCGCACGCGCCAGGGTGTCAGACCGCGCATCCCTGCAGTACTGCCGCCCGTCAGCGTGACTTGACCCGGACCCACCTCCTGGCCAATCAGGGGCTATCACCAGGTATTTCAGGTCGCCCTCCCTTAGGCGAGGCGCCTGACTATCGAGTTAGTTTCTCGCTTTGTCCAGGCCCTGCTCGCTTCTGCTAGCCCCTTGCTCCAGCTCGCTCTCCTGGTTCCCGTGCTTCTCCTGCCTGTGCATCTGCTAACCCTTCTGTGTCTTCTTTCCTTTTGCAGTCCGCTGTACCCCTGCCTCCGCCAGGTTCCCGCTGTCCTCCATCGTTCCGCCTGCAACTCTCTCTCCTCCCCCTGGACTCTGGTTATCCCGGACATCTCGCCGGATTCCCCACCGCTCATCAGCTGCTCATCCTCTTGAGCAGACCCCTGGTCCTGGCTGCTGTGACGTTTGAACTCCTTGAGCCTGCTCCCAAACGGTCCCTGTATAGGGGTCGGTCCACCTGGTGCACTCGCTCGGGGAGGGTTCGACGTCACGGTCCAGTGGGTCCACTCTTGCTCCCGTCACCAGTAGTGTAACAGAATAGTCAGGCCATGGACCCTGCCGGGGCCACCGCCCAAAAAGAGCTAGTGTTCCTACGGGAGAATCAAACCCGTATAATGTCTTTTATGAAGACTATGGACTCCCACCTGTCGGCCTTGCAGGCCACTGATCCCAACAACGCCTCCCAATTGGCCAGCCTTCAGCAGGAGCTGGTTCAGCAACGTGATACCCAGGCCCATATTCTCTCCTATATGGCTTCGGTCGACGATCGGCTGCTCTCCCTTCAGTCGGCTTCTGCACGAGACCGTCTCGCAGTCCAGACCCTGTACCTGCCTCGTCCCCTAGGCTTGGAAAACTGCCTCAGTATGGCGGCGACCCAAAGTTGTGCAGGGGCTTCTTGAATCAGTGCAGGTTGCACTTCGAACTCCTACCTCAGCAATATCCCACTGACCGGGCTAAAGTAGCCTTCATTGTGTTCCACTTGGAGGGAGAGGCACTCTCCTGGGTGAATCCCCTGTGGGAGCGGGACGATCCCATTGTCTCTCGTGTCCAGACCTTCATGGACACTTTTCGCAAAGTTTTTGACGAGCCCGGACGGTTGGCTTCCACAACAGAGTCCCTTTTCTGCCTCACTCAGGGTACTCTTACTGTCGGACAATACGCCATCCGGTTCCGTACCTTGGCCTCTGAGTTGGGGTGGAATAATGAGGCTTTGGTTGGGGCCTTCTGGCGGGGTCTCTCGGGCAAAATTAAGGACGAACTGGCGGGGCGAGATACCCCGACTACCTTGGAGGATCTCATTTCTTTGGCCGCACGAATTGACCTCCGATTCCAGGAACGCGCCCGTGAGGCTGCTAGAGAGAGACTGCTTAGACCATCTTCCTCTCTTCACAGGCCATTCAGTCCACGTCCTCTTGGGTCGTCCTCCAGTCCGACGCCAGAGCCGATGCAAGTGGATCGGGTCAAGTTGGCAGAACAGCGCCGGAGGGAGAGATTGATGGAGGGCTTGTGTCATGGTCCAGTCCGGAGTTTAATTTCTGCTGTCTTCACTCCGGACTGGTCATGCGGGAGTTAATCTCCTCAGCCTTGTTCTGGAGCTAGCTGGGCTATTTCAGTCTCTCACAGCCTGCTGACCAGTGTTAGTGATAGCTCAAGCTTCCAGTTTAGAGCCTCTGACCCTTGTACCATGGTGTTCCTCCTTCCTTTGACTGATATTCACTTGTATGACCCGGACTGATTTCTGACCCCGTCTCTTGGTGTTTGTCTCTGCTGTTACGTTCCCTCTCTGGCATCTGATTCCCCGGCTTGTACCCCGACCACGTATTTCGTCTCACGTTTTGGACCCCGTGCTCATGTTCTGGCTTTCTGACTCTCGGCTTGGTATTTTGACTACGTGTATTGCTGCTTCTTCTGGTACGTCTGCTCCTGCTAGTTTCTGACTCTGTACGTCTGACTATTCTCTCTCGTTACCTGTGGCACCTGTGCTGTTGCTCAGGGTTGCTGCTCTTAGTGTGTAACCTCTCTTCCCTCACCAGCTCCCCCTGGTGGAGGTTTCACTACAGCTTGTGCCTGTATTGTGGCAGCGCGTCTCACTTCCTGCGTTCCTGCCCTGAGAGGCCGGGAAACTCCTCCTCCTAGGCCAGGTAAGAGAGGCCGTCCTAGGTGTGTCTCACTCCTCTCATCCTCTTACCCTTTCTGTTCAGCTGGTTTTTGGTCGGGGACGTGGTTCGGAGGTGGCCTATGTGGACACGGGCGCGGCGGGGAACTTCATCAAGTTGAAGGAGGTGAAGAAGTACCGGATTCCCGTGATTACTCTGAAGATTCCACGTGTTATCGTCTCTGTTGATGGGAGACCTTTACAAGTATCTGTGTCCTTGGTTACAGAAGAGGTGCGTCTACAAATCGGGGCCTTGCACCAGGAGCAGATCGCGTTCTACGTCCTACCCAACCAATTCCACGCTCTTCTACTATCCTTCCCTGGCTTAGGACACATGAACCCGTTCTGGATTGGCGTTCCGGTGAAGTCCTCCGCTGGGGGCATCCTTGTCAAGAGAGGTGCCTGGGGTCCGTCCTTCCTGCCACTCCTCCTCCAGTCTCCTTGGGTCCTGCGGGCTTACCTGCCGCATACTGGTCGTTTTCTGAGGTGTTCGATAAGAAGGAGGCAGAGACACTTCCCCCGCATCGCCCGTATGATTGTCCTATTGATCTACGACGCGGGACCACTCCGCCCAGGGGGGCGAATTTATCCCTTGTCTCCAGTCAAGACTACGGCCATGTCTGAGTACATTCGTGATAATTTAGCCAGAGGGTTCATACGGAAGTCTTCTTCTCCTGCCGGTGCCGGGTTCCTCTTCGTGAAAAAGAAGGACGGTTCGCTCCGTCCTTGCATTGATTTCCGGGGACTGAACAACATTACTATAAAGAATAAAATATCCCTTGCCTCTTATCCCTGACTCTTCGACCGGCTACGTGGAACCCGCGTCTTCGAAGTTGGACCTACGCGGAGCCTATAATCTCGTCCGCATTCGCTCCGGTGACAAATGGAAAACTGCCTTTAACACCCGGGACGGGCGTTATGAATATCTTGTTATGCCCTTCGGCCTCTGCAATGCTCCCGCGGTGTTTCAGGAGTTCGTTAATGATATCTTCTGAGATCTGCTGTACTCCTGCGTGGTAGTGTATCTAGACGACATCCTTATTTTTTCCCCGGATCTGGCGTCCCACAGGAGTGTTCGTCAGGTACTGCAGCGCCTGCGGGAGAATCGCCTCTACGCGAAGCTTGAGAAGTGTCTCTTTGAGCAGTCTTCGTTGCCCTTCTTGGGCTACATTGTTTCGGATTCTGGGCTGGAAATGGATCCTGAAAAACTGTCCGCAATTCTTCAATGGCCCCGTCCGGTGGGGGTCAAGGCGATTCAACGGTTCCTCGGCTTCGTCAATTACTATCGTCAATTTGTGCCACATTTTTTATCAGTCATCAAACCCATTTCCAATCTCACTCGCAAAGGCACCAACTCCTCGTTCTGGCATCCAGATGCTGAAAAGACCTTTTCCTATTTGAAGCAACCTTTTGCGACGGCACCTGTGCTACACCGACCCGAGGCTAACAAGCCATTCATTTTGGAGGTAGATGCCTCATCCACGGGAGCTGGTGCAGTGCTCTCTCAGAGGTCCCCGTCCGGACGACTGGTTACCTGTGGGTTCTTCTCAAAGGCCTTCTCTCCTGCAGAGTGTAATTACTCCATCAGGGATCGCCAGTTGCTGGCCATAAAGTTGGCACTGGAGGAGTGGCTCTCCTTGAGGGGTTGGTCCACCCGTTTACCATCTTTACCGACCACAAAAACCTGGCGTACCTCCAGTCAGCCCACAGACTTAGCCCCCGGCAAGCCAGATGGTCTCTCTTTTTTGGCCGGTTCGATTTTTGAGCTGCGTTTACGTCCCGGGCCTGAAAACGTCAAGGCAGATGCATTGTTCTGGTCTCTGCAGTCTCCTGATTTGGTGGAGGAACCGACTCACATCATCGATCCAGCCAAGATCATCACCAGGGGAAGAGTCTTGAGGAGATCATTTGCATATTCCCAGTGCCTTCTGGGATAAGTGAAGAGTCTCCGCGAGCTCAACGATCACTGGGTTTTGGCCGTTGCAGCTGAAAAGAGGAAATCGGAAAACCAGGGGAAGAGTCTTGAGGAGATCATTTGCATATTCCCAGTGCCTTCTGGGATAAGTGAAGAGTCTCCGCGAGCTCAACGATCACTGGGTTTTGGCCGTTGCAGCTGAAAAGAGGAAATCGGAAAACCAGGGGAAGAGTCTTGAGGAGATCATTTGCATATTCCCAGTGCCTTCTGGGATAAATGAAGAGTCTCCGCGAGCTCAACGATCACTGGGTTTTGGCCGTTGCAGCTGAAAAGAGGAAATCGGAAGGCGCGCGAATTTTGGCTCATCTTTCATCGTTTTTAAGAAATCTCAAGATGGAAGAGGCCAGGAGCCATTTGGTGAGCTGCATTTCTTGCTACATGTTCACAGACTTACCAGTGGAAAAGCCAAACTTCACATGCCACAAATGCAAGCTTGTGTCCCTGTTGGAGGAAAAGTTGCAAAATCTCGAAGAGAGCATGGCTACGTTGAAGATCATTAAGGAAGGTGAAGAGTTCTTGGACAGAGCAGAATTATCTCTTCATGTTACAGAAAGAGAAGAAATTCGAAGTGCACCTGAAGAAACAGAGGAATGGAGACATGTGACCCAGAGAAGCAGGAGGATCAGGAGGCAGTCAGCACCCATACTGCTCAGAAACCAGTACCAGGCTCTCACGCAGGAAAATGATGAAGAAATACATCAGGATAAGACTTTGCCAACAAACAGCAACCTTGTACGCCTTCAGAGTCCTCCTGGATGGAGAAAGAAAAATGTTGTGAAGAAGAAACGGAGAGTGGTGGTCATGGGGGATTCCCTGTTGAGAGGAACAGAGGCCGCTATCTGCAGACCGGATATAACTTCAAGAGAAATGTGCTGTCTTCCAGGTGCAAAAATTAAAGATGTGTCTGACAGGATATCAGGACTCTTCAGACCTACAGATGACTACCCATTCCTGCTACTACATGTGGGGACAAATGACACCGCAAGAAACGACCTGGAAACCATCTGCAGAGACTTTGAAGACTTAGGCAAGAAAGTGAAAGAACTGGGAGCGCAGGTGGTCTTCTCTTCCATCCTCCCAGTGGATGGCCATGGAACAAGGAGGTGGAATACGATTCTGCAGGTGAACAACTGGCTACGTCGATGATGCCGTCAGCAACGATTTGGATTTCTTGATCACGGAGTGAACTACTTATACGATGGACTACTTGCTAGAGACGGGGTGCACCTTACGAAGACTGGAAAGCATGTATTTGGAAGTCGCCTTGCTACACTTGTAAGGAGAGCTTTAAACTAGAACAACATGGGAAGGGAAGCAAAAGACCAGAAAAAGCCATACACCTGACAAATGCTATTGAGAACTCTGCTATTAGAAGTGGAAAGGAAGAACAAAGACGAAAGAATCTAATTAATAAAAATATTGGAGAAAGAGAAACCAATCACAAACTAAAATGTTTCTATACTAATGCACAAAGCATGGGCAACAAACAAGGAGAATTGGAACTACTAACACAGGAAAAGAAATATGATGTCATTGGAATCACTGAAACTTGGTGGGACGATACACATGATTGGAATACAAGACTAGAAGGATACAACTTATTTGCAAGAAACAGACTTGATAAACGAGGAGGGGGTGTTGCATTGTATGTTAGAAACGCGTATATCTGCACAGAGATTGAAGCTTCAGAGACTGGGAGTTCTGTGGAAACTGTTTGGGTAAGAATACAAGGACAGAACAATGGAAAGGACACCATTGTAGGCATTTACTACAGGCCGCCTGTGCAAGCTGAAGATATGGATGAACTCTTTATGCATCAAATGGCCAAGTTCTCCAAAAAATATGACATAGTTGTCATGGGAGATTTCAACTATCCAGACATTTGTTGGGAATCTCTCTCAGGCAAAACTAACAGGTCAAGGAAATTCTTATCCTCTCTTGCTGACAACTTTATCTTCCAAAAGGTAGGGGAGAAAACAAGGGGAACTGCTACCTTGGATCTAATCCTTATAAACAGGGAGGAAATGGTTGAGGAGGTAAAAGTGGCTGGAACCCTAGGAGGTAGCGACCATGCTATTTTAGAATTTTGGATAACTAGAGGCGGAAGACCTGTGAAGACTCAGACGTCAAGGTTAGATTTCAGAAAGGCAGATTTTAAGGGATTCAGAAAGATAATTGGAGGGATCCAATGGCTGGATCTCCTTAAAGACAAAAATGTCCAGGAAGGATGGGAAATCTTGAAAAATGAAATTCTCAAAGCACAGTTGTTAACAATTCCGAAAAGAGGGAAGAATAGGAAGCATTTAAGGAAACCAGGATGGGTGAACACAGAACTTAAGCACATGCTAAAAAGGAAGAAAAAAATGTTTATAAAATGGAAAGAGGGAGGCATATCTAAAGAAGAATATAATGCTGTCTGCAGAATCTGCAGGGCACAAATCAGATTAGCTAAAGCTGAAAATGAATTGAGGCTTGCAAGAGATGTCAAAAGCAATAATAAAGGATTTTGGGGATATGTCAAAAGTAAAAGAAAAGTCAAAGATGCTATAGGATTTTTACAGGATGAAAATGATGAAATGGTAAGACAGGATGTTGAGAAGGCTGAACTTTTAAATTCCTATTTTGCATCTGTTTTCTCTCAGAAAGGAAATGTAACACCAACTGTTATTCACTGTCCTATTAAGGGAATAGAAGAATCCAGGATATCTATAAACAGAAAGATAGTGAGGAAACACTTAGCTAACCTAAATGAATTCAAGTCTCCAGGTCCAGATGAATTACACCCCAGAGTACTGAAGGAGATAGCAGAAGAAATTTCTGAACCACTCTCCATAATCTTTGAAAATTCTTGGAGAACAGGAGAAGTGCCAGAAGACTGGAGAAGAGCAAATGTTGTTCCTATCTTCAAAAAGGGGAAGAAGGTGGACCCAGGCAACTATAGGCCGGTGAGTCTGACTTCTATACCAGGAAAGATCTTTGAACAAATTATTAAACAACATTTAAGTCAATACCTGGATAAGAATGAAGTGATCAAACAGAGTCAGCATGGGTTTGTAACTAATAAGTCATGTCAGACTAACTTAATTTCCTTCTATGATGGTATCACTGATTGGGTGGATCAAGGAAATGCTGTAGATATAGTATATCTTGACTTCAGCAAAGCATTTGACAAAGTCTCTCATACAATCCTTATTGAAAAAATGACTAAGTATGGAATGGACAAGGCAACTGTTAGGTGGATTCATAGCTGGCTTAGTGATCGGACCTAAAGAGTGGTCGTAAATGGCTGCACATCCAGTTGGAAGAATGTCTCAAGTGGGGTACCACAGGGCTCTGTCCTGGGCCCTGTATTGTTCAACATCTTTATCAACGATTTAGATGAAGGAATTGAGGGTAAACTGATTAAATTTGCTGATGACACAAAGCTAGGAGGGATAGCTAATACTAGAGAAGAGAGAGAGAGGATTCAAAAAGATTTAAATAAACTGGAGAAGTGGGCAGTAACTAACAGAATGGTTTTTAACAGGGAGAAATGCAAAGTACTACATCTGGGCAATAAAAATGAAAAAAGCATATATAGAATGGGAGGAATAGGGCTAAGTGACAGCACATGTGAAAAAGACTTGGGTATACTAATAGATCACAGACTGAATATGAGTCAACAGTGTGATGCAGCAGCAAAAAAGGCAAATGCAGTTCTAGGATGTATTAACAGAAGCATACAGTCTAGATCACGTGAAGTCATTATTTCCCTCTACTCCTCTTTGGTCAGACCTCATCTGGAATATTGTGTCCAGTTTTGGGCACCACATTTTAAAAAAGACATCAACAAACTGGAGCAAGTTCAGAAAAGAGCGACCAGAATGGTGACCCGTCTGCAAACCCTGTCTTATGAGGAAAGGTTGCAGGATTTGGGAATGTTTAGTTTGCAAAAGAGAAGACTGAGAGGAGACTTAATTGCAGTCTACAAATATCTAAAGGGCTGTCACATTGTAGAAGGATCAACTTTATTCTCATTTGCACAAGGAAAGACTAGAAGCAATGGGATGAAACTGAATGGGAGGAGACACAGATTAGATATTAGAAAAAACTTTTTGACAGTTAGAGTGATCAATGAGTGGAACAGGCTGCCACGAGAAGTGGTGAGTTCTCCTTCAATGGAAGTCTTCAAACAGAGGCTGGACAGACATCTGACTGGGATGATTTAGCGAATCCTGCTTTGAGCAGGGGGTTGGACCAGATGGCCCAGGAGGTCCCTTCCAACTCTACGATTCTATGATTCTATGATTCTATGATTCTATCACGGTGGCCCCTGTGAGACTGATCACTCCTCCTCCAGGCAAGACCTACGTTCCTGAGGCAGACAGAAAAGAGGTGCTGCATTGGGGACATTCTTCTAAAGTTTCTGGACATGTCTGAGTCAAAAAGACACTGGATCTCATTGCTTGTTTTTATTGATGGCCTTCACTTCGCCAGGATGTGACTGACTTCACGGCTTCTTGTTCCTCTTGTGCCAAGGTCAAGGTTCCTAGACGGCTACCCTCCGGACTTCTGCTTCCTCTGCCAATCCCCTCGGTTCCATGGCAACATATAGCTTTGGATTTCATCACAGATTTGCCTAACTCGTCCGGATGTACTACTATCCTGGTAGCGGTCGATTGCTTCTCCAAGATGGCCCATTTTATTCCTCTTCCAGCACTGCCTTCCGCTCCAGAGTTGGTGAAGATTTTTATCCAGCATGTCTTCCGCCTTCACGGCTTCCCGCAGCATATTGTCTCTGATCATGGTGTACAATTCACCTCTCGATTTTGGAGAGCCTTATGTAAACTTCTGGAGGTGAGATTGGACTTTTCTTCCGCGTACCACCCTCAGTCCAACGGTCAAGTGGAACACGTTAATCAGGTGCTAGCATCATATTTATGCCTGTTCTCTAATGCTCATCAAGATAACTGGGTCCATCTCCTCCCTTGGGCAGAATTCTCATACAATAATCATTCTAGCGAGTCCTCGGCCAAGTCTCCATTTTTTGTGGTGTTTGGGATGCATCCTGGTATTCCTCTACCTATATCCGCTACCTCCGGTGTGCCTGCAGCAGATTCCCTGGCAATAGAGTTCAGCAAGATCTGGTCCGAGACTAAAGAGGCTCTCAAGAAGTCCGGGGAGCGCATGAAGAGACACGCTGAAAAGAGACGCTTGGATTCTCCGACTTATCTCCCGGGACAAGTTTGGCTTTCGGCCAAGTATATTAGGCTGAAGCTCCCTTCCTACAAGCTGGGACCTCACTGCATTGGGCCTTTCAAGATTCTCAAAAGCATTAACAACGTGTCCTACCGGCTGGAGTTGCCAGCCTCGCTCCGAGTTCCCAACACCTTCCACGTCTCTCCTTAAGCCGGTTGTCTTGCATCGTTTCCACTCGGCTCCGAACTCTTCTCCTCTACCTGTCAGTTCTGATGATGTCTTTGAGGTGAGAGACATTTTGGCCTCGAAAAGGGTGAGGGGTAAAACATTTTTTCTAATCGATTGGAAGGGTTTCGGTCCCGAGGAGAGATCTTGGGAGCCGCAAGAGAACATCAATGCCCCACGCATCCTTAAGAGGTTTTTATCCAGACACAGTGGAGGGGGGTGTAAGAGAGGGGGTACTGTCAGCACCGCCATGGCTGGCCCCGCTGCCGCCTCTGTACTCACCCCTGGCCCCGCCACCGCTTCTGCCTCCGGCCCGGGTTCCTCCTTCCTCTCTGCTCCGGCGCGCACCTCCGGTCCTCCTCCTTTCCGGCGGGCGGCTTCCCGGCGCGCTCCTCCTCTGCCCTCGGCCACACGTACTGTGCCTCTGCGCACGCGCCAGGGTGTCAGACCGCTCGTCCCTGCAGTACTGCCGCCCGCCAGCGTGACCTGACCCGGACCCACCTCCTGGCCAATCAGGGGCTACCACCAGGTATTTCAGGCCGCCCTCTCTTAGGGGAGGCGCCTGACTATCGAGTTAGTTTCTCGCTTCGTCCAGGCCCTGCTCGCTTCTGCTAGCCCCTTGCTCCAGTTCGCTCTCCTGGTTCCCGTGCTTCTCTTGCCTGTGCCTCTGCTAACCCTTCTGTGTCTTCTTTCCTTTTGCTGTCCGCTGTACCCCTGCCTCCGCCAGGTTCCTGCTGTCCTCCATCGTTCCGCCTGCAACTCTCTCCTCCCCCTGGACATCTCGCCAGATTCCCCACCGCTCATCAGCTGCTCATCCTCTCGAGCCGACCCCTGGTCCTGGCTGCCGTGACGTTTGAACTCCTTGAGCCTGCTCCCAAACGGTCCCTATGGGTCGGTCCACCTGGTGCGCTCACTCGGGGAGGGTTTGACGTCACGGTCCAGTGGGTCCACTCTTGCTCCCGTCACCAGTAGTGTAACAGGATGTATGAAAAGAGGCATAGTGTCAGTATTCCGGGTTTTCTAAATCACATTGTGAATGAATTTGCCCTTTGTTAAGATGGAGGTTGCTGTTTTTGTGTGCCCTAGTTCCTGTTCATGTGTATAAAACCGGCTCAGGTGCTGCCTTTCCTTGCTGGAGTATTCTGCTTTCTTCAGCTGTGCTGCTGGTTTCGGAGTGTGCTTCTGCTGTGGCTCTGGTCATTCCCTGTTCTCTGTAGGAAAGCTGCACTCATCTTTGGAACTTAACCCTTGGTTCACGGTATCTGGTAAGAACTGTGTTCCTGAACTATGTGTGGTTCTTAACCCTTCACTCTTCCCCAATGAGAGCAGTCGGAACTGTCACATACCGTATGCCTTAATGTGAACCTGTTTCTGGACTCGCCTGTGTTCCTGCCGCTCCAGGGATCAACTTGTGAATCAGCCTTTGGACTTTCCTGTGCTCTTGCTGCGTCTGGGATTTACCTATAGACTTGTTCTGGACTTCCCTGTGCTTGCTACATACCTAATTGGACTCTCTCTGCATCACTACGTTGTGAACTGCGCCACATCACCTGAGTGTTACACTCACCTTGGATCACATGTTTATGAGAACCCTGTTTTAGGAACTTTACTGAATTGCTATATAGCTTTAGGACTTGTCTCACTTCAGGTTATCAGCATATTGTTTTTGGGTGTCACTGCTGTTATAAAATACACTATTTGCACTAAAGTAAACCGCTTCTGTCTGTTCATTGCTCCACGCTATCAGAATCCTCGAGTTCCTACAATATTATTACACATAGATGCTCATGAGGAGAACATAATTTTACCTCTATATAAGTCACTAGTGCGACCACACTTAGAATACTGTGTACAGTTCTGGTCTCCGGTGTATAAGAAAGACATAGCTGAACTGGAGCGGGTGCAGAGAAGAGCGACCAAGGTTATTAGGGAACTGGGGGTCTGCAATACCAAGACAGGTTATTACACTTGGGGTTATTTAGTTTGGAAAATCGAAGGTTTAGGGGTGATCTTACTACAATGTATAAATATATGCAGGGACAATACCAAGACCTTTCTAATGATCTTTTTACTCTTAGACCTGTGACGGGGACAAGGGGGCATCCTCTACGTCTGGAGGAAAGAAGGTTTAAGCATACTCACAGACACGGATTCTTTACTGTAAGAGCAGTGAGACTATGGAACTCTCTGCCATATGATGTTGTAATGAGTGATTCCCTACTAAAATTTAAGGAGGGACTGGATGCCTTACTTGAAAAGTATTACATGGTATCTACACTAGTTTCCTTAATATTGCGTTGATCCAGGGAGCTAGTCTGATTGCAGCATGTGGAGTCGGGAAGGAATTTTTTTCCCCAATGTGAAGCCTACTGTTTCCACATGGTTTTTTTTGCCTTCCTCTGGACCAACATGTTAGGGCAGGTTAGGATAGGATATTGGTAGAACTAGAAGGACTTAAAGTCTTCCTTCAACCTTAATAACTATGTTACTATGTCCACCCTGGGAAGAAGTCAGTTCTTCACTTGAGGACCTGGTTGAAGAGCAAGTAGCAGTCAAGTGTCACACTACAGGAAAAGATAACAAAAAATTGAACTTTTTAAGAGCCAAACACAATGTATCAAAAAAATAAATAAATAAAACAATGGCCACCAATACTTACATTACAGGCAGTAGTCCAACAGCACAGCAGTCAGGACAGGGACAGACGCCAGCCCCAGGACAGACGCCAGCCCCAGGACATGCGGCAACACCAGGAGACAACCAGTCTAAAAGGAGCAGAAAAAAATTAGTACAAAGTACAGACTGCAGTGAGAGAGACAGACATTTTCAAAGGTTCTATACTTACATAGCCAGTGTTGTTCTCAGATCCAGAGTCTTTAAAGTAATGGCCTTGCAGTTTCCACACGTCCTTTTACATACAGCTTTGTTTTGAGGGTGGATGGAACCATTTCCTGGACCTGCTCATTCTGAAGTATACAAGCGTATCGGACGCATGTCCTTGTGTACCAATGCGTTCCCATAGACAGTAATGCGTTTTTTTATGCACTCATCTGCATGCTTGCGCATATTTCACCGATTTTTGACGCCACAAAAATGCAACATGTTGCTTTAGCCCCGCCCCGACCGCACACCGCAAAATGACGCATGCGTACGCAAAAGCATGCATATGCAGGTCCCTGCGTACACCATGTTAAATATAAGTACGCATGAGGATTTATGCGGATAAAACGCTGCGCACACAAATGCAAATGTGAAACCGGCCTTATAAGGGTAAAAAGTGGTCCATTGATTTCTCATTTCTCCTACAAAAGTTTTAAAACCATTAAAAACATCACATATGAAGTAAAAAAAACTGCACCCATAATGGTGTGTAAATCACATAAGAAAAGTTTATTAACCCTTCAGGTTCTTCACAGTAATTAATGGAATGTGGATGGAAAAGATGAACATTTTTCACAAAAAATTTAAATGTTCTTTAGACACAATTTTTATTTTCACTAACGTAGAGGAAAAATGAACCACCCTAAAATTTGTTGTGCAAGTTCTCCTGAGTATGCAGATGCCCCATATGTGGGAGAAAACTACTGTTTGGGCGCAAAAAGATGGAGTGATGTTTTGGAACACAGATTTTGATGGAATGTGGTGCAGGTGTCATGTTGCGTTTGGAGAACCCCTGATGTGCCTTAGGCTAGTTTCACACTTGCTTCTTTTTGCAGCGCGTTTTTCCCGCAAAAAAACGCATTAAAAAAACGCATACAAATGCATACAAACGCTGCGTTTTTTTCAAGCATTTTTATGCACATGCAGGAAAAAAACGCAGCGTTTTTGTGCGTTTGTATGCGTTTTTTGTGCGTTTGCGTTTTTTTACAGATTTTGGAAAAACCCCACAAAAAAGAAAAAACAACCATTCAACAACACACAAGACCAATGGGACTTCATTGTGGGTGTGGTATGTTAATATATAGACCATGTCTACAGTATTCTTCACATTTGCTTGATTCTTCTCGTGACCATGGATCTGCGGTGGAAGAGTTTTCACTTCAACTTGGATTTGGACATCGCGATGGCTCAGGCGTATGCAGTTGCTTGCCATGAACAAAGGAAGAGAGAGAGGCAGCGAAGACGGCGGCGTATGTGGATACATCCGATTGTTGAACTCCGGGAGAGCCGTGGGGCATACCACACCCTCTACAGCGAGCTCCAGTCAAACCCGGAGAAATTTACAGATTATATCCGGATGTCCCACGAAAGTTTCATGGATTTGCTTGCTCGTGTCCAACAATCCATCCGGAGACAGGACACACAGCTCCGTCGTGCGATTCCTCCTGAGGAACGGCTACTGGTGACATTACGGTATGTTTTAAAAACCAAGGGGTGCGGTCTGATGTTTTTTTTTTAAATTTAGTATTCAAAACCTTGGGTAATTAGTTTTCGTGAATGTACTAATATTTTATTTTATAGTTTTTTAAAATAATATACATAAATATTAATTTTACTTCTTTGTCTGTTCACAGATTCCTGGCGACTGGAGAAACCCTATCCTCACTACACTTCCAGTACCGTATTGGAATCTCTACCTTGTCTGGAATTGTTGCTGACACCTGCCGGGCTCTCTGGAATGTTCTTTGCCCAGAATTTATGCCCCTGCCCACCGCTGAAAAGTGGATGGAAATTGCTGACAAATTCTGGACAGTATGCAATTTTCCCAACTGTTTGGGAGCTGTTGATGGTAAACACATACGGATCATCAAACCCCAAAGAACGGGATCTGAGTACTATAATTACAAAAAGTACTTTTCAATAGTACTCATGGCGATTGCGGATGCCGGATGTATGTTTGTAGCAGTGGACATTGGAGCATTTGGCTGTGGTAATGACTCACAGGCTTTTAAAAACTCAGACATGGGCCGGAGGTTGTATGGCAACCAATTTAATTTTCCTATGCCACGGCCTCTTCCTCACACCGAAGCTCCGCCACTGCCCTTTGTAATGGTTGGCGATGAGGCTTTTCAAATGTGCGGAAACTTACTGAAACCGTACTCAAGCCGGGACTTGGACCACACCAAAAAAATATTTAATTACAGGCTGACCAGGGCCAGAAGAACTGTCGAGTGTGCTTTTGGGATTCTTGTCTCCAGATGGCGAATTCTGGGCACGGCCATTAATCTTAAACTTGAAACAGTCGATGAGGTGGTGAAGGCCTGTGTGGTTCTACATAACTTTGTGATGGCTAAAGAGCACCCGACCTTTGAACTGGACGATGATGCTCCTAACCCATTGCCTGAATTCACTCAGCACACTCTCAGGTCATCCGTTGAAGTTGGCCAAATGAGGGACAAATTTGCGGCCTACTTTATTTCTGATGTAGGACGGGTGCACTGGCAAGATGAAATGGTGTAATGTTTTTGTTTGTTTATGGTAATAAAAAACCTTATTTGATACCATTACTGAGTGCACTATATTTTTTAAACTCCAATTAAATAAAAAACTTCCCATGTATAACTGAATTTTTTGATGTTCACACACCTGGGCAGGTAAATACACATACGAGTTAAAATGCAGCATTGCTAGTCTGCGTGAAATATATTGGAACGAGCAAAGCTGCAGGCCATGAATCAGGAAACCAAATTTTTTCAAGAGAAAATTGTGCAACTAGTTGAAAAAAAGTATGTGATTTTCTCAAAACACAACCCTCAAAACCCAACCCCAATGAAAGTCAATGGTGAATACAAGTCAGCATTGAGTGGATGAATGTAATCTGCTCCATTCCAACTTACAAGTTATTACACTAGGCCTTGGAATAACTATACTAGGCCGTGGTATTTCAAATATGAGTATAGTAGGCCTTGGGCCTACTAGTATAGTCATATGTGAAATACCACGGCCTAGTATAGTCATACCAAGGCCTACTCGATTTTTACCAACTAGGATCTTGTTTCACGAAAAACAAACTGTTGAAACTTGACAAGTTTCAACAGTTTGTTTTTCATGAAACCAGATTCTAGTTGGTAAAACTAGAGTTATTACACTAGGCCTTGGAATGACTACACTAGGCCGTGGTATTTCAAATATGAGTATAGTAGGCCTTGGGGCTAGTAGTATAGTAATATGTGAAATACCACGGCCTAGTATAGTC
Source organism: Dendrobates tinctorius (assembly GCF_039654945.1). Classification (NCBI taxonomy): domain Eukaryota; kingdom Metazoa; phylum Chordata; class Amphibia; order Anura; family Dendrobatidae; genus Dendrobates; species Dendrobates tinctorius. The sequence goes on along the minus strand of NW_027361731.1, from coordinate 22,478,919 downwards.
ATACCAAGGCCTACTGTAATAACTCGATTTTTAACAACTAGCATCTTGTTTCACAAATAACAAACTGGTGAAACTAGAAAGAAACGTATTTTTTAGACAAGTTTCAACAGTTTGTTTTTCATGAAACCAGATCCAAGTTGGTAAAACTAGAGTTATTACACTAGGCCTTGGTATGACTATACTAGGCCGTGGTATTTCACATATGACTATACTAGGCCTTGGGTTTATTTTTAACATGTATTTACCCATCAGTGTGTGTGAGCGGCGCAAACAACATTAATGAAACTTTTTAATGGTGAACCACAAATGTAAATTTATTTTTAATCAAAAAAAGTAAACCAAAAAATTATTTTTTATGGCGTTTGGGGGCAGATGGTTTCAATTTGGGGGTGTGCAGGGAATATGCAACACTTGCAGTTGAAGACGGTGTTTGAGGGGAAGGGGCAACAAAACTTGTGGGGGAAGGTAGTCCAGTTAAGGGAATTAAACTAGGAACACTTGGAGGAGAGGAAATCTGTTCAGGTACATTAGTTGTAATGGCATGTCGCCGTAGGCTTGTGTGCCTGGACCGACTTTGGCCCAATGCCCGCCTTGATAGATTTCGCCTTGAACTAGGGGCAAATATTGAGTGTAGGTCCCCCGTCTGCAGGTGTGGCTGCTGCTGCTGCTGAGGTGGCTGCTGCTGCTGCTGAGGTGGCGGCTGCTGCTGAGGTGGCTGCTGCTGCTGAGGTGGCTGCTGCTGCTGCTGAGGTGGCTGCTGAGGTGGTTGTTGCTGCTGCTGAGGTGGCTGCTGCTGCTGAGGTGGCTGCTGCTGCTGCTGAGGTGGCTGCTGCTGAGGTGGCTGCTGCTGCTGCTCTTCGTTGGCAGTGCTCGTCCTTGCAGGAGGACTGGTGGCGGCAGTGATGGTCCAGGTTTGCAGAGTGGTGGTGGCAGGGCTACTACATGTTGTTGTAGCGGCAGGGCTGTTCCATGTTTGCCTAGTGGTGGCTGAGCTCCACGCATGCATGGGAGTGGCGGTGGTGCTCCAGACAGGAGCAGCGCTTGCCATGGTGGTGTCGGTGAAGTGACCAGCTGCACTCAGACTTGTGGTGGTGTAACGGTGGGTGTCCTGGCTTTGAATAGAGGTGTCCGTGCAGTGGTATGCAGCACAAGTCGGTAGTGAGGTGAAGCGAGTCAATGGTGGCACAGGTGGAAATGACACCACTGACTGCTGACCGTACCGATTATGCTGCATAGCCTGCAAGGAAGCATTGTTGCAGGCCTGCAGCACATTCAGCTGTTGCTCAGGACTAAGGTGTTCCGCCATGCCCTTTTCAATCTTACTAAAAAAATGGTGTGCTGGTCTGTTGAGGTCGGCCTCCAGACGGTCAAGGCGCTGTTCTACAGAATTGAAGCGGTGTTCAAAGTGGTTAAAACCACGTTCCATGAGTGCAAAACCGCTTTCAACTCTGTCGGACAGTGACTTGAGGCTGGAATTAAAGGCCTCGCTCAAATGCATAAACTCGGGCAAGACATTCCTGTCCAAGGCCCTCTGCCGCTGGCGGGTAGTGCCCGCATAACCAGTGGCAGAGACCTGGGACAGGGGAACACCTGATGGCCCAGCTTCCTGGTCACCAGCTGTGTGTGTGGCTGACCTGCAAGGTGCTTCCTGGCTGTCGGATGGCTGGGACGGGTCAGAGGACGTCCGAGGAAGGACCGCTCCAGGGCCAGGTTGCAGGGTGCTGCTCCAGGTGCTGTGGAATAAAGGAAAATCATTACTACCATGCCTTTACAAGAAGCATCAGCTGTGGATTAGAAAAACACAGATTAATAAAAATAAAAACCCAAAATTTATAATACTTACGATCTCGTGGCAAGGACCGGTCTTAGGAACTGCAACGCGTGATAGTGACGGTATCTAGTTCTGGTCCTTGACGCAGATCCACTGCGAACCTGGCCCTCAGCACGAACATCACTGTTGAAGCGGTCCTTGATCGAACGCCAACGTGTTCGGACTTTGTCCACTGTTGTTAAAAAAAAAACAGTGCCGTCAAGGACAACAGTCACTGCGGCACAATATAGCAATATAATACTCAAAGCAGTCACTGTAGACCCCGATGACACTGTTGGGTTTCCTGCTAGAATACACCTAGCACGAAACCCAACAGTGCCGTCAAGGACAACAGTCACTGCGGCACAATGTAGCAATACAATACTCAAAGCAGTCACTGTAGACCCCGATGACACTGTTGGGTTTCCTGCTAGAATACACCTAGCACGAAACCCAACAGTGCCGTCAAGGACAACAGTCACTGCGGCACAATGTAGCAATACAATACTCAAAGCAGTCACTGTAGACCCCGATGACACTGTTGGGTTTCCTGCTAGAATACACCTAGCACGAAACCCAACAGTGCCGTCAAGGACAACAGTCACTGCGGCACAATGTAGCAATACAATACTCAAAGCAGTCACTGTAGACCCCGATGACACTGTTGGGTTTCCTGCTAGAATACACCTAGCACGAAACCCAACAGTGCCGTCAAGGACAACAGTCACTGCGGCACAATGTAGCAATACAATACTCAAAGCAGTCACTGTAGACCCCGATGACACTGTTGGGTTTCCTGCTAGAATACACCTAGCACGAAACCCAACAGTGCCGTCAAGGACAACAGTCACTGCGGCACAATGTAGCAATACAATACTCAAAGCAGTCACTGTAGACCCCGATGACACTGTTGGGTTTCCTGCTAGAATACACCTAGCATGAAACCCAACAGTGCCGTCAAGGACAACAGTCACTGCAGCACAATGTAGCAATACAATACTCAAAGCAGTCACTGTAGACCCCAATGACACTGTTGGGTTTCCTGCTAGAATATGCCTAGCACGAAACCCAACAGTGCCGTCAAGGACAACAGTCACTGCGGCACAATACAGAGCAGGGAAATACTCACTAAACGCCTTTTTGGAGGATGCTGTGGCGCTGTCCCAGCCATCCATCAACGCTGCGGCCACCTCATTCCATAGCCGCCGGGTCACCACAATGTCCTTGTGCAGCCGGTCACGGCTGTCCCACAACGGCGAACGCTCCTGGACCAGGCTGATGAGCTGCTCATTATCCAGGTAGACGTCTTCATCCCGTTGTGGAACCTAGACAAAACACATTCATTAGAATAATCAAATTTAAATTGAATAAAAAGTTACAAAAAAAGAAACATAAAAAAGAGTAAAAATAGAAGATAAAAAATAAAGAACATTACAAATCATTTGATACATACATTCCGTATCACCACCGGGACTTGGCTTCGCTGCTCCTGCTCTTCGCCCTCACTAGTCCCGTCCGCAGATGATGATGACGATGTCTTAAAAAAGTAGAAAAAAACGTAAGAGATTTGGAGAAGCAGCAGATATACTTACCAGATGCACGAAAATAATCACCTCACGGTCTGCTTGCGCCAATTCCTGCCGCGATGGGGAATACTCGGATTCTGAAGACATACTGCATGTAAAAATAATAAAAATCATTAGTACATACATAATTTAAAAGGACAGGCATATAATGTAATATACTCACATTCTTCGCTGATAGAAGATGGGTTCCTTGTTGACTGTCTGCTCTCCAATCTGTCAGTGTAGTAGTGGCAGAGTTTTGGCAGGCACCTCCTTTATATAGACTTTTTTTTTTTGACTTTAGAAGATTATAACTAGTACAACAAGTGGTCACTACCAAAAAAACGCAGCGCTAAAAAAACGCTTACATGCGCATGCCAGTGCGCACGTATGCGCATCCATAGGCTATAATGGCCATTTTTAGCGCAAAACGTGCTCATACGTGCGCATGCGCTTTTTTGCAGGGCCAAAAAATGCAACATGCTGCGTCTGGAAAATACAAACGCACACCCCAAAAAAACGCAGCGCATGAAAATCGCATACATGCGCATGCCAGCGCGCAGGTATGCGCACCCATGTTAAATATAGGGGAAAAAACGCATGCGCACGTATGCGTTTTTTTACAGCGCAAAAAAACGCAAATGTGAAACCAGCCTAAACAGTGGAAACACCCCACAAGTGACCCCATTTTGGAAACTAGACCCATCAAGGAATTTATCTAGATGTTTGGTGAGCACTTTGAACCTACAGGTGCTTCACAGAAGTTAATAACTTTGAACCATGAAAATAGAAAAATCAAATTTTTCCCACAAATGTCCTTTTAGCCCCAATTTTTTTATTTTCACAAGGTTAACAGGGGAAAATGGATCCCAAAATGTGTTGCACAATTTGTCCTAAGTACACCAATCACCCATATGTGTCCAAAAACTACTTTTTAGGCACACTGTAAATCTCAGAAGGAAAGACGCGCCATGTTCAGATTTTGCTGGACTGATTGGAGGGTGCATGTCACATTGGGAGAGCCCCTGAAGTGCCAGAATTGGAGAACCCCCCATAAGTGACCTCATTTTACAAGACACACCTCCCACTAAATTAATCTATGGGTGATCATATTGACACCACAGGGGTGTCATAACATTTTATACCATTGAACAGTGAAAAAAAAATAATTACAATTTTACCATAAAAATTTTGTTTTAGTATTGTTTATCCATGGAGTGAGGCTCAGGAGGGACGGAGCGCTATTTTCCTCCTGGAGAGCAGATTTTTTGAGAATTCTTTGCAGACTCCATATACAGAGACACTAAGTGCCAGAATAGCAGAATGACCCTTAAGTAACCGCATTCTGGCAATTATACCCCTTTTGGAATTTATCTACAGGTATAGTGACGATTTTGACTCCATGGGTATTTTCCAGAACAAGCAGCTGTGGATGTTGCTTAGTGAAAATTGCCATTGTGGCGCTCGTACATTGCAGTCACCAGTATGTGGTAGTGCCCAGCTCATGCTTCTGTAGACACACACACACAACTGTAAAGTAGGTGGGCTGTCATCGCTACAGAAATGCCAAACATGTGGACGCTAAATGTGGTTTAGACACACTGTGGTGATCAGAAAGGAGGGGGCATTTGGATTTGGGGGCGCAGAATTTGCTGACGTTCTTTTGGGAGGCAAGGAGCCAAAGCACTTTTCCAGAGCCTTTGTGCTACCAGTAACATGGAAGCCACCTAGATTTCCATTTACAGGTGATGGACCTGAGTGAGGACTTGCTTTTTGTGGATTGATTTGAAGGTTTTGTAGGGAACATTTTCCATAACATTTGGGATCACATTTATCCAGTGCTCTGCACTGAGCACTTACACTTTACATCTAAAACACTGAGTGACAGGATTCAGATGAAACCTCCAAGTTATTCACTATAATGCAGCAGCAGAGTTACTCTGGACTCCGTTTGGAGATGTCCTTCTTTTCAGAAGTGCACAAAACTGTGATTGACTGTGCTTTTATGTACGACTAAAAAGATAGACACTGCCGTATCAAAGGAAGCCACACCGCATCCACAGTGACTCCATCTGCCTCATTATAGGGAATCATCCAACAGAGGTTCCATCTGAATCACATCTTTCAGAGATTTACAAGTAAACCCCGGTGTAAGCGCTCAGCATAGAGCGCAGAATAAATATGAGTCAAGCCTTACTGTGATCTTTGGGAGGCAGAAAGAACAAATCAACAGCAGGTGTAGAATTGGTTTTATTTTTTTTTATGCTGTTCATCATGTGGTATAAGTGATTAGGTGACTTTTTTCTTCGGGTAAGTGCAAGTACGGCGATACCAGATGTGGAGACACAGGGGTCAGCGGGTGATGTATTCAGCTAGCAGAAACTGCCCGGACCAAGGATTATCCCACCGAGCGCCCGCTCTCCTTTGACCATGGGCATAATGCTACTCAGACAGCACAGGGTGAAGGTAAAACAATGTGGCAATATTTTATTGAACCACAAAACAGGCAAATAACATAGAACAGGCCCAGAAAAATTCCCAAGATGATGTAAAATTACAGTTTCACACTTCCGCTGACTCGTCAGGATAAGAGCAGCTGTGACTTCAGAGCTTCCAGGGCTGCCTACCCCACCTGTGTAACGCAAAGGAGGAGGTAGCAACAAGCCTAGGAAGCTGAGAGTCCATTGAGGCACAAGCCCAGGTGACCAGAGGGTCACATCATCGCTTCTCCAAACATCTCCATGGAGCCAGGTGATCGGTGGCTGCCAATTCTGGCTTTCCCCAAACGTATCCATGGTGTTCTGGTGACCGGTGGGTCCAAATCCTGACTACCCCAAACATATCTATGGTACAGTGATGGTCAATGGAGCAGATCTTTATTCTTTCAGCTAGGGCCGTGGTCCCCTAAGCTGGCATCTTGTAAAATGTCAAATCTGTTTCCCTCGTGATGGTGCCATGATCTGTCAGCTATCATGTAGAGTGTTCCTGGAGAGAACGCTTTTTATTGCAAAAACTGCATCTCCATATTTTGAGAGCTATAATTTTTCCATAGTTTTGCTGACAGAGTTATAAGAGGGCTTGTTTTTTTGCAGGACAAGTTGATGTTTACTGGTATAATTTTTGGACATATGACATTTTGCGATCGCTTTATATTCTAATGTTTGGGAGGCAGAATGAACAAAAAAAAAGGAATGCATATATTTTTGGTTTTTTTATGCAGCTCTGCATGTAGTAAAATTGATAAGGCAGTTTTATTCTTCGGGTCAGTACGATTACAGCGATACCTCATTTATATTCTTTTATGCTTTAGTGCTTTTACACAAAAGCTATTTTATTCTAAAAAGAATCACTTTATCATCATGAGAGCTATAACTTATTTATTTTTCTCCTGACGGACCCGTATGGCGGCTTGTTTTTTGTAAGACAAGAATACGTTTTCAGCTGTACAATTTTTATGTAGATTGCCTTTTTATCACTTATTTTTCCACTTTTTGTCCAGCAATATGATGATAAAGCATAGTTTTTTGCCTTGTTTTTTCTTCATTTGTTTGTTTTTACCGTGTTCACTGAAGCGGACAGTGTGACGGTTTTAAAGGTCAGGTGGTTCCAGAAGGGGCGATACCAAATGTGTGCACTTTTTATTTTAATTTAAACTAAAATAAATGTATTTATTGGATTAATAATTTCTTTTTTTTGTGATAAAAAAAATATTTTTACTCTTTGTCATTGTCCCCAGTTGGGACATCAACTGTATAATGACAGATCGCTCATCTATCTGATCACAGCACCATATCTATATGGCAGTTTGCGGTAACAACTCCTGCGGCGCGTTATATATACGGCGCTAGTCGGGAATGGGTTAAACAATGCTATCTATGAATGGAGGGATGAGCCAAGTTGCGCCCTTTCAAATACTTGTCTCTTCCTACACAGACAATAGGAGATATTCCTTCTAGTACAGACCATTTGCTATCCCCCCTCTAAGCTGAAAATCCAGGAGCTAAGGTGCCAGGATTGACACCTACCTCCAGAAAAAGCCCCTTTGTGCTTACAATACTGGTATATCCAGTTTCACTCCTTTTGCCAACTAAATGTAACTACTGTCTTATTGATTTACCTTATAATTCCCTTCACACTCTGCATGAGATTTTAGATGAGAAAGAAGATATGATTCCCAGGAATAACATTTCCCACATTCTTAACATAAAAAATGGTTTCTACCCTGCATGAGTTCTCTGATATGCAACAAGTTTTGAACTCGAACTAAAACATTTCCCACATTCTGGACATGGCTATGGCTTCTCTCCTGTGTGGATTCTTTGATGTCTCATAAGATCTGATCTCTGGAAAAAACATTTCCCACATTCTGGACATGAATATGGCTTCTCCCCTGTGTGGATTCTTTGATGTCTAATAAGATCTGATCTCTGGAAAAAACATTTCCCACATTCTGGACATGGATATGGCGTTTCCCCGGTGTGAATTCGATGATGAATAAGGAACTGTGATTTCTGGTTAAAAGATTTCCCACATTCTGGACATAAATATGGCTTCTCTCCTGTGTGAATTCTTTGATGTGTAAGAAGATTTGATTTCTGGTTAAAATATTTCCCACATTCTGGACATGAATATGGCTTCTCTCCTGTGTGAATTATTTGATGTTTAAGAAGATCTGATCTCCGGAAACAACGTTTCCCACATTCTGGACATGGATATGGCGTTTCCCTGGAGTGAATTCGATGATGAATAAGGAACTGTGATTTCTGGTTAAAATATTTCCCACATTCTGGACATGAATATGGCTTCTCTCCTGTGTGAATTCTTTGATGCTCAAGAAGATCTGATCTCCGGCTAAAACGTTTCGCACATTCTGGACATGAATATGGCTTCTCTCCTGTGTGACTTCTTTGATGTTTAAGAAGATCTGATTTCTGGATAAAACATTTCCCACATTCAGGACATGAATATGGCTTCTCTCCTGTGTGAATTCTCTGATGATTGAGAAGACTTGATTTATGAATATAACATTTCCCACATTCTGGACATGGATATGGCTTCTCTCCTGTGTGACTTCGCTGATGCATAAGAAAATGTGCTTTCTGGTTGAAACATTTGCCACATTCTGAACATGAAAATGGCTTCTCTCCTGTGTGAATTCTCTCATGTCTAAGCAATATAGATTTATGTTTAAAACATTTCCCACATTCTGAACAGGAAAATGGCTTTTCTCCTTTGTGACTTCTCTCATGTCTAAGCAATAGAGATTTATGTTTAAAACATTTGCCACATTCTGAACATGAAAATGGCTTCTCTCCTGTGTGAATTCTCTCATGTGTAAGCAATCTAGATTTATACTGAAAATATTTCCCACATTCTGAACAGGAAAATGCTTTCTTCTTTGTGGGAATTATTTGATGCTCAACATCACTTTTGCAGCTTTCATTTTGCTTAACAGTCTGTAATGAATCCAAATAGGTGACTGATTGAAAAGGCTCCGATGATTGATTTTTGCTCTGAAGGGCTGGAGGTATAGCTGGAATAATGGCATGCTTTTCATAGGTATCTGGTTTGACACCACAGTCATCTGCCAAGAATAAAACTGATTTTATTATTTTTCATTATCAATGCCTTATATTTTATATAATTTCTATATACACAATTCTACACAACTCAAAGTATAATGAAACTATGACCTAAGACAGTGGTGAGCCACCTGTTCCCAAATCCCATGGTACTGAACCTCTAAAGTACAATCGACAAACATAATACACAAACACAGAAAAGTTTGAAGCAATAAAGAGAGGATTAAAAATAAGCTTTATTACATTATGATCTATAGCAACAGATAAAAATATACACCATAACAACATGTAAGATTCTTAAAGGGGTATTCCCATCTCTAGTCAACTAACCCAATATGTAGTAGGTGTAATAATAATAATAATATTAGGAAATATGTAGTATAGTTCTTCTGACTCGCTATGTTGCTCACCCCATGTGCAGAGCATTGCATTATCTTAGGTATCCATGGTTACTACCACTGATATAGTGACGGTTAGTTGCTAGTGGTTATAACCATGGATACCTAAGCTACTGCAATGCCCTGGACATGGCGTAAGCGACAGAGAATCAGGAAAACTATACCACATTTCTAATTTGAGGTATTTGCTATTATTACAGCAACCATATTTTGGGATTGGATCTTGGAAATGAGAGTCCCCCCTAAAGGCCTCCTTTACACACCAGTGTGTCCGGTACGTGTGGTGACAGTGTTCTTACGTACCGGAGACAGTTAAACTCATTAAAGTAAATGGATCTGCGCACACGTGTGTTTCCACGGACCATGTGTCTTTGGGCAAGCCACACTGACATGACTGTTTGTTAGGTATTGCAGTGAGCCAGTTATGTATCAACTAGAGACCTAAAACTAATCTACTTTATTTCCAAAGTTAAAAAAACATTCCCATTAAAAGTGCACACGCACATAAAAACAAACAACGAAAAACACAAACGACAACCATAACCGCCTCTAGTAACGGCGGAAAACAGTATACCCCTTACGAATTTTATGATTTAAGGCTTTTGTGTAGATCTCATAGCCAGAGACAATTTTACGCACAGTCTCCTTTTCACACTTTTTTTTCGTTCAAAATTTGGGTATACTAAACACCAATGGCAAATCAGCAAAAAGAGAAAAAATAATAAAACATAACTTTTAATATTGTATAAAAGCTACCAAGCGATAAAGTGCGATTAAAATAAACCACTAAATCAGTTGCCACAGACTATACGATGGAGTGTCTGTCTATATTAGCACCCCAGATCACCCAAAGTACATACATGTGGCTAATTCCATGTCCTAAAGTAACATAACCTGGACAGACCAATACTAGACAATGTGAATAACAACTACAGTCTTATCATGAATGGTTATTTGACCAGAGGCATATGTAGCCCCTATCATATTTAACTAAAACAAATAACTCATTCATGTATAGAAGAGGGGCATCAAAAACCAGAAGAGTGGTCCATAAATGTACTCAATAAAGGAAGGATCTCACCCATATGTCTGGAAGATGCCAATAATCAGATGTCCATCGGAGTTGAGACGAGTCAGGAAAAGGGAATTACCCTAATCAAACCCTGTAGGGGCTAACAAACCTGACACCCATAGCTCCCGCCCTAACAAGGGCAGTCCACATCTGACCCTCACAAAAATAGCCCTGCAATGTCCCTATGCATCCCGACGCGTTTCGTCATTTACTGACTCTTCAGGGGATCTAACTGCAAGTGCTGGACTTAACACATAGTAACTAGGCTCACTCCTAGGTGACAATGGAGTGAGACAGCTTGTAACAATGGGCTAAATATAGCCTGTTAATCAGGATAGAACACACCCACCTGAAAATCACTCAAGCATCCGCCACAGGAAATCACTGAACCTTAAAACGCCACCTGTGATAACTGACATTAAGCGCCATGACTGCTACATCTGTTCCACTCATGGCGTGTATACCATCACAGACGCCGCGGTCCCAGCTGCCATACTTCCGGTTTGCACGCTATACCCAAACCCAAAATGGCCGCGGGGACTTCCGGTCATGCGCAATTACATGAGCACCTATTCCACTCATGGTGTATAATATCATGGACGCCGCGGTCCCAGCTGCCATACTTCCGGTTTGCACATTATACCCGAGACCAAAATGGCCGCGGGGACTTCCGGTCATGCGCAGTTCCATGAACAGCATACTCAGCCACCATACTTCCGGTCCACTCATTATGCCCGGAACTAAGATGGCCGCTGGACCTCCGGTCATGCGCAATAAGATGGACATAAGACCGCTTTACAAGTATCAGAGACAATAACACTCAAGGCGTCAGTAAAACCCACGTCTGCATATATAATCCGTTCCTGCCATTATGCATATGTATCCATCATAATTAAATACGGTAACGAATATGAATAGGATCGTGACTCCATATTCATCCGTATGCGCAAACCTGCTAAACAAATGGCAGTACGGCAGAATGAAGGGTAGAGTGATTTGAAGTGGGAGGATTAAACCCTCAAACATGGAGGGTTTAGTATACTAAACACACCTTTTTTTTTTTTTTTTTTTTTGAAAACTTGGAGTGTTGAAATATATGTCTATAATTCATATATCAATCAGAGATCAATGTGGTAATTATATATGTATTGATCTGTATATACCCTGACTGCTCACAGTTCTTATATACAAATAATATTGGTGTCAACCTATATAAACAGGTGGCACATCGTTCAGACTCTGATTTCTTGCTTATACATACAAATTCCTTGCTCATATATATTTCATATGCTTTTCTCATGCTTTCAGAGTCTGTACATGTAACTTTACCATGGAAGGATCTCACCCATAGCCACTTAGATGATGAGTTCCTCCACATTCATAGCGCTCCCTTCTTCCTACGCGTTTCACTTTTCAGATCATCAGGGGAGGACTTGGGTAAGGCTCAATGTCTATAAAATTTGCCATCAACCTATGCCGTTTCATTTTTTTCTCGCACCCATTTATTTGCATTGGCAAGTTTCGTCCAACATACAAGGACAGTTGCAGAATGCTCATAGAATAACACTGATCAGAGTGCGGTCTGATGTTTTATCAGATTGCACTCGTCCATTTTCCTCACAGATGAGTATGAGCTCTTAATGTGATTTTTTATTTTATTCTTAATTTTACTCTATGTAGACAGCGGACTCTGAATACAACTCTCAACATTGTCCCCTGCCCCCGCTGATTGCAGGCAGAGCAGAGGACAATGATGTGAGCTGTCTACAACACCTGGCACTGGGGATCAGCACAAACAGTACTGCTGATTCACAGGCGCCGGTACGTGTGATACTGGTGCGGCACATGGCTGCCACACGTATGAAACACAGACACATATCTCTGGGCCAGTCAAAATTGTTGGCACTTTGCCAAAATTTGCTTTCGGCCATGACTGTATCTATAATGTAGTGCTGGATGCATCCTTCTGTCTGAAGCCGGTATAGACTGAGCTTGCACAGTGTGGCCATAGTCAGAAAGACGCATCCAACGTTAATAGAGGTGACAGGGACGACAACGAGGATGGAGGAGGAGTGGGGTGCTGGAGATTGCTATAGGCTCTGACAAAATATGTGAGGACTTACTGTGAGCTCCGGTGAGGCTGGAAGAGGAGTGTTGGGCCGGAGTCAGCCCCTGTACATGGCGCGATCCTCCGGCACTATTTTATTGAAGACAAATTCACACACAGTGTCTTAAGAAAATGGCACCGGATAGCACGGTATGACCATACGCTGACTTTGACGCCATTTTATTTAAATATTTAATGCAGACAACGCGTAGCAGGGGAGCGGGGGAAAGTTTTATTGTTTATTGCTTTTTTTGTTAGTTTGTTTGTATAGAACAACAGCGGCACATGCAGGATGGGGGAGAATATACCAGGCTGGGGGACCATTTTATTTTTCTTTAAATTCTGTGGAAACATGGTTGAAAAGCAATGTCTGACTTTCATTTGTTAATCTTCATAGATTTTTAATTATTATTTTTGTCAGATTCAAGTTACTTCCGTCACCATTGTGGCTTTTCTATCATTAAACGAGGGGAACCAACAGTTTTGACCACGTGTGTAATTACAGTAGAATCTGTGACTTCTCTGCATTTAGTGGTCACTACTCACCTGGGTAGTCATCTGTAGGAATCTCCTCTACACACCGCTCATCACCCCTCACATATGTCTCTGTAGTATTAATATGGGTCAGATCTTCACCCTGAAACAAATATTGTAAAAGTCACAGACAGATGGAGAAGTCCCATCTATGATCAGCTCTAATCCTGCCATCTCCACCGCTCTCATTACACAAGTATAAAACATATAATACTGGTGGATAAAACAAGACTGAGCACAAGACCTTCACAGCCATCTACACATCATAGGGGAGATCTCATGACACCTTCTCTCCATCTACCTGATGATCCTGAGGAACATTGGGATCTTCTTGGTTACAGTCCTGTGGAAGAAGAGGACGGGGACATCTCTCTGGTGTTGTCCTCTTACTGGATAGATCTGGAGGAAACACATACAGGGACTGAATTCATTCTTTACATACAGATAATTATAGGCCGTGTGTATTTAGTCCTGTCTATTACCTGACGATGTGAGGGGCTGGGAAACCTCCATCATGACGTCTTTGTACACATCTTTGTGTCCTTCTAAATACTCCCACTCCTCCATGGAGAAATAGACGGAGACATCCTGACACCTTATAGGAACCTGACATACAATGATACCGTCATCCCCCCGATCCCTTTATAGTGTTACTGTATAATGTCCCAGCATTCCCAGCAGTGTCACCTCTCCAGTCAGCAGCTCAATCATCTTGTAGGTGAGTTCTAGGATCTTCTGGTCATTGATGTCGTCACGTATCAGGGGGTGAGGTGTAGGCCCTGTGATTGGGCTCAGGGGTCTTCCCCATCTCTCAGACACAGGGTCCTGACAGCGCTCACTAGAGGTCTTCTTCACTACAGTGTAATCCTGGTTATGGAGAGACACATTAATAAATCTCACTACAGACATTTCCAGAGTCCTCACCTCTCCAGTTCTGTCCATCTGTTATTCCCATAGATAAGAATGATGTAATGTGACGTCATCAGAATCTCTCACCTCTCCAGTAAGCCGGAAGAGGATCTCTAGGGTGAGGTGTAATATCCTCTCCGTCATCTTGTCCGTAGCCATTTGTTAAAGCTTAAAGTAAATCTTCTAGAAGATAATTATACCGATTGTATCTGGCAGGATCCTAAATGGAAGGAAGATCAGCTGATGAAGAATCATACAAAATACCATGGGAAAACAAGATACAGGAGCAGTGATGCTGGTATAGTGTAAGGACATGTGCACACCGTGTCTTTTCAGGTGGACATGTCCTGTAACCAATTCGAAAAAGTGCAGAAGTTGGAACATAATGCACAAAAATGAAAAACAACTCACTGTTCATATGTTCAGTTTTTTAACTTCTATTAACCCCTTCAGGTTTCTAAAGCTGCAAAACAGTTACAAGAAGTGACCGGAAAACAGCAGATAAGACGCCAAAAAATGGCATCTCAGGATCCCGTCCGTTCTGAGGACAAAAGACAGTGCCTATAGTGAGGTCACAGGACTCATTTTGTTAGGAATCCATGAAAAAAAAAAAGAAAAATAATTGTCCAGGAAGGCATCAACGTGCAGTGTACTATACAGGGAGAAGAGATCTGCAAACTTGTCGGAAAATGTTCGCCAATCTCAAATTCGGATTTGTGTTCCCAAGAAAAGTTTGAGCAGATTTCGGTAAATGATCGTGTTTCCAATAATGTTTTGTTAGGTGTCACAGGATTTCCGCAACAGAAAGTAGCCAGAAGACCGCAGCGTCCGATTGCTCCTACTCCTGTGCTGAAAAGCACTTCTTTTTAATGGTGCTTATTTCTGTTGGCAGAACAGGGGTTAATCGACAATGTTGGAAACTCTGAACTCTCAGCTGTGCTCGCTTAGCCACTATCATCCCCTTTATAATCTGGGTCCTGATTCAAAAACACCTCAGAGCTAACATTTGTTTCATGGCTTAGGAGGCGAGGTGTTCACATGAGAAGGAGTTTTGGAGGAGTTATCTGTGACTGTTGTGTGGTTTGTAAGTGTGGTAATTTCCTTCCTTCCTCTACTTGGGCCTCCACTCCCCGATGCATTCCTCTGTTATAGGTGAGTAAATATTTGTATGCATGGTGTTTTCAGTTTACCCTTGTTTGTATAGCATTGTTTGTCGGGTTGGTAGCACCCCTCTTCCCTGGGTGGGGAAGAGAACAGACGGAGGGGTAACTCAGGAGGTAAGGCAAGGGTGGCTGCCCCGGCATCTTCACCTTCAGTATCCAGGGAATAGGGCGAGCTAGGGCACCCCATACTGTTAGAGACAGCGAAGCAGCTCCTTGTCAGGTGACCAGGGACAGCTGAGTCGTGACATTAGGACTAGGGCTAGGTTTGGGGGGGTTCGTGTTTGATGAGGGGAAGGAGATCCCATTTGCTAATCTAAATCATTATGGCTACTAGTGTTGTGCAGGCCACAGTCCACATTTCGTACTCAAATTTATTTGGAGTAATACTGAGTTGCAGTCAGGACTTTTACTAATAAAAGTCGTTTGGGATAATACTCTGATGCAGGCACCAGTCCACATTTCAACATATTAATCATTTGCGCTAATTCTGTGGTCTAGCCACACTATATCAGCCAATAAATAATGATTATTAAATTATTGACAGGTGACTTACAGGTCTGGGCCTAGAGTTGTGAAACAGCTAGTTAAAAAAGGGGAAGGGTACAGCCAACATGAGTGGGAAAAAGTAAGGTTGTGGTGGAAGGGGGAACAGGCTTGGTGTTCAAGGTTTACTTGGGGTAGGTTGTAATGTTGCTGAAAGCTCTACTGAACAAACATCGTCCTATCCAAAGACAACTGACAACTTGTGTTACTGGACAGAATACTCAACTCCCTTTCTTTTGCAGTCACACAGTCACCTTGTTAATGAGGGCCAGAAACAGCATGTGCTCCAGATGGTAAGCGTTGCAATAAGTGTCCTCTCCTCTTCTTCCTCCACCTTAACATGACACACAGTACAGGGCTCAGAGTTGGCACCAGAATAACCCTAGTTTGTCACAAAACCTTATCTCTCCAACCGCCCAACCCACCCAGAGTACCAATCGTATAATTGAATGCATGGAGGAATGGGGCAGGGTCTGGGGCAGGGATTGGACCAGCATTTCTAGCCTAAACATTGATCATTAACAGGTGGATGAATGACAGGTGTAGGCCTGATGCTCTGAGAGCCCTGCCAAAATCAGGCAACAAACATGTGGAAGACCCAACATTTCCAAACATTAGGGGCAGACACCACTAAAGGGTCATCAATTTCCCAAGAGTAGAAATTGCTTAATGAGGCTCTGACACTCCTTCCACTACAGGCAAGTCAGCAGATGAAGACACAACTTAAGAATCTCCATATTTCCAAAAATTGTTAGCAACATTAACAACAGCAGGCACAGATCCACGACAAAGGTGTCACATGCTACAATATTGCAAAAACAACGCAGCCTACTGAAAACTACACCATTACCCAGTCTGCAATTGGGCTGCAAAAGTCATTGGAGATCCATGACTTGCTCATCTTCATGAAAGGTAGGCCACTCATCCATTAATGAATACAGAAATGCAAAAGGGTCCACATTTTCCCTGATAGTATTGATACTGAGCTGAACATACTCCTGCACCATCCTCTCCAGTCATTCATATGTCACACTTGCACTCTCTTCTGCTGGTACACGTGCTAGTCTAAAAAATGTGAAATGATGCACAGAAATTGCTTATGCTACTTACACTGCTGATGCTAATGTTCTTGCTTGTTCCCAGGGTTGGAACTCTGTAATTGTGATGCACTAATTGTGCGTGACTGCTGTCTTGGGGAAAACCACTCTTAATTTTGTGTACAAGAGTGTTTCAATACTCCAGCAGCATATGCGCATCCAATTAGAGGGGGAAAACATCTAGTAAAATGTACTCTTGTATCGAACAGCGTGGCAACCCAGTAGTCAGCACTATTTCTAATCCTAAAAATATGGCCATCATGTTGTAGATAGGGCAGCAAGAAGACGCTCATATGTGGGGCGCTTCCATGAGGTCCGAGTGCATGGTGTAATGGTGACAGGGTAACACACAGGCTTGCTTCCTATATACTCTCCCGCCAACCACGGATAACAGAGAGGAGATCATTATTCTCTTCTCCTGACTGTTGCATGCCCATCACCTTTTCCTCCTTCATTTGTTCTTTTGCTCCTGTACCTTCACTAACAGTTTATCAGGTACCATGAGCCACCCCTCGATCGCTGTAATCCACCCTCCCATGGCACCCGCTTGCGCGACAACAGTTTGGAAATTGGAGATATTGATATCACTTCCGCATCTTCCTCCTCCTCCTTTGGGACCACCACAACCTCCCGCAGACTATTTAAAGTGTGCTCCAGCATGTAGATGACCGGAATAGTGATGCTGACGATGGCATAGTCAGTGAAAACTGTTATGAATGGGTCACCGAGGAGGAACAACAAAAGCTAAGTCCCAGAAAACCAGAGAGGTTGGTCACTATGCAGATCCCTGATCTTAACCACACAACTAACAGTAGCAGTGGAGCATTCCTACGTTGTTCCTAGACGCCTCGTCACTGCCGGAGGACTACATAAACCTAAAGCAAGAAAAGGGAAAACTAACTGCCCCAGATCAGACCCCAAAGGAAAAGACAGCCCCCACACATGTTTTGACGGTGAAGCAAGATGAAAACACAAAACAAAGGCAGGAAAATAGGCTGAGCAAACGATGGGGCCCGACTAACTAGAAAGGACAGGAAAGGAAAGCCACTGTCTGCAATCTGCCAAAAAAACCCTACCAAAGATAATTTCTAACACGTCTGATAGCAAAATTAACCCTGAAGTTACTAGACTTCTCCCACTATATCAGCACTCTGAAATATTCTGAAACAGAGCAAAAAGAGGCCAATCTAATAAGGGACAAAAAGGCAAAATGGCAAATACAGATAAACAGGAGTGGAAGTTCAGCATAGCCCCAGCAGGGGCAAGCTGACCACACAAGAAACTGAATTGACCAACAAGCACAAGTGTGAACATTAGCAAAAAACAAACTTAACTTAAGAAGACTGGAAGAGAGCTGAAGTCCAAGACCTGAGAAGCAGACTGAATCACCAGCAGTAGGATAAGGCGTCAGCTGTCTTATATCCAGTCTGATGCTCCAGATATCCAATCGTTATCCTTCTCATCAGGTGGCAGATCACTACCACTTAAACCAACCTCACAACCTCCTGTCACCACCAGAGGGAGAACGGAAGGAGAACTCTCAACTGGTGGAGCAGAAAATGAGCTCATAACAGAAAACCATCTTAATAGCCATTTCAAAACTGTGCAGAAGGGCGCAAAGGTCCTTCATCTGTGCTCACTATGTAAGCATGATTTTCACCACATCTGTACTATGTTGGCCTAGGCTATGCAAAAGGACATATTGCACCAGTGCTTGTCGCTGCTGCCACAGTCACTGCAACATGTTGGCAGATCGCATATAAAACGATTAACCGGTAGGCTGGAAGATCTCTGTAGCGATTCAAGTCGATGACCTACGTGGTGCAAATGGCGGAAGTGACAACACATTGACCGTGCTTTCTGCAGCAGCGAATCCATGCCAGATAGTGGCAGAGATATTTCTGTACCACCAGGTTGAGGACGTGAGCCATGCAAGGCATGTGCACCATTATCGCACAGCCTATTCCCTGCATCCAGTTTGTGTGGAGACTGGCATTGTTCAAGCTCGGCCTGGATAGCTGTCCACAATTCTTTAGGTGTGCGACTGCGATTTCCAAGACATATTAATTTAAAACACTGCCCGATTGTGGTGAGACCTGGCTGCGCAGTACGGAGGAAGGGGGATTCTCTCTTCAATGTTGGAATGCGTGTCTCATTAACAGAGAGGTTGAAGGTGCAGGTGGAGGTCCTACAAGAGGTGGAGGAGGCAAGAGCAGTGGATGAAGTATTAGATACAGAGGTTTGTCCCACAAGCCTTGGTTATGCCAAGAATTGGTGTCTATTGACACCTTGGCGTCTAATGGTTTATTTCTCCATCCCCTGGTATGTAGTGGTTTAGTTATCCAACTCTAGGTGTTTAGTAGTTTACTTTTCTAAACCCTGTCATCTAATAGTTTAGTCCTCCATCCTCTGCTGTGTATTGGTTTACTTCTCTATCCCAAAATGCACTGCAAAACTTGGGGATTCCAAGACTTACAGAGCAGCCCCTTCCACGCCTGTCCCCACAGCCACCCAGAAGTCAATAGTGAAATGCAGACAGGCAGATATTGATTTTTTTCAAGGATCGGCTAACGTTGTCTGCGACATGCTGTCATAGCGCAGGCAAAGCTTTTTTACATATTTAAAGGCGACAGGGCAACTGGTACTGTGTGACTGCGATGGCCATAAGGTTTCGGAAAAGGACTGCATACACCTGGCGGAAAAGCAGCATTTCCATGGCAAACAGATTGGAGATAGTGAAGTTCAAGCTGTTAGCTTTGCCATGTTTAGGAGGCAACCATTTTTTACGTGACCACAACTGCAGGACCAAGGTGTTCCTCCAGTGCGGAGAGAGGGTGGAGTATGGAGAACACAAGAAACTCCCGGACTGTGAATGAGGTGCAGACAGAGATGTTATGATGTATTGAGAAAGATGTGATGTGTTTGGTCACTGAGATCTGTCAAGAACAGCAGGTATTGTCACTTCCGTAACAGCTGATGGGCTGTCACTCACCACAACCGTAGTGGGTAAACAAGTGGAGGATCTGAGGCCGGAGACTTGTGTGAGAACATTTACAACAGTGAAGAAGGAGGAAGAAGCAGCAGATGCTGTTGATGGGGGCGGACGGTGGGTGGAGAGGCACACTAGGCCACACTTTAGCGCAGTGAGTTTTAACAGGCCAGATTAATCCCCCACCCAGAATATACCCGCGTTTAAAGTGGCCTAGGCCACTTATACCCCTCTGGGCCAGAACATACCCCGTTCAATGTCTCTGCCCTTTGGCGCTGATTGGGCCCCTGCGTGCTGCCTGGGGCCCCAGTGTGCTGCCTGGAAACCCATTTGCTGTCTCTGCCCCCCGTGTGCTGCCTGGGGCCCCCCCACCCGCAGAGCCGCAATCCACATCTATAATATAATCGGGGGAGGGTCCCTCTGTCTGAAGCCTCTATAGACTGCGCAAGCGCGACGCGCCTGCGCAGTCTGGCTCCAGACAGAGTGAGGCCAGCCAGCGGTGAGGATTGTGTATGGCGCCGGAGATGGCAGTACCGTACACACTTTATACCGCCATGTCCAACGCCATACATAGATACTTACCTGTCCAGGAGGAGCGTTGCCGCGGTGCCTCTCTTCTTCCGGAGACTGGGGCTGGAGTGCGCCTGGAATCGCGCACAGCGCGATCCGGCGCCATTTTACAGAAGACACACTGCAAGTGTGTCTTCAGTAAAATGGCGCCGGATCGCGCATGCGCTTCGCGAATCCAGCCGCACTCCAACCCTGGTCTCAAGCAGAACATCGCTGGAGTATAGGAAAGAAGGGTGAGTATAAATGTTTTTTTTTTTGGGGGGGGACTTTTAAAAGGAGTGAGGGGACCATGCAAACCACGACAGGGGAGGTGAGAGGACCATGCATACCAGGATTGGGGGATGAGAAGTACCATGCATACGAGGATGGGGGGGTGAGGGGGCCATACATACCAGGATTGGGGTGTGAGGGGGCCATGCATACCAGGATTGGGGGATGAGGGGTACAATGTATACCAGGATTGGGGGGTGAGAGGACCATGCATATCAGGATTGGGGGGTGACGGGGCCATGCATACCAGGATAGCGGGGGTGAGGGGGCCATGCATACCAGGATATCGGGGGTGAGGGGTACCATGCATACCAGTATTGGGGGATGAGGGGTACCATGCATAACAGGATTGGGGGATGTGGAGTACCATGCATACCAGGATAGGAGGGATGAGGGGACCATGCATACCAGGATTGGGGGGTGAGGGGGCAATGCATACCAGGATTGGGGGGTGAGGAGACCATGCATACCAGGATAGCGGGGGTGAGGGGGCCATGCATACCAGGATTGGAGAGTGAGGGGGCCATGCATACCAGGATTGGGGGTGAGGGGTACCATGTATACCAGAATACGGGGGGGGTGAGAAGACGATGCATACCAGGATGGGGGGGGCGAGGAGACCATGCATACCAGGATAGCAGGGGTGAGGGGACCATGCATACCAGGATTGGGGGATGAGAGGTACCATGCATACCAGGATTGGGGGATGAGAGGTACCATGCATACCAGGATTGGGGGATGAGAGGTACCATGCATACCAGGATGAAGAATGGGGTGCCATGCATACCAGGATTGGGGGGGGAATCTTGCATACCAGGATAGGACTGAGGGGTGCCATGCATACCAGGATAGGAGGGTGGCAGCACATAGCAGGATAGGAGACCATATACCAATAAAAATGCTCGCCACCCGGGCGTAGAACGGGTTCATAGCTAGTAGAGAATAATGGAGCCTCCGGCACCGCACTCCACATAGAGAATAATGGGGCCTCCAGCACCTACCTCCACCCGCACTCCACATAGAGAATAATGGAGCCTCCGGCACCGACCTCCACCCACAGAGCCGCACTCCACATAGAGAATAATGGGGTCTCCGGCACCTACCTCCACCCGCAGAGCCGCATTCCACATAGAGAATAATGGGGCCTCCAGCATCTACCTCCACCCGCAGAGCCGCACTCCACATAGAGAATAATGGAACCTCTGGAACCGACCTCCACCTGCAGAGCCGCACTTCACATAGAGAATAACGGAGCCTCCAGCACCGACCTCCACCCGCACTCCACATAGAGAATGGAGCCTGCAGCACCGACCTCCACCCACAGAGCCGCACTCCACATAGAGAATAATGGAGCCTCCAGCACCGACCTCCACCTGCATTCCACATAGAGAATAATGGAGCCTCCGGCACCGACCTCCACCCGCAGAGCCGCACTCCACATAGTGAATAATGCAGCCTCCAGCACCGACCTCCACCCGCAGAGCCGCACTCCACATAAAGAATAATGGAGCCTCCAGCACCGACCTCCACCTGCATTCCACACAGAGAATAATGGAGCCTCCGGCACCGACCTCCACCCGCAGAGCCGCACTCCACATAGAGAATAATGGAGCCTCCAGCACCTACCTCCACCCGCAGAGCCGCACTCCACATAGAGAATAATGGAGCCTCCGGCACTGACCTCCACCCGCAGAGCCGCACTCCACATAGAGAATAATGGAGCCTCCGGCACCGACCTCCACCCGCAGAGCCGCACTCCACATAGAGAATAATGGAGTCTCCAGCACCAACCTCCACCCGCAGAGCCGCACTCCACATAGAGAATAATGGAGCCTCCAGCACCGACCTCCACCCGCAGAGCCGCACTCCACATAGAGAATGATGGAGCCTCCAGCAACGACCTCCACCCGCAGAGCCGCACTCCACATAGAGAATAATGGAGCCTCCAGCACCGACCTCCACCCGCAGAGCCGCACTCCACATAGAGAATGATGGAGCCTCCAGCACCGACCTCCACCCGCAGAGCCGCACTCCACATAGAGAATAATGGAGCCTCCAGCACCGACCTCCACCCGCAGAGCCGCACTCCACATAGAGAATGATGGAGCCTCCAGCAACGACCTCCACCCGCAGAGCCGCACTCCACATAGAGAATAATGGAGCCTCCAGCACCGACCTCCACCCGCAGAGCCGCACTCCACATAGAGAATGATGGAGCCTCCAGCACCGACCTCCACCCGCAGAGCCGCACTCCACATAGAGGATAATGGAGCCTCCAGCACCGACCTCCACCCGCAGAGCCGCACTCCACATAGAGGATAATGGAGCCTCCAGCACCGACCTCCACCCGCAGAGCCGCACTCCACATAGAGAATGATGGAGCCTCCAGCACCGACCTCCACCCGCAGAGCCGCACTCCACATAGAGAATGATGGAGCCTCCAGCACCGACCTCCACCCTCAGAGCCGCACTCCACATAGAGAATAATGGAGCCTCCGGCACCGACCTCCACCTGCAGAGCCGCACTCCACATAGAGAATAATGGAGCCTCCGGCACCAACCTCCACCCGCAGAGTCACACTCCACATAGAGAATAATGGAGCCTCCAGCACCGACCTCCACCCGCAGAGCCGCACTCCACATAGAGAATAATGGAGCCTCCAGCACCGACCTCCACCCGCAGAGCCGCACTCCACATAGAGAATGATGGAGCCTCCAGCACCGACCTCCACCCGCAGAGCCACACTCCACATAGAGAATAATGGAGCCTCCGGCACCAACCTCCACCCGCAGAGTCACACTCCACATAGAGAATAATGGAGCCTCCAGCACCGACCTCCACCTGCAGAGCCGCACTCCACATATATGGCTGCTCTGTGCGCACAGGACCTGTGATGAGGTCACAGGAGGGGAGGAGTCAGGGGTCACATGATCGGGGCCTCAGTGTATACAGGACTCTGCTGTGCTGGTTGTCATGGTGCTGCATGAGGGGAAGTTTCTGTGTGGGGTCAGGAGGGGTTTACAGTGTGGATGTAGCAGAGCCGCGTGTGTACGAGGTGTATGGAGCAGAGCCGTGTGTGTGCGAGGTGTACGGAGCGGAGCCGTGTGTGTATGAGGTGTATGGTGCAGAGCCGTGTGTGTATGAGGTATATGGAGCGGAGCCGTGTGTGTACGAGGTGTACGGAGCGGAGCTGCATGTACGAGGTGTACGGAGCGGAGCCGCGTGTGTACGAGGTGTACGGAGCGGAGCCGCGTGTGTACGAGGTGTACGGAGCGGAGCCGTGT
Organism: Dendrobates tinctorius; assembly: GCF_039654945.1. Taxonomy (NCBI): domain Eukaryota; kingdom Metazoa; phylum Chordata; class Amphibia; order Anura; family Dendrobatidae; genus Dendrobates; species Dendrobates tinctorius. The sequence goes on along the minus strand of NW_027361731.1, from coordinate 22,455,025 downwards.
GTGTACGAGGTGTACGGAGCGGAGCCGCGTGTGTACGAGGTGTATGGAGCGTAGCCGCGTGTGTACGAGGTGTACGGAGCGGAGCCGCGTGTGTACGAGGTGTACGGAGCGGAGCCGCGTGTGTATGACATTGGAGGATTTACATGAAGAAGACTCCATGATCTTCTAGTCCTGCTTTGTGTTGGGTATGAGGACTTTATCTGGTGGTGATATGTGGGTGCAGGTCTTGCATTTCTTACTGTACAAGGTACTGATACAATGTACAAGGTGCAATGCAGGGACAGACATCGGGAAAACTAAACAAAAACTAAAAACAAGGATGAATCTGCATAGACATATGATAATGAGCTGGAACCGTGTTAAATATTAATAATTTGGTGGTTAATTTCTTATTACACTAAGTACTGGACATTGCCTTCCACTGACACTGCATGTGCTATTTTAGCAAGCGGTAAATGTCAGCTCCACTACATATTTAAGTTTAGCTCATGGTAAAAGGTCGGCTCCATATATACAGAGATCACGTGCTTTAAGAGACGTATATAATTCATGGCTCACTGTAGAGGGGGGGCTTGCTTCCTCACCATCATGAGACACAGACGCAAGTATGTCATCTCTGCACGGACATAGCTGAACAGCTGGTATGTAACTTTACAACGTAAGAAGCCTAAGAGAGACAAACGCCTTTTGTCATGTGGGATTCCAGAGAAAGAAGGTTACAAGCTTTGCTATGAACAAATGGACAATCTTTATAATCATGCACCTATTTTTATGTTTTTCTGTAATAATCTTTTCTTTGATGGAAGAATCCAAATAAACCACTATATTTTTATCTGGTAACTAGTCCTGAGTATTTTACAAGAATATGCATTTTTTTACATTTTAGAGCCAGCCAGATCTGAATTTTTGTACTTTTTTGCGGATTTCCCTCAACTTGCCCAAAAGGGGGATTGAACTTTGCTAACGTCAGTCATATGTGCAAGTTATCAGGAACTCCACTACTCACAAGAATCAGTCAGAACCTAGAAGTGAGGACTAAGAATTGCCAGATGGATTGAGAAGTACTACAAGTGCCAGACGTGCTGAAGCCAGACGTATGAAGACAAGTGCCCAGCGTTGTTCATCAAAGGAACTACAAGCTGAGACATTTCCAGGTAAGAGAAATGGATGTCATTAATTCTCTTTCTAAGCAGAGTAAACTGAAATTTAAGTCTGTAGACGAGTCTAATTTAGAAGTATTATGGCTCAGCTTATATGCAGAATGTGAAATGGAAAATCAGAAGTTAGATTCTAAGCTTTTCAATAGAGAAAGAGATAAATTAAAAAATATTCTACAGATGGTATATATATTTCATAGATCTGTATCAGAAAAGTGCAAAAATTATTGTTGTGCAGATGTTCCCGAGATTGGCTGTAAAGTTAGGGAGCTTGAATAAGACTGTAATCAAGTGTCTGTAGCAGCCATTCAAGGTGGAGAAGTAGGAGGAGACTTCAGAACTGACGTAGAGGACGTACAAGGGAAAGACATACCACTAAAAATAGACGACTCACAGGCCCAAATCCGAAGTAAAGTAAGAAAAAATTTGCTAAAAATATGCAAAATCATTCCTGCATATGATAACAAAATCCATGTTTGTAGAAACTCTGAGGTTTTTGAAAGCTGTGTTGACAAATTTGATTTATCTAATGAGGAGAAGAATCAGTTGTTCAAAATGTGGGTCCCTGTAATCTATGCCAGGAGATTATCTTTAAAGATATCTGGTGAAACACATGAGAACTTAAATGATAAAGACAGATGAAAAATTCAGATTTTTTGTGCATCAAATGAAAATTATCCAGATATTGATATTCTTCAAAAATTAAGGATTGGTCGGAAGGAATGTACCTACACATTCATGTCCATATTTCACCGCTTGTATTGAACGGTCATGGAGAATGTCAAAACACAGTCCCTCATAAAGACTTTTGTAAGCAAATTTTGGTTTCTAAATCCTGCATCTTGTGTTATTGCGCCACAAAAAGATTCTGTATTTGAATGTGCGCAATCCCTTGATTTTGCCAGAAAACACGAGAATCGTGAAAGGAAAGTAAATTGTGCTAATTTTGTGAAGACAGGCAGAGTAAAATCTTATCAGAAGCCTGTATTAGCAAAGCCTTCTAAAATGAGTTTTCCCCAAGATCAAATCTATGAAGAACGAAGAAAATTGCACGTTCGCTTTATACCGTATGAAATTATGCAAAGGACCACTGAAAAAACTTCACAGACTGAGTCAAGAAAAATTCAAACTGTAAAAAAGATGGCCGAATTTGACAGACAGAAGCAGGTGGTGAGTGACATCATGGCCTGTAAACTGATCACTTTGCTCAGAGAATCCATCAGTTACAAAGAAATAAGTATGGGTTTAGGAATTGGCTAAAAATGTAATTATATGTTGTGTAACAGTGTTATACAATGTATTAGTCAGTTATATGTAATTATTATATAGAGTATAATTCTTTAGTTCTATAGTTTTGTATATACATATTCATGCAGTATATATAGAGTGTTTGTAGAAGTAGAGATTGTAGAACTGTATTTTTTAGTGAAAATTAAAATCTACTCCAGTAATAACATTTAGAATTATGAATATGATATTAACCTTCTCTTTTATTTTTCCTTAGAATTTTCATTTCAAAGCAGGACTTAATCAGGAAAAAAATTCGCTTACAAGGATTTATGCCTTTATCTACACAGGAAGTTGCAATAATTGCATGATTTTATATATTTAACACTTAAAAGAAAATAACTAATTGCATTTTAAATCTTCTGTGTGTGCCTTTATTGCTGGCATGACACGACTACTACAGCATGTGAAATCTGAACTTTGTTCTAATAATAAGTATACCAGTATACCATGTCCCTGTAGCCTTTCTCAGCTTTTGCAAACCAATGGAATTTTTTTTTCAGGCCTAAATGTCAAGTATAGCCATACAACATATATTTATGTCATGTGTATTTGGGGAATATTCAAAGTAATATTAAGATACTATACTTAATAGTTTACAATGCGCATTGATTGATAATTAGGATAGTTTGGGTTAAAATACGTGTATTCATCATACCTCCGTATGTGGGGTAATTTGGTTTAAACTTATATGTGACACAGTCTGAGTGACAGTGACAGATGAGTGTATGAGCAGCTGCTTAGGAGTGATGTGATACATTTGGTGTATGTGAGGCCTCAGGATTCTGAATGCAAGAGAGAAAAAAAAACAAAAACCCAAAAGCCTTTATTTTTAGGAGAAATATGCAGATCAGTTAAATTATTAGAATATTAGGATATATAATGAAATATTATCTACACAACATATATTTCTATAGTTCTTTAGTAATTATTTCTTGATTTAGTTAATTGTGGATAAGTGCAATCGCACATCAAAATGGTTTATGAAGAAAATCTACATTTAAATTAATTTTCCAAAGGATAATTTTATGATATTCAAATTAATTTTAATGGTCACACATCTTCAGACAAATAATGGTATAAGCAAGTATAATATTCACACAATTTATAAATTAATTATTTTTCATTTTGGTTTTGATAAATGAATTATTTCATGAAACAATATTTTTTGGTATTAAGGGGGAAATGTGTTTTTGATCCTGACTACATCATCACATCTGATTAATACCTCTTCTTCACACATTTTAATAAAAAAGAAATATAAATAAGGTACAATGGTATAATATTGGCTATAATAGCATTAAGTATTATAAAGAGTCATTTCTTTACACTAAGAGGAGTATTACATGCAAAGTTGCGTAATTTGAATATTTTGGTAACACAAGTTTATGACAATTATGAAATAATCCAGATCATGGAAATATTACGGGGATATGTTACTGAAGACATAACTACTCTGCATCAACATAAAGGCCTTATTTTTATTCTTAATTTTAATTTTCAATTTTTTAATGCATTTTTATTTTAATTCTTAAATTTTTATTTTTTCTTCCACCAATATTTAGTAAAGTAATATCTACTGAGAATATTGCTTCATTAAATATAGCAATGATATCGTTCTATTACAAAGAAAAATGTTTCACTTCTGAGTTATATGCAACAATTCTTTTATTCATTCATTCGCTCACTCATATATTCTTTTTTTGGTTCATGGCTATACATTCCTACATATTATTAGTATAATAAATATATTCCTTATTAATAAAGATGAAAACACTGGTTACATAAAACACAGTGACACCTATGGATTGAAAAAGGTAATTACACCTATGACATAAAAAATGTTCTATCACATGAAGAATTTGGTTAATATTGTATTATCGCTTATTATTGTTTTATTATTTCAATCATTGAAATCCATACACGGTACAAATTCTGATAATAATTATATGGATATTACTGATTGCTATGGTACGCTGTGATATTATAGGATAAGAAAATTACCAGATTTGGTATAGAATAGGGAATGAAGACTTCAAGCAAGATACTGGAATTACGTTAATAAAGACTTTTCATATTTCTAAACTTTATTGATTCTTACCAGTTGCAAGAAGAAGAATGCCGCTATCCAGAAGTCCCAGAAGGAAACAAAGCTATGATTTCTGAGTAATAGACTGTGTTAATTACAAGTGTAGTATCCACCACTGACAGCCACAAGTGCAGTATCCACCACTGACAGTCACAAGTGCAGTATCCACCACTGACAATCACAAGTGCAGTATCCACCACTGACAGGGACAAGTGCAGTATCCACCACTGACAGCCACAAGTGCAGTATCCACCACTGACAGTCACAAGTGCAGAATCCACCACTGACAGTGACAAGTGCAGTATCCACCACTGACAGCCACAAGTGCAGTATCCACCACTGACAGCCACAAGTGCAGTATCCACCACTGACAGTCACAAGTGCAGTTTCCACCACTGACAATCACAAGTGCAGTATCCACCACTGACAGTGACAAGTGCAGTATCCACCACTGACAGCCACAATTGCAGTATCCACCACTGACAGTCACAAGTGCAGAATCCACCACTGACAGTGACAAGTGCAGTATCCACCACTGACAGTCACAATTAAAGTGTCTAACCTGACAACTAGAGGACGATGATCCTGTGATGCTGAGATGAACTGTGTTATCACGTTCTTATCAAGTTCCAGAGGTTTACAATCACCTGTAAAGCTTCGATGAAGGCTGGTGAACAATGAAGGTAATTGTCAGGAAGCTACAACCCTGACATATGTCCTGTGCATTAGGACTGAGGGCTGGTTATGGTGCTATGTTTAGCAAGGAAGAGCCATTTTAACCCTTGCTTTGCTGACCAAAGACATCACACCTGTTCAAAGACCAGTACCGATGGAGGATTCCAGAATATCCAAGGCGAGCCAATGTAAGCCCAGGTTTTTAAAGGTGACACTGCACAGATATTAAAGCTACATAGACTTTGTTTTCTTATCAACATTTGAATTTATGGACTTTGATTTTATACACAACACGATTTCTACAACATCTATATGCTATAGAAAAACTGTGTTTTTAAAAGAACAAAGAAGAAGACAGAAGACATCAAAATGAAGACCAGATGACATCAGATGATGATGACTGGACCTGAGATGCTTCAATTTAGATTTAGGGAAGTATAATTATACATATTGTATATGAATATTGTTCACGGCTTACCATAACATGAATTCACATCAATTATGTCATTGAGTGCGTATAACAGTAAACTGATGTTATTATTATTATTATTATTGATATTATATTATTTTGTCAAAGAAGAAGAAAGAAGATCTTGTTATATTTTGAGGGTTCCAGTTAATGTCTGTCTCCCTCAAAATGGGAATTGTTAAATATTAATAATTTGGTGGTTAATTTCTTATTACACTAAGTACTGGACATTGCCTTCCGCGTGTGTACGAGGTGTACGTTGCGGAGCCGTGTGTGTACGAGGTGTACGGACCGGAGCCGTGTGTGTACGAGGTGTACGGAGCAGAGCCGTGTGTGTACGAGGTGTACGGAGCGTAGCCGCGTGTGTACGAGGTGTACGGAGCGGAGCCGTGTGTGTATGACATTGGAGGATGTACATGAAGAAGACTCCATGATCTTCTAGTGCTGCTTTGTGTTGGGTATGGGGACTTTATCTGGTGGTGATATGTGGGTGCAGGTCTTGCATTTCTTACTGTTACAAGGTACTGATACAATGTACAAGGTGCAATGCAGGGACAGACATCGGGGAAACTAAACAAAAACTAAAAACAAGGATGAATCTGCATAGACATATGATAATGAGCTGGAACCATGTTAAATATTAATAATTTGGTGGTTAATTTCTTATTACACTAAGTACTGGACATTGCCTTCCACTGACACTGCATGTGCTATTTTAGCAAGCGGTAAATGTCAGCTCCACTACATATTTAAGTTTAGCTCATGGTAAAAGGTCGGCTCCATATATACAGAGACCACGTGCTTTAAGAGACGTATATAATTCATGGCTCACTGTAGAGGGGGGCTTGCTCCCTCACCATCATGAGACACAGACGCAAGTATGTCATCTCTGCATGGACATAGCTGAACAGCTGGTATGTAACTTTACTACGCAAGGAGCCTAAGAGAGACAAACGCCTTTTGTCATGTGGGATTCCAAAGAAAGAAGGTTACAAGCTTTGCTATGAACAAATGGACAATCTTTATAATCATGCACCTATTTTTATGTTTTTCTGTAATAATCTTTTCTTTGATGGAAGAATCCAAATAAACCACTATATTTTTATCTGGTAACTAGTCCTGAGTATTTTACAAGAATACGCATTATTTTACAAACCGCCTGTAGGAATACACTTCTCTAGACCTGGGCACAGTATGGCAGATCTAAAAGCCCTAATATTGCAAGGTAATTTTAATAGTGACAGAGAAAGAAAAATCTGGGCGTTCGGGTGATGTCCGAGTATTTTGGCGTGCTCGCAGATTTCGTTTTCTTCGTCTCAGCTGCATGATTTACGACTTGTAGACAGGCTGAATACATGTGGGAATTCCCTAACAAACAGGCATTCCACACATGTATTCAAGCTGTCTAGCAGTCACACATCATGTAGCTGAGGCGATGAAATCTATATCTCCGAGCACGCCAAAATACTCGGAGACCACCCGAGCAACGAGTATACTCGCTCATCACTACCGTGGATACAAAATTGTTTTGCTACAGTTAACTGTGGACCTCTAGTAGTCACCTACAATCCAAATCTGGAGGTGCTAAGGGGCGCTGCCCGGAAATTACAACCTTTACTACACAAAGATGCCCGATTACAATCCACATTTCCAGACCCCCCACTACTGTGTATTAGGCAGCCTCCAAATTTAAGAAACATCATTGTCAGAAGCTCCCTGTCCTCTCCAACAGCTACAGGAACCTTTCCTTGCAACCAGGAAAAAGTAAGAACTGTCCATTTATAATGACCACGGACAAGATAAAGATCCCCCAACTCACATCAGGACTACAAGATCACAGGTGCTTTCAGCTGCATCACATCTAATGGGGTGTACTTAATTATTTGTACTAAATGTCCAACTGGGGGTCTGTGTGTGAGGGAGACAGGGCAAAAGCTGAGAACAAGGATGAATTCTCATCGCCACAAAATAAGAGAAAGAATGGATCTACCTGTAGCAAAACGTTTTTGTATCCCCGGTCATAGCATCATGGTATCAACCACTGAGGACTCTCAATTCTAAATATTTTTCTATCTATCGGCAGACACGGTACAAAGATATATATCTTTCCTGGATCAAGATTTTGGATGCGCTTTATTTTTGTCTTATTGAACTTTGTACTGTCCTCTTCATCCATAATGGTTTCATTTTATTCCTGGACATTTTATTACCAGAGGGTGTAAGGTTTTTGTAGGATTCTAGTAGTATTTCCTTAAAAATGCCCCATTTATGTTGGTATCCCCAGTTACCATGACGTTGTCCCAATCTATACGATTATGCTCCTCCCTTAATTTGTTACAATCATCTTTCTTAAAGTTCCAGGTTTTGGCATTTGCCTTTTTGTATGTTTGATTGAAAACGACATTGAAACTTACCATGTTATGGTCACTGCTCCCAAATGCTCCCTGATCTGTAGATCTGAAATTGTATCTGGTCTATGTGACAGAACCAGATCCAGTAGATCACCTCCCCTGGTCAGTTCATCAGCCAGCTGAGAGAGGTCATTGTCCTGAGCTGTGGACAAGAAATTGTAGCTTTTAGCACAGCCAGAAGAGTCTATGTCCCATTGAATGTCTGGATAGTTAAAATCCCCCATTATAAGAACCCTATTACTGTTTGCTGCTCCTCCTCTACCTGTTTCTCTATATTAGGAGGCTTGTTTGAGACTCCAATTAGCAGCTTTCCATTATTACCATCCCCATGTACAGTTACACATAGTGACTCTACATTGCTGTAACTCCCCCAATGTCTTCACAGGTTTTAATGTGAATTTTATGAAGATGCACACCCCTCAACCTTTATCATCTTTCCTGTCCTTTCTAAATGTAGTATAACCCTCTGTTTGTTACCCAGTCATGGCTCTCATCAAGCCAGGTTTCCGTAATGCCTACCACTGGGGGCACCGTGGAGGTGGATGCTTCTGACTGGCCATTGGGAGCCATCGATTCTCTCTCGAACTGGAGAGAAGGCTCTGTTACATCCTTGTGCTTTCTTTTCCCGTAGGCTTACCCTTGCAGAGCAGAACTACAACGTGGGAAATAAGGAACTTCTAGCGATTATTGCAGCCTTTAAGGAATGGAGGCATCATCTGCAAGGGGGCGCACAACAGATCATAGTGCTGACCAATCATCGCAATTAAGAATTCCTCAGATCTGCTAAATGTCTGTCTCCACGTCAGGCTCGGTGGAATTTATTTTGGAACCAATTTAATTTTGTTATTTCGTACCGTCCAGGTTCATGTAATGGGAAAGCTGATGCTTTGTCCCAAATCCATTCTGCAGATTCCGTACTTGGGTCCCTGTCCAAGACCATTTTATTGGATGCCAAGTTCATTGGAGGAATCCATGATCCAGACGTGTGGATGGAGATCAAGGAGGCCTATGATGATGCTGTATCTCTAGCTAACCCGCCTGTGGATATCAATCTTGTCCTTAAGGGAGGCTCATGGTTTCATGACTAATATATCTATATTCCTGAGGCTGTACGTCTGCAGATCCTCAAGTTGGTACATGACTCCAAGTTGGCTGGTCATAGCGGGGTACAGAAGACACAAGAATTCCTGAGCCGATTTTTCTGGTGGCCAACTTGCCTGAAGGATACGAAGGACTTGTGAAGTACAGTATTCAGATGTACGGGACATCTTGTTCTTCGGGATCCATTTTTGTGCTTGCAACGCCATTTTGTTGTTTACGAGTTAAATTTTGAAACTTAACTAGATGAAAGTTCACGGCTGTTATGAAACCAGACTGTTCTAGCTTGTACAAGATATGAGATATGAGATGAGACCCTAAAAGAATGTGCTATTGTTCTATATTCTACGTCATGCAGCTGGGGACATATTCCGATTTTCTTGCAATACTATTGGCTTAAATGTATTACGATTCTATTGGTAGCTGTATACTTTGCATAATTAAGTAGAATGCTATGTAATGTGAGATTCAATAAACGGGGTTAGTGGTCTGCTTTGATCCTCCCATACAGAGACACATCTCCGTGTGGTTATTCTCAGTTGCTAGCAACATTCTGTGAACTAATTTGGAAATCACTGGATCAACCGTGAAGGGTTAATTTAGCCCTACCTCAACAGTCTTGGCGCCCAAATGTGGGGCCCCCGAGTAGGGACACCTCTGCCCCCGGAGGACAACAAGACAAAGGACCATCGGAGCGGACACAGGTGTTGGAAAATTGGGACTGATCACCCCCCACAGCCGCGGTAAGTTGGCAGTTATACTGTTCAGACTGGCTGTTGGTGTGGTTTTCCTGTGCTTGTTGCTGCAAAGAGGATCTTAGGTTTGTCCCCTGGTGGGGTGATTCATGGGTGGAATCATATAGAGGTGTAGTCCCGTTGGGGGCCCAGTGCTCGAACCGTACCTCATAAGGGACGGACACCCCGGATTGACCAGTGATTGTGACTCTCTTTATAGTCAAAATATCCTGAAATCCTGAATTCACTGTTAAGAGTCAGGCGTGGTGAGTGATCGAAGACTGGGTAGGATACGTAACTCAGGTATATATAGATAGATATATATAACCAGAGGTGTCCGGAGGGATAGTCTGAGACGCCCTCCTCCTTTCACTGAGTACCGCGAATTTTGGGCTTCTCAGAGGGGGTTGACCCTGTGGAACAAACGGAGACGGCTGCTCCAGTATTGTGCACAACTGAAGTAAGGATATTTAGCTCTAAAGGAGAGAATTATGTTTCTGTGGAAGAAAAAGAAAAGTTTGGAGTTGTGGGAAGGATCAGATACTGTTAGTCTTATGATTCAAAGACGAGGAAAGAAATCTGTCAAGAATGCAGGAAAAATATTTTCGATTCTGGGATTTCCTAAGGGCGGGAGGTTACAGCCTACGCTATGGGGTGAAGGGGTTAAAAAGAATAAAGGGAGATTGACTGATGATGGATTACTTAAAGGCGCTGAGGAATTCCGTGGCTTGGCACATGAATTGTATAATGAAGGTTATGTGGAAATTGAACAGCAAGTGAATTCTGATTGTTTTTATTGCTATGTGGAAAAAGGAAAATTGTCTAACACTGCGAAAAAGACTGAAAGTGTTGTGGTACAAGAAGGAATTGACAATGTGATTAAACAAGACACTGAGATCGAGGTTAATGTGTCGGGCAGGAAATTAGTTAAGAAAGATTTGAAACAAGAAGTTTCCCTGCTAGATGATAAGGTCCCTCCCCAGGAAATCAAGCCTCTACTCCCGACTGTAAGCTCTGTGCCCCTTAACCCTAAGGCACCGATATATCCTGGACTACCAAAACTCAGTATGCCCCCACCCTATGATCCTGCCGGGTGGATCTGTGCTGTATGCGGAGTTACTAATCCTCAGTGGATAGAGGTCTGTTATAATTGTGGTACAAGGAGACCGGGAGTAGCAGCCCCCACCTTTCCTTTGTTGAATGCTGATGGTACCTATTATCATCCACCGGCAGCCCCAGTCTCCGTTATGACTAATATTGCTAGTGGTTATGAATATCCACCCCCTCCCACTTTAGTTACCAGGTCAGAGACAGGATGCTCAGAGGAGATAGAAGATTTACAGGAAATGTATTCCAATATTATTCCTGGACCCCAGTGTTATGATGTGCTCTTTAGGATAGGGACAGGGGATCTCACGAAGCAGCACGTTGGAGCCATAGTAAATGCCGCGAATAATCAACTCCGCCATGCTGGAGGACTGGCTGCAAAAATTTCACAGAAAGGCGGACCCATGATACAGGAAGAATCTGATTCATATATACAAACGTATAGCCAGGTAGAAACAGGACAGGTTGCGGCAACCAGAGCAGGACAGCTGCCGTGTCAATATGTAATACATGCAGTGGGACCACGATATGACCCTATCAATATTCCTAGGTCCCAACAATTGCTTACTGAGGCTGTCCAGAACGCAATCCTGTATGCCTCTTCTGTCCCCCCCGGTACGATGCCTCAACGTACAGTGGCAATACCATTAATCTCTGCCGGTATTTTTCAATATCCCAGGAAGGATGCCGCCATGGTCATAGTATCAGCAATAGAGCGGTGTATACAGGAAAACCCCATAAAATTGGAAGAGGTCCGATTTGTTCTCGACAGCCGCCTAACGGCCCATCAGGCAATACAATCTCTAACTGTAACAGAGCCTCCTGCCTCGCTCCCACAGCAGATGCCTCTTGTGCCCGTACTACCGCCACCTCCTCCCCCGGAGTTGTCGGTAATATCCGAATTTGAGGAAGATAACGTGGAAAGCACTCCTGACAGGCCAAAGTATACTCCATTCGCCCCATCACAAATAGACACTGTTTGCAATTAATTACCCGATCCAGAGACTTCCCCCATGGCTTTTTACAGGCAAATGGCAGCAAATCGAGACATTTATTCCACTCCCCGAAGAGATCTATTACATATACTTCGGGTAAAAGCTGGGGAGGGGTATTTTCCAATTATTGAGGGTGGCATAATGTATAATGTGGATCTGGATGGGGGAACTTATGACAGTGGTGTTGATTTCTGCAATGCTTTAAAGGTCTGGGCACAGGATAGATTAGCGGATCAAACTACCTCTCTCACAGATGTCACACAGGACAAGGGGGAGACTGCCGAGAAGTTCTATGGGCGTCTTATGGTAGTATTTAGAGATCTGGGATTTTCGTTGTATAATAAAGCCCATACACACCTTTTTGTGGCGGCTTTGATGTCCGGTCTTAGATCCGAATTGCAAGAGGCAATAATGACAGTTAGACCTGACGTCGAGAATTCCACTCCGGATGATGCATTGAAAGTAATAAAAAGTTTTCAAAAAAATTTAACCCGTTCTGTGTCAGGAGGAAAAGCAAAAAATAAGCCAGCAGCTGCAGCTGTAGCAGCTCCAGTTCCTCCAATAACAGCAGCCCCCACCATTGTGCCCAGCGCGGCTGCGAGTACGCAGCTGGTTCCTTATCACTGGAGCACACAGCAAACTATGGCCCCCCCTCAGACTTCAGCTCCTTACTCCAGTATCTCTCCTAATACTATGAATAGAAGCCTTCCTTCCCATCTCCGCCGTGCTAATTCTCGTTTACAATGCTGGCGCTGCGGGCGCCTGGGTCACTTTCAGAGAGACTGTCACACTCCCGCTGATAGATGCTACCCTTAAGTTCCCTCTTCCAATCGTAATCTAAATACTGGGAACCCCAGAGGATACCCCGGTTACGGACAGCCCCAAAATCCTGATAATTGACCATACTGAAGGGGTGGCCAACCAGGGTCTGCCATCACAATGTCCTCCGCCAAACCTGGGGCATGCTCATCAGTCACGCTCCCTGTAGGGGACACCCTTGTTAAGTTCATGGTAGACACTGGGGCGGCCAATTCTATAATCAAATCAACAGATGTACCTACGGATATCCCTATTCAATTTTCAGATCAAGAGCTTGTTTTAATTGGAGTAGATGGCAGACCCAATAAACATACTCTTACAAAACCCATCCCTGTGGGGCCTTTCCCTGAGGTTACTGCTCAATTCGTAATCTCTCCCACATGTCCAGTAAATTTACTGGGGGTAGATTTGCTATCACAGTTCCGCTCCAGAATACAATTACAAGATGATGGTCGGATGGTTCTTACGTTACATAACCCCTATGCAGATGAAGACAGTGAGGAAATCTGTATTTTGCATGCCCTTCCTACAGTTATGATGGCCCTGATAGGCCCAGATCCACCCCCAATATTGCCTGAGGATCAACGCCTCACCCCATATCTCTCAGAGATACCATCTGAACTTTGGTCAAAAGGGCCAAATGATATAGGGAAAATGCCTGTAGAACCAGTAAAAGTGTTTCTCAAACCCGGTGCCCCTTTTCCCAAAGTCCATCAATATCCTTTGAAACATGATCAGGAGCGGGGCCTTCAGGAACAAATACAAACGTTACTTGATAACGGTGCTCTGATACCCTGTGTTTCTCCATGTAATACGCCCTTGTTTCCCGTTAAGAAAAAGACCCCACCTGGCCAGCCCCCTGTGTACCGGCTGGTACAAGATCTACGGGCAGTTAATGCAGCCACTATTCTGGAAACTCCAGTGGTACCTAATCCACATACTCTTTTGTCCCAAATACCCCAGGATGCTGCATGGTTTACAGTCATCGATCTTACCAATGCCTTCTTTAGCATTCCGTTACACCCAGATTGCAGGTTTTTGTTTGCATTCACTTTTCAGGGACGACAGTTAACATGGACGGTTATGCCACAAGGGGCCCAAAACAGTCCCAATCAGTTCGCAAAAAACATGAGCGAGTGTCTCTTACCCTGGCAGTTAGATCACCCCCAGGTCACGCTGCTTCAGTATGTGGATGATCTTTTGCTGTGTGCACGGACGGAGCAGGAAGCCATTTATGCCACTGTTAGCCTCCTCAAGCATCTGGCAGCACTGAACTGTCGGGTTTCGGCCTCGAAACTTCAGTTCTGCCTTGGTCAAGTGATCTTCTTGGGTCACTGTCTCCTTCAGGGTGTCAGACACCTCACAGAAGGAAGAAAAATAGCTGTCAGCTCCCTTCCTTTCCCAAAAGATGAAACTGAACTCCAGCGTTTTCTTGGACTGTGCACTTATTGTTGTCAGTGGATACCGGATGCATCCCGCATAATGGAACCCCTTAACAACGCCTTGAAAGACGGCATAATGAGCTACAAGGAAAGATCATCAGTTTGTATGGAAAGCCTTCATCATGCCTTCTCTGAATTGAAGCGGCTTATTGCTTCCGCCCCTGCCTTGGGTATCCCGGACTATACTCGACCGTTCCATTTGTATGTGTCTGAGAATGAGGGACACGCAGCATGGGTGCTCACACAATCACATGGCAACAGGCAACGACCAGTGGGCTATTATTCGGCCCGCCTCGACCCAGTGGCCCGAGCATCAGCAAGTTGCATGAGGGCAGTTCACGCCACTCACTCGTTGCTTGACAAGACTGCAGACATAATTCTTGGACATGAAACGCATATTTTTGCTCCGCATGATATTGCAGCAATACTGAGCCTTCAGCAACCAAGACATTTGACTGTGCAACGACACTTATGGCTGCAGTGTTCACTCCTTTTGCCTGATTATGTCAAGTTACATCGCTGTACTACAATCAACCCCGCTACTTTACTGCCGGTCCCCAAGAAAGATGGCAGTGATGAGGATTTTCTCCAACATGATTGTTCCCAACTTCTGACTGAAGAAACAGCTACTCCACCAAATGTCAGTGAGAATCCACTCCCAAATCCCGATCTGGTGTTGTACACGGATGGTTCAAGATATGCTGACGAGTTTGGTAGATTCCACACGGGATACGCTGTTACCACAGAGGACACTGTAGTGCACGCAGCTGCACTCCCACCCTCACAGTCAGCACAAGAAGCAGAACTCCAGGCTCTGTCTACTGCATGTACTTTGGCCAAGAACAGACGGGCTAATATATACACGGACTCACGATATGCATTTGGTATTGCTCACGATTTTGGGGCTCTATGGGCCAATCAAGGGTTTATTACTACTGCTGGAACCCCAGTGAAAAATGCTGAAGCTGTTAAAACCCTCATGGACTCGATCAAATTACCTACTCAGGTGGCCATTATCAAAGTTAGGGCGCACGGTCCTAGGAACAGCCCACAGACTGTTGGCAACGCATTTGCGGATATGCAAGCAAAAGCCGCCGCTCTCTTACCCGTTGAACCAACCATAACAACTATGGTGACCACACGCTCTCAGCGTAAACAGTTACAAGAAGCACTGACCCTACAAGAACCTGATGATCTACAACAGACTGAAGTTTTCTGTCGGACCCCGCGAGACCGCTTAATGACAATGCCCCGGGAATTTCCACAGTTTTGACAGCGCTCAACCGTGCCTGTAATATCTGTCAGACTTGCAATCCCGGTCAACTTCAACGTGTACCCCCGAAGCATCTTGCTAAGCCCGACTATCCTTTCCAAAGGCTCCAGGTGGACCATATCACGTTGCCTAAGTCTGGAAGGTATGAATACTGTTTGGTTGTTGTTGACATGTTCTCCAGTTGGCCGGAAGCATTCCCCGTTACCAACATGACTGCAAAAACTACAGCGAAGAAACTGGTGATGGAAGTCATATGCAGATATGGGGTTCCAGAAGTTGTTGAAAGTGATCAAGGTCCGGCCTTTTCTTCTCATGTGTACCAGGAAGTTCTGACAAAGCTTGGATCCACTGTAGCCCTCCATACTCCGTACCACCCACAATCCAGTGGGAAAGTTGAGAGGCTGAACGGCACATTGAAGGGACAATTGACCAAAATGATGCAGGAGACTACGGCTCCATGGCCAGAGATCCTACCCATTGTACTATACCACATTCGTACTACCCCTATTGCAAAACATGGCCTGTCCCCATATGATATATTGTTTGGTACTAAGCCCCCAGTTGCAAACTTCCAGCCCCAGCAGTTATCAGAAGAAACTGTCCGTGCTGTTCAATATGTTATTCAGCTTAGCAAAAATCTTGCTAACACCCATGCTCTAGTTTCTTCTTCTCTTCCAGATTCAGCAGAAACCGACACCTGTCATAACCTGAAGCCTGGTGATTTGGTAGTCATGAAAAGGCATGTCAGAAAGCACGGACTAGAACCCTTGTATGACGGTCCCTATCAAGTCCTCCTCATCACCCCTACATCAGTGAAACTAGAAGGAAGACCGACTTGGATTCACGCATTGCACTGCAAGCTGGTTAAACGAGCCAATAGCAAATAAGGGGGCATAATGTTTTGGTCTTTCGCATTTTCCATATTACTATTGGTAACCGCATGGGACAGCCTAAATTCCCCAACGTCCTTGAATAATAAGTTTATACAACATCATGAAAAATTACTGAGAGATTTGTTGGACAATTCCCTGTCTCTGGCACACTGTTGGATCTGCATGTATTCCCCAGTGTCAGCCACAAGCATCCCCTTTTTGGCTATCCCTGTTCCACCAGAGGAGTTATTTGCTTGGACTGACTGCTCTGACACACTCGCTAATAATGCCACAGATAATGCTAAGTTATGGAATTTAACTGTTGGTATACCTATTGTGGGATGGGTGGGGTACCCCTGGTGGCAAGGTAACCTTTCAGGAAGTAATACACAACTTCAATATTTGGCCTACAAAGGAGGGGCATGGGTCCCTAGGAATAAGACTAGTTTAATCAATCTGGGGCAAGTTCCAATGTATGGTCTACAAGTCAGTTTCAATGTAACTTCACACTCTACTGACGCCTTCAAACCAATATTGCTAGAAAGAAGGTTACATAACACGTCATGGGAATATTCTAATTTGTTTCCCCAGAGTTCTAATGAAACCTGTGCCAGTATTCCTGGCAATATATCTTGTAATGAGTCCTCTGAATATGTGCCAGGAACCCCCACTTGTGGAAATCCTGATGTAGGTTATTGTAGTCCTTTAGGACAATCTCCAGATTGGTGTATGCTTCAGAATGCATCTGCATTCATAGACTTAGCTCATAGATTGGTACTGCAACATTCAGCCCTATGGGATTTACCTGATGATATGTTATGGGTATGTGGAGACAATGCTTATAAATGGTTGCCAGTAGGGGTAAGAGGTACTTGTACTCTGGGTCGCTTGACCCCGGCCACCTTTGTTATTCCGAACAAACAGTTGGATACACAGGCTATACCCAAACATACATTATACAAAAGAGCTGCGGACAATTCACCCCGCCCTTCAGGGAGACCACATATAGTACAGAGGAGTGTGGCCAATAAGATTGTCAGTTCTATTTTCATTTACCCTATGATTACACAAATGTGGGATAAATTGGTTAGAGCCACAGACTATCTAGATAATCAAATTTGGGATATATTGGCCATACTTAACACTACTGTTGCTGTCCAAAATCAACTTATTATAGTCACTAATCAACATACTATAGTGCTGGACTACTTAACAGCAGCACAAGGTGGTATGTGTCAGGTCATCGGACCCGCTTGCTGTCATTATATAGATCCTAACAGTACTATGAAGTTAAAGTTAAAGTTAGAAGATATTCAAAGACTCAGAGATCAATACAATAAAGACAATGATCGTAATAAGGACAGTTGGTGGTCAGACACCTTCTCCTTTCTCAATCCAGGCAATTGGTTTAAGGGAATTGGGGGGTTGGGTAGCTGGGATCTTACAGAGCTTGTTACACATTGCTGCCTGTATCCTTGTTGTATATGTGATACTAAAACTTGTTCTTTGGTGTATTTCTGTATGTATTAGGAAATTCTGCACTAAGACAGCTAATGATGATACCAAAGGTGTCGTTGCTCCTGCTCTTCTCTGCACCGATCTCAAAAGGCTACTTGATGAAGATGTTGAAGCCAAGCACATGCCTACCTACAAAAGATCCCTACCACCGTCATCAAAAATTGTTATTCGTGAACTGCAGTATACAGGGGGGACGGGTGCGCCGCGACAGCCATGACTGGTAACACGGCATCAGTCATGTGAAGACCAGTACCCCTCAAGCTGTTAGCTTGGGATAGCACCTCTGATGCTGCATATGTGTTATCAAAATTTATCTAGGGGGTAATTGTGAAGTACAGTATTCAGATGTACGGGACATCTTGTTCTTCGGGATCCATTTTTGTGCTTGCAACGCCATTTTGTTGTTTACGAGTTAAATTTTGTAACTTAACTAGATGAAAGTTCACGGCTGTTATGAAACCAGACTGTTCTAGCTTGTACAAGATATGAGATATGAGATGAGACCCTAAAAGAATGTGCTATTGTTCTATATTCTACGTCATGCAGCTGGGGACATATTCCGATTTTCTTGCAATACTATTGGCTTAAATGTATTACGATTCTATTGGTAGCTGTATACTTTGCATAATTAAGTAGAATGCTATGTAATGTGAGATTCAATAAACGGGGTTAGTGGTCTGCTTTGATCCTCCCATACAGAGACACATCTCCGTGTGGTTATTCTCAGTTGCTAGCAACATTCTGTGAACTAATTTGGAAATCACTGGATCAACCGTGAAGGGTTAATTTAGCCCTACCTCAACAGACTATGTTCTCTCTTCGAGGCATGTGCTCGTTATAAGACTACTCGTGCTTCTCCTACTGGTCTACTTCAACCACTACAGGTTCCATCTCGTCTGTGGGGTTCAATCTCTATGGACTTCATTGTGGATATTCCTACTTCTGGTGGCATGAATATGATCCCGGTGGTCTTTGATGATCTGACTAAGGCTGCTCATTTTGTTCCTTGTGCCGGCCTTCCCTTGGCTAAGGAGACTGTGAACTTGGTGATACTAAATATTTTTTGGCTGCATGGGGTCCCAGATGGAGTTATCTCTGACCGTGGAGTACAATTTACCTCAGATTCTGGAAGGGGTTTTGTTCTGCGCTTAACATTAATGTTCGTCTTTCTTCTGCATATCATCCTCAGACAAATGGTCAGACCAAGCAAACCAATCAGACTTTGGAGCAATATCTATGATGCTACGTTTGCCATCTTCAGAATGATTGGTTGGAACTACTTCCTTTAGTGGAATTCTCGTACAATAATTCTCAGAATGCCTCCACTATGGTAATGCCTTTCTTTGCTAATATAGGTTATCATCTGAGCATCTTTGCTAGATCTCCGTTGGATGTTCTAGAAGTCCTTTAAGAAACATTAACTTCAGCTCAGGAACGTTACAAGAGATCGATTGATAGATTCCAGAAGCCAGCACCCATGTTCAAGGTAGGAGACTCAGTGTGGTTATCCACTAAGAATCTAAGACTGAACGTTTTTCACAGAAACTGGGACAGATGTTCATAGGTCCTCTCAAGATCAGCGGTATCGTGAGTTCTGTGGCCTGCCGTCTTAACCTGCCGAGGACTATGAAGGTCCACCCAGTATTTCATGTCTCTATTTTGAAGTCTGTCTCTCCTAATAGCTTTCAGGGATGCATTGTGCCCCCTCCATGACCCATACTGGTAGATGGGCAGGAGCAATTCTTGGTGGAGGAAATCATTGATTCCAGGATCCACAGAAACCAACTCAATATCTTATAAGATGGCAGGGATGGCAGTCCTGAGGACTCTTGGGAACCCATTACTAACATCTGTGCCCTGCAGAAGATCACTCAGTTCCATCAAAGATACCCTGAGAAACCAGGTCCGGGATCGTCCTTAGGCCGCTGTTAAAGAGGGAGTAATGTCAGGTCTCTGGATTCACTGTCTCATCTGTGGTGCTTATTGCCCTTTTCCAAGATGGCGTCTGCTGTGTTGCTTCTGCTCATGTGACCTGCCTTCCCTGTCATTATAACCCTGTTTACCCTCCTAGTCAATGCTTATGTGTTCTGCTTGAATTCCTGACTTGTGTTGCAAGAGACTGATCCTCTCCAGAGAATCCAGCTCAGCTTTTCCAGCAATCCTTCCCAGCTCTCAGTGGTGCTCGTGCTACAAGCTGTGCAATTGTGTTTATCTACATCTGCTTCAGCCTGCCTGCTTAGGACACGTAAGCTCGGCCCGCTTCAGCTATCTTGTTGGTATTCGGTGCCAGTATATTTGACTGTTCTGTACTCTCAGCTCTGCCCTGTTTCCGGGACTCTTATTCTGAGACTGCCAGCCCTGTTTGAACTGTGCCCTCTGATCAGCATTCCCCAGTCTGTGCCTCGCCCATGAGACTGTGCTTGCAGCAGCGCTGTATAAGAACTGCTTCCAATATCATCTTGCTAGCTCTGTTTGGTTGAACTGTTGCCCACGTGCTGCACCTATGTTTATTAGTATAATTACATACTGTGCTTGCAGTAGTGCCGCATACGAACTGCTTCTAATATCATCCCGTTTGCTGTGTTTACTTGAACATCATCCCGTTTGCTCACGCTCTGCACCTACGTTTGTTTAATACAGACTTGACACCGTACTGCTTCTGTTGCCTTATTGTCTCAAGCCAAGAGATTCCTGAGTGTACCACTATAATTGTTACAACCACATCATGTTCCGTTACCGTCATTAGAGTCTCCAGTTCATCCATTTTGTTTGCTAGACTTCTTGCATTTGCCAGCAGACATTTAATATTCTTAGCACATTTGTTCCTCCTATTCAGCTCCCTGCTTTCCTTACATATCCCAGCCCCCTAAATTCCCATTTACCCCTACTGCCTCCCTCTCTCTGTCTACTCTATCTATTCCCTTATTAGAACAACTACCGTCCCTCCCCAGATCCTAGTTTAAAAGCTCCTCCATCCATCTTACCATTTTTCCCCAAGCACAGCTGCATTGTCCCCATTGAGGTGCAGCCCGTCCCTACTGTAGACCCTGTAGCCTACAAAGAAGTTGGCCAGGTTCTCCAGGAACCAAAACCCTTCCTTCATGTACCAATTTCTAAGCCACTTATTTATCTCCCTAAGCTCCCGCTGCCTATGTAGTGACGCTCATGGCACTGGCAGTATTTCTGAAAACATCACCTTGGAGGTCCTGGCCTTCAGCTTCTCTCCTAGTTCCCTAAAATCATTCTTAAGGACCTTCCACCTCCCATGGACCATGACCGCTGGGTTTTCCCCAGCCCTACCCAGCAATCTGTCTATCCGATCCGCAATATGTAGAACCCGAGCACCCGGCAGACAACAAACTGTTCGGCATTCACGGTCTTGGCGGCAGATTACCTTATCTGTCCGCCTAGTTATAGAGTCTCCTACCACCACCATCTGTCTGGCCTTTGCTGCACTCCTATTTCCCTCCTTCCTACAGCAGTTGTGTTCCTGGTTGATAGGAGCAATGTCCTGCTGCAGTGATCCCAGTCCTGGGCTTGCATTCCTAATATCAGCCAAACAGGCATATCTACTAGGTTGTGCCAGATCAGGACTGGGCTCCCTGGCACTTTTCCCCCTACCCCTTCTTGTAACATTTACCCAGCTGCTTACTACTCTTCCCTGATCTTCCCACCTCCACCCTCCTCCATATCACTGGCCTCAGCCGGCACAAGCTCGGTGAGCTCTAAACTCCTCTCCAGGTTAGCAATGCTCCTGAGTGTTGCCAGCTGCACATTTAGATCCATTACCTGGGCTTCCAAACATGTAACTCGCTTGCATCGAGTGCAGACATATTCGCCCTCAAACGGCTGTTCAAGGCATGCATACATCTCACAAGACGCACACCTAGTGGCATTGTCCATGGAGCACATATCCAATGGGGATAACAGTACAGATAAAAGCAGAAAAAATAACCAACTGAAGTTAGTAAGGAAAACACCAAACTATGCTCTTGTGTTAACCCATGAAACTGCGTTTATCTATGGACTTATCTGCAGCATCGGACTTAAAAGCCCTCACTCCGCCCATAAGTGACCCCATTTTACAAGACATCGTTCAATGACTATATGGGTGCAGTGATCATATTGACTCCACAGGTGTGTCACAAAATTTTACCACTTGACAGGGAAGAAAAAAATAAATTTTTACCACAAAAATGTTGTTTTAGTAGCCATACGGCCAGACTCCGGAATAACGGAGCGCTATTTTCCTGCTGGAGTCCAGGTTTTTCGAGAATTGTTTGCGGGCTCCATATACAGAGACACTAAGTGCTAGAAGAGCAGAATCCCATTTTGGAAATTATACCCCTACTGAAATTTATCTACAGGTATAGCAACAATTTTGACTCCATGGGTATTTTCCAGAAACAAACAGCAGTGGATGTCGCTTAGTGAAAATTGCAAACTGCCATTGTGGTGCCCGTACATTGTAGTGCCAGTACGTTGCTGTCACCAGTATGTGGCAGTGCCCTGCTCATGCTTCTGCAGACACTGTAGTGCCGTGGTAGCACGCTGTGCAGTGTTGAGGCAGTGACCCACC